>NC_133660.1:38949905-39267258 GCF_037893015.1 Macrotis lagotis | reverse complement strand
CTGCTTATGCAATCACAAATGTGGGAGCTGAGCCCTTTGCATATGAGAGTTTAGAATTATATGGTGGTTACCAAAAGTAATTTAAGGAAAGAACTTTCTTCTCCCAAATCATCTGCTGTAAAACTTCACCTAAATCACCTAAATTTGGCTGACAAATTGGCTAATGTGGTGAATATACTTCAAAGGAAGACCTGCCCTGTAATTCAATATGGGTTTTTAATGATCATATCTCAACCATGGGGCACATTAGATAGAGGGCTGGGCCTAGAGTCAGAAATAATCCTCTTCCTGTGTTGAAATCTAGCTTAGATACTTATTAGTTCTGTGAGTCTGGGCAAGTCACTTAATTCTGTTTGCCTCAGTTTTCTTGTCTGTTAAAGGAGCTGGAGAAGCAAATGGCAAACCGCTTCAGTAATGTTGCCAAGAAAACCCCAAAAAGCATCACAAAGACTGAAAAAATGGCATCTCAGGGTAAGGAAGGTAGCTGGATGCTTCAGTGGAGAGAGCACTAGGCCTGGAGGCAGGAAGATCTGAGTTCAAATCTAGCTTCATATACTTACTAGCTATGTGATCTTGGTCACTTAACCTCTGATTGTCTTAATGCACTCTAACATTCTTGACATCTCATGGACATTTTTGGCATACCATGATATACAGGAACTGAACATAACTGAACAGACTGTCAGAAAGTAAAGTTATCTGAAAGGAGATAAGTCAATGGCAAATTATCTGGTCTCAGGTTATTATCTGGTTCACACTTTGTTAGGAAGATTGCAAATTGAGACTGACATTAATTTCCTATCTTCAAAGTCTCTCTTCTGAATTCTCTTTGTACATAGAAAATATCAATTAAACTTCTAGGAATGAAAGAATAAGGAGCACACCTTTTTCCATAAATTGATTTACGCTTAGGAAACTGAAAACAGACATTATTCCTTAAAAAGCTTACTCTTCCTTGTTAAGGAAAACATAAATGTGACTTTAGTATCCCCCTTTCTAGGCAATAAATTCCAGTGGTTCCCTGTCACCTCTAGGATCAATATAAAATCCTCTATTTGGATTTACAAGTCCATCATAGACTGACCCTTTCCTACCTTTTTAGTTTTCTTTTACCTTCTTCCCCTCCATATATTCTGATCTAAAGACATTTTTTAAAATTTTTCTCATAGTATATTCCATTTATTTCCTAATACTGTATTTTTATTGACTGTCATTCATACCTATAATTCTCTCCATCCTCATCTCCATCTCCTGGCTTCCTTTGAGTCTCAGCTAAAATCCTGCCTTCTACAAGAAGCTTTTCTCAACCTCCATTCATGCTAATATCATCTATCTGAGATTAGTCCCAATTTATCCTGTCTATATCTTGTTTGTACGTTTGTTTGTTATACAAATGGTTAACTCCAAAGATCTGTAATTTTTTTTGCCTTTTTTGTGTCCCCCAATTCCTGGCTTATAATGAGTGCTTAATATGACTTGGCTTCCATTGTCATTTACTGAATACTAAACTGGATGAGGTGATTTGCAGATCAAATTATTGAGCAGTTTAAACTAAATACGAACACAGAAAACAGTTTAACCTAGTCATAGCATTATAGCTATTACAGATGGAAGAGACCTCCAGGCCATCTCATCTAGCTCTCAATTTACAGGTGAGGAAACTGAGGCTCAGAAAGACAGGTGGAGCTGGGATTCAAATTCAGGTTCTCTGACTCCAAAGCCAGCACTCTTTCCTTCTTACCATGCAGCTACTTTGTCATTTTAAAAGGTGACAAGCCTTAATCTTCCCCAGAGAAGAGACATTAAGCTTCAACCAAGAAGGATGATTTCAATCGAAGTAAAAAGAGTTCCAATTAGATTAGTCTTTGGTATTGAACTCTTAGAGCTCCTCCTGCAGGCTCAAGAGTAGAAGATATTTGACATAGAAATCTTAAGAATAAACTTGATAAAAGAAAATGTGATGAAGGCCAGATGATTGAGTACTTAGGGAACATAAAGGAACCTAGGCTTCTTTTGACAACTAGGTGGTGCCATAGCCCAGAGTGCCAGACCTGGAGTCAAAATGACTCATTTCCTTGAGTTCAAATCTGGACTCAGACATTCACCAGCTGGGCATGTTGGCCTCAGTTTCCTCAACTGCAAAATGAGCTGGAGAAGGAAATGGCAAACCCCTCCCTTATCTCTGCCACAAAACCTCAAATGAGTCATGAATTTTCTGATATCACTGAAATGAGTCAACAACAACAAAACCTCCTTCTGTGTCCATCATAAACCTTTATTGAAGCCCTCATAGAAGAGTTTCAGATGCTGTCCCATTGCTAGAGAATATAGAAGGAATAGCTGCATATAGCCCAATTGGACATCTGTGTATGAGTCCTCTTGAGCAAAGTCTTGCAGCCCAAAAATCAAACAGGCAGATTTGGAAATGTTTACAAAAGCAGTCAGAAATTTAATGAGATAATGGAAGAAAAAAGTCATTAGCAGAGTAAGTAGTTTTTCCAGGGACACTTAGGATCTAAATGGTGCTCATCTTTGCTAACTCAACAGATCTCTAATTTTACTAATGCATATTAAAGTTTCCCCATGTCCTTGGCAAATGCTTTTCCTGGGTTGTATTTGTGAAAAACAAAGACATAAAGAAAAGAAAAAAGAAAGGAGAGAAAGAACAAAAGAAGGAAGGAAAGAAGGGAGAGAGAAAGAGAAAGCAAAAAGAAAGGAATGAAAGGAGAGCAAAGGAAAGGAAGGAAGAAAAAGAAAGAAAATCATGACCTAGTGACTAACTTTGTGGGAATAAAAGTCATTATTAGTATCTGCAAAAACAGGCCCAGTGATCCAAAAGTGTCTTTCAATTCATTCTGTTCAAGCATCTACTGTGGCAAAAAAAAAAATCCTAGAGAACCCCACTCTCTCCCCAGAATATATTCTTTAGCACCCCCCCCAAAAGACATTGATTTGACAAATGACTAAGCTTTACATGAACAAGAACTCCTAACTCCTGCTATGTTTTTATGGACACAGAAAGATTTTCTATTTGTGAAACAGAAGCAAAGACTAGGCCCGTTTTTCTTTTTGTCCTAAATCACTGTGTTCCTTCAAGTTTTAGCATATTCTCTTCTTCCTTGGGCATCAGAATTTAGCATAGTTCTGTAGCAAAAGTTCTTAGGATTTTACAAATACAGAGAGCCAAAAGAGAAAGAATGAGGCCAAAAAGAACAATGGTAGCCAAGATTTGCTCACTGTTTTTTTCCCCATCTGAATACACCCAGCTGTCATATCATAAAGCAGGGAAGCATTTGGAAGTTGGAGGAAGGTTGGTCGAATGGTTGAAAGTGTTTCTATGGCACCTATCATCAAACCACCTGGTTCTCTTGACTGAAATACTTGGTTGATAATTGTTAAAATGAGGGCAAGGAAAGCATTCCCTGAAAGATTATGTTTCTCTTAATAGCACACTGCTTTTTTTACCCCTAGCTTTCTCCACCTTCTTCCCCTGCCAGCCCAAGTTCATTAAAAGACCCAAAGTTCAATTATCTGAGATAATGGGGAGGATATGAGCAATTTAAATACATAATCCCTTCAACTCACCTTAGCCAACAAAATTTCCCCCAAGAACTGCTTACAAGGAACCCAATTAACTGATCTAATTTTCAACTTCTCTCTTTCCTTGTCTCTAGCATACTCTGCAGGATCCTCAAGAAATTCCACATGCTTTATACTCTAAGTATACTCTGATTATACTCTAAACTCTGAAATCCAACTTGCAAAAGATCCAAAAGCAGATGAGAGAAAAGAAGATGAAAATTGCTGACCATTATAACCTCCAACACAGTTAACAAGATTCCGAATAATTCTTTGCAATTTAATCTAAACCTCGAGTCCTTCACAATTGTTAGGCAATCTCATCATTAAAAATTATGATGTTATTAATAAGTATTCATTTATAGAGATCCTTACAAATGTTGTTATTCCCATTTTACAGAAGAGGATATTAAGTTTCAGAGAGGTCAAAATTATGAGTTTAACATTATCTAGTGATGGTCAAAATTCAAACTAAATCCTTCAAATCATTTCTCCTATATGCCCTCTTTCGTCCTATCCAGTGTTCTCTTCATTGCAAATGTTACCACATCTCTCATCCAGTCATTCAGTTATCCATCCATCTCCAAATCATCAAATCTGAAGGCTTTTTCTTAATTGTCATCTTCCTTGACTTCTCTGCCACCTTTGACAATGTTATTCACCTTCTTCTTGAGAATCATCTCTTGGTTTTCATGACACCACTCTCTCCTGATTTTCTTTGTCCTCAATGACCACTTATTATTTCATACTTCTTTATTTGATCTTCTTGCAGGTTGCATCCATGGAATATGGGCATACCAAACCCTAAAATTCTGTCCTGGGCCCATTTTTCTTCTCCCTCTATACTGTTTCACTTGTGATCTCATCATCTCCCATGAATTCAATTATCATCTCTATGTAAATGATTCTCAGGTATATTTGTCCAGTCCTGACCTCTCTCATGACTTTCAATCTTGCACCAAATCATATGAACTGGATGTCCCAAACATCTTAAATTCTAAATGATCAAAATCATTATCTTTTCCCCAAACTCTGCCTTCTAAACTTCCCTATTTCCTTCCAGAGTACCATCATCCTTTTAGTTACAGACACTTGCAACCAAGGTGTCATTTTTGATTCTTCACACTTTATCACAACCCCCCCCCCAATCTCTTGCCATTTTCTATGACTTTAAGCTTCAAATCATTTCTCCTATATGCCCCTTCTCTCCTCTGACACCGTCACAACCTTGGTACATGTCCTCATCACCTTGTACCTCACACTATTACAACAGCTATTAGTGTTTGCCTGCCTCAAGTTTTCCTCCCTTATCTACTCAACAGTCAAAGTGACCTTCTTAAAGCATTGATCTGGTCATCTCTTATCCTCCACCACCCTATTCAATAAATTAGCAGAACCCTATTACCCAAGTATGGAATATAAATCCTCTAGCTTTTAAAGGGCTTCACAACCTGGCTCCTTTCTATATTTCTTTGTTTGGTTTGTTTGTTTTTGCAAGACAGAGTAGTTAAGTGACTTGCCCAAGGTCACACAATTAGTAAATATCAAGTGTCTGAGACTGGATTTGAACTTCGGTTCAAACAGTTTGAACTGCCTCCAGGACCAGTGCTCTTGCTCCCTCCTTTCTATATTCTAATCTTACACCTTAGTCCATACTTCTCCTCCCCAGTAAATTGCCCTAATTTGCAATTTGGTGGCACTGTTTTTATTGTGGTTCAATTATTTTCCTCATTTCTGAGTCTTTGTGATCCCATTTAGAGTTTTCCTTGGCAATGATACTGGAGCAGTTTGCCTTTTCCTTCTCCAGCACATTTTACAGTTGAGGAAAATGAGACAAACAGGGTTAAATGACTTGACCAGGGTCTCACACAGATAGCAAGTGTCTTGAGGCTAGATTTGAACTCACTGAATCCAGTGGCCTAAGGTTTGCTTTTCCTCAATCTACTCCATCTACATGAATTTTCACTGGTTGGCCCCCATGCTTGGAATTGTCTCTCCTCACCTCTGTCTCCTGGTATCCTTCATACCTCAGTTCAAGTCCTACCTACTCTAAAGCCCCTGTCCTATTCCTACATAAGCCTCCTCTCTGAGTCAATCTCCAATTTGTCCTGTGTATATCTCGTTTGTACATGGTTCTCTGTTTGTTGTTTCCCCCATTAGACCAAGAGCTCCTTAAGAATAGGAATTATAGTTTACCTTTCTTGGTATCTTCAGGGTTTAGCACACAGCAGGACACTGAAATAAATGCTTTTTGACTTATCTCCTATTTAGTTAACCCTAATGACTTCAAAACTTTCCCACTTTTCTCAGATACCTCAATCTCATCCTCACCTATGTTCCTCTCAGTAGATTGCTTTTCCTCTTTTCCTTTACTGAGGAAACTGAGATCTTCCACGTTGTTTCCCTCAAATTCTTTCCTCCACATCAAAAAGTGTGGATCCTCTGAGAATGGCTAACCCAAGTTCAAATTACTCTGAAGTTTTACACCACTAAGCCTGCATCTTAAAAGCCCCTACTGGTGATTTTGTCCATTTCATGTCTACCAGAGGCCACAGTTGTCTCAAATCAAAGTATTTACTGAATTGGTACAGGAAGATTTACAAGTTCTCCTCCCAACTCATTTTCCTGTACCCAAATTAAACTTGGCACATTCTCACACAAATATATCATTAGAAGGAAGAAGGAGCAAATACAGGATAGTGAAGGAGGGGCTCACCCATGTGAGAAATGTGAATACTTCTAACATCCCTGTACATGTCCTGTGTAGGTGACACATATTAGTGGGACACAGGGCTTTGTTGAACTAAATGGATCTATTCTCTGAAGGATAGATTTCTTAGATTTCATCACCTCCAGCCTCTGTAACAGCTAACCTCTTTCCATTAAAGAACCACAATCCTTTCCCCATAACCAGTGGAGATTCTTCCTCATTCTGGTTTTTGTTCTGAGTGGCAGGATCTCAGACACAAGTTCTCTTTCATCGAACTTCTTTCTACATAAGATTGTGAATCAAGAAGCATTATCTTTAAATTCCTTTCTCAGATTACATGCAAGCACATATCTCAAATGACTATGTGCTTCTCTATCTATCTATCTATCTATCTATCTATCTATCTATCTATCTATCTATCATCTATCGCAATGGGCTTTCTAAGTGACTTGCCTAAGGCCACACAGCTAGGCAATTATTAAATGTCTGAGGCTGGATTTGACCTCAGGTCCTCCTGACTGTAGGGTCATTATTCTATCTACTGCACTACCTAACTGCCCCTGTTGTTGGTGGTAGAGTAAGGAGGAAACTCCCTTCCACTAGGGGATGGGACAAATGAGTCCCAAAGAGCTGAGAGTACTCAATTGATTGCTGAGTCTCAATTGACTCAATCAACCAGATTAGGGTCAGTTCCCCAAAAAGTCATTCTCTCCAAGGGCAGTTAGGTGGCACAGTGGATAGAACTCTGACCTAGGTCAGAGTTCAAATCCAACTTCAGACACTTGATAATGACACGTGACCTTGGACAAGTCACTTAACCCTGACTGCCTCCCATCCAGAAGAATCATGATCCGTATCTGGCTGCTGGACCCAGATGGCTCTGGAGGAGAAAGTAAGATTGGAGACTTAGCACAGCTTCCCCCTCACTCAAATCCAATTCATATACTTGTCATGGCATCACCTACCTGATGTTGTGATCTTCAAAAATGAAGGTCAAGGGGCAGCTAGGTGGCACAGTGGATAGAGCACTGGCCCTGGAGTCAGGAGTACCTGAGTTCAAATCTGACCTCAGACACTTAATAGTTACCTAGCTGTGTGGCCTTGGGCAAACCACTTAACCCCATTGCCTTGCCAAAAGAAAATGAAGGACAAACATTCATACTTATTCATTCTCTCCAGTGAGAAGTTAGAAAAAGCTCCAAGGTTATCTGTGCCCCTGATAAGTAGCCCATTATTCAGGCTAGTGACTCAGCTTAATACTAGACCTTTATGCAAATATGGCTGCTCAAAAACTGAAAAAAAGACACAACCTTACACCAGAATGTCTCCATTGCCAACCCCTTCTATCTTTTCATTTCATCAAGTAGATAGGTGAACTCAATTGAGAAACCTGTCCTCCCACAGGTATCTGTATTTTCCCTTTTCTTTAGTTCCAGAGGAAGAGGTACTACTCCTCACCACGGTTAACAAAATATGGCAATCATTATGTTAGCAATACATAACCTCATCCATCTTTGTTTTGAGTTCATTTACTCCTGCTAGTCTATCTTATTCATCCATTTCTACTTTTTCTCGTGTCTTCAATCTGCTATCCTACATTTTTTTTAAAAATTTGTTTGTTTTTGCAAGACAATGGGGTTAAGTGACTCACCCAAGATCACACAGCTAGCTAATAAGTGTCGAAGGTCAGATTTGAACTCAGGTTCTTCTGACTCCAGGGCCAGTGCTCTATCCACTCCACTTAGCTGACCCTCTCCTATTCTACATTAACCCATCCCCTTGCCTACAAACATGCTCAGGTTTCCCCTAAAACTACTTTCCCTCTGGTTTCCTAAAACTACTAATCAGTGTTCTCTGGACTTTTGCAACTGGCTGTCCTTTTGGTACCTAAAACTCAACATGTCCCAAAATGAACTCATCTTTCCCTGCTAAACCTGTTCTTCCCTGTTTCTATTACTGAAATCACCATTCTCCCAGGCACTCAGACTTAAAATCTTTGTTCTTACTTTTGATCTAATTCTTTCCTTGACTTCCCATATCCAATTAATTGCTAGGAGAGAGGATGGGAAGGGCTTAAGAAGAAGGGAATTGAAATTAGGAATGTTGTGAGGCTCAAATGAGCTAATGAAAGCAAATTGCTCATTTTTTAATCTATCTCTACAATATCACCAGCATCTTTTCCTTTCCAGTCCTACTAACACCACCTTAGCTTGGGTAGCCCACTTTCTTCAATATAATGTGGGCCAGGGACTCTTTTCATTTTTTGGCGGGTCTTATACCCACAGTTCCTTACATAATATCTCCCCAAGACTGCATAGTACTTGCATTCAATGTAGTAGCTACATTGATTACTGAGTCTCAATTGACTCAATCAACCAGATTAGGGTTAGTTCCCCATTTAAAAAGTCATTCTCTCCAAGGGCAATTAGGTGGCACAGTGGATAGAGCTCTGACCTTGGAGACAGGAGGACCAGAGTTGTGGATAGACAGCCAGATCTGGAGTTAGAAGACAACTTCCTGTGTTCAAATATGGTGCCTGACAATAGCTGTGTGACCCTGAGCAAACCACTTAATTCTGTTTGCCTCAGTTTCTTCATCGATCAAATGAACGGAAGAAGGTAATGGCAAACCACTCCAGTATCTTTACCAAGAAAATTCCAAATGGGTTCAAGAAGAGTGCAACATGACTCTTAGATGGAATGAACAACAGCATACACACACACACACACACACACACACACACACAAACACAGAAACCCACACAAACACACACACATATATAGGCATATGCATCTGTATCTATATCTATGTCTAGATAGATAGAAAAAGAAAAAGAAAGAAAGAAAAAGAAAGTGAGAAAGAAAAAGATAGGAAGAAAGAAAGAAAGAAAGAAAGAAAGAAAGAAAGAAAGAAAGAAAGAAAGAAAGAAAGAAAGAAAGAAAGAAAGAAAGAAAGATAGATATAACTACAGATGCATATGCCTGTTGTTGTTCTGTTACCAGGGCTCCAATCTGATGATGACTTCATTCCCAGGACCTTCATTATTGGAATACTCATGAGCTCAAACAATTGTCTTCTGTTCAGTATCTCTATATTATCTTTTATCATTTTCAAGGAACACTTCATTGTCAATTATATCCAAGATACTCTGGAGAGTAGTCAGGTGCTTCTCCAGTCTCTTTACCCTTATGCTTCTGATGTATGCTAATAAATGTTTAACAACCAGGTTGGAATGGGAGAGGGAAGGAAATGTGAGTATTCACTTTTAAGTTATGTTTGATTGTTAAAACTTTCTCAAGATTGCACAATTAACAGAGCAATAAATGGACCCCAATTGTCCATTTTGAATTCACAATGAAAATGTAACAATCAGCTTTCGCAGGTTAGAGCTAGCTCCAGCATGCCCCTGATTATAATGCAATATGAAAATTCGTAAGAAAAGGGACAAGAAATCATTCTTTCAAAGTGTTAAAGCAGTGCTAACCAGGTGAGAAAGAAAAGTAGGACAACTCCAGACTTGAAACCACCCACACTTAATCTGCCTCAGAAGTTATTTAAGAGAGATACAAGCAAAAACAGCAAGGATGAGAGTCTCATACTCAGGTGAGTGTGGAGATCAGAGAAACATGTAGAATTTTGAAAGTTTCTTTTTTATAATTTTTTTATTTTTGACACTTAAATACAAAATTAGAAAATAAAATAAAATGGCCATTTA
Organism: Macrotis lagotis; assembly: GCF_037893015.1. Lineage (NCBI taxonomy): Eukaryota > Metazoa > Chordata > Mammalia > Peramelemorphia > Peramelidae > Macrotis > Macrotis lagotis. Next base: position 39,257,254 of record NC_133660.1, on the reverse strand, counting down.
CACAATAGTCCATATGTGGGAAATTCAATATAAAACAATAAATTTCCATTGCAAATTTCACAATGGATGCTACATATTGTTTTCAAAGCTGCTCAATATATAATTTAAAAAAGATTAATAATGGCTTTTGTTTATATATCACACTTATTTTTGGATTTGCAAAATCCCTCTCTTGACACTAAGCCTTCCAATAACAGAAGAACATTAAGTGAAAGCAACTGATATAGTGACCATATTTACCAATGTATGTCCCATTCTGTCCTTATAGTCCATGCCTCTTTGGGGAGAGAACAAGGGTTTTTTTTCTTATCTATATTCCCTAGGACCATTGTTGCTATTTTTAGTTATGGAGTATACAATATTTGTCTTTCTGCCATGGTCAAGTGGCTTTTCTCTATAATCTAGAATCAGGATGATTTTTCTTCTGGAAGAAAGAGAAGGTAAAGAGACTGGAGAGCATCTGGCTACTTGCCAGGGTATCAGGGATACAATTGACAATGAAGTGTTCCTTGAAAATGATAAAAGAGAATACATATTCTTCGGTATAGATATTCAAGGCATGGATAATAAGAGTAGGGATACTTAAAAGAAGACAAATCCAGGGAAAGACAGGTAATAAAGCCAAAGGTGTTAGACATTTATATACAAATACATGAAATATGGGCTAAAAAAGTAAGATTAATTAGAATTTAGTAATCCAAAGCAAATTTGCCCTTTGAACTATGGTGGATTGAAATTCATGATTGGACTATAGTTCTCAAAATGTATGCCACATGCTAAAGGAATAGAATAGACTAAAATTGCACATTGAAAAAAATACTAGGAAGCAAAATGAAGAAGTATATTGAAGACATTTGGGTTAGGATTAACGAGACAGAGGTTGTTATAAAAGTGTATATAGATAAGCCCTTCTTTCAGAAGGAAGAAACAGAAGAGGAACTTGGCAAATATAAATCTTGCCCTGAGGTATGGCAGTCATGATAACAAACTGATTATCTTGATGTCTGCTAGAACTTTCTTGTTATAAAGATGGAAAGAGGGGCGGCTGGATAAAGCACCAGCCCTGGAGTCAGGAGTACCTGGGTTCAAATCCGGTCTCAGACACTTAATAACCCCATTTGCCTTGCAAAAACCTAAAAAAAAAAGATGGAAATATTCAGAGTAGTTGGATCCAGAAATGTTGGAATGGGTAGATACTAAAGGAATCCTTAAATAGTTGGATGACAACTCGAAAGGAGGTGACAAATAGAATGCCTCAGGAATCTGCTTGGCCCTGGATGGTTTAACATTTATATCAATGACTTGGATAAAGGCATAATACTATGCTTATTAACTTTGAAGTTGGATGACAGTAAGAATTTTAATTTTATTTATTTAAGGCAATGGGATTAAGTGACTTGCCCAAGGTCACACAGCTAGGCAATTATTAAATGTCTGAGGACAGATTTGAACTCAGGTCCTCCTGACTCCAGAGTCTATGCTCTATCCACTTGGCACCTAGCTGGCCTCTACAGTCAGAATTAAAAAAAAAAGGTTTGATGGAGTAGAACTATTTAATAGTGAAAAATATGATTCTTACATTTGCACTCCCCCCCCCAAAACTTTACAAGCACAAGAGAATTTAAGGAAAATTTAAGTTAGATATAAGAAAAAGGTTTTCTAGTGATGTTCTGTCCACATACACACACACACACACACACACACACACACACACACACACACACACACACACAAACGGAAGATCTGGCTATTCTCAAAGGTTTCAGAGAGAATGAAGTATACTTCTTTGAAAGAATTCCTTTAAAAAATAAAGACTTCCATGTAAAAACCAAGAAGAGAAGGAGTCTTGTGACATACTTCCCAACTCTGTTGGTTACACTGCAGAGTAGAACGTTGCCCCAGTTTGTAACAGGATTAGATAAGATACCTTCTGAGGGCTCTTGCAGGGGGTTTTGAAGGCTGATCCCAGGAGTCAGTCGGTTTCTCTTCCACTTCTAGGTGTTAATTGTAAATCAAGCTGTCAATGACATTGTGACTGATCGGTCAACCAATAAGCATTAATTAAGCACCTACTACATAACAGGCACTGTGCAATTTATGTTCAAATGGGAGGAACACCATGTACCTAAATAGACACATTCAAGTTATAAACAAAGTAGAAGGAACTCAAACTAAAATGAGAAGACACCAACAGCTCAGGGATCCAGAAGGACCTCCTGCAAAAACTGTCTTTTTAATAGAACCTTAAAGAAAGCCAGGGAAACAAGTGAGGAAGTATGTTTTCTGTTATAGTACCATATGACTTGCCTAAATCTTTCTGTGGTTGGAGGATCATAGGAATACCTTATAGGCTAGCTAGTCCTGCCCTCCCATTTTTCAGATGAGGAGATTGAGTCCCAGAAAGGTGATTTGTTCAAGGTCACTTGATGAGCTAGGATTCAAACTGAGATTCTTTCACTCCATGTCCTTAGGTGATGGCTAAGGTCCCTTACACTCATTTTCTAATTTTATTGAGAAAAAATATTATGCTTAAGAAGCAAGACAATCATCAGAGCTTAAAGCAGCTACTCTAAGGCCTATCTGCTTGAGAAGTCTGACCTTGCTAAAGTATCACCTCATAGATCTGCATCATGGGATTGTAGATTTAGTGCTAGAAGGAACCTTTTAAATCACTGAGGGCAACTTCTGTGGTTTAAGAGATGCCAGGTGCTAAACATCAATCATGACTGTGGAGACAACCAGAAGGCAAAACTCATACTGTCAAAATTGAAAACAAGATTTGCTTCAGATCTCCAAAGCATGGAGAATTGACTTAATTATTAATATCGACTTAAGTATTATTCTTTTCATTTTGCATAACCAAGCCCCTATGGCAAAATTTAGGCAGCAAAAAATATGATTAGTTGGGAGAGCAACTTGTATGTGCAAAGCTATGAATTTTTCACTAGGAAATTGAAAATCACATGATGCCATTATTTCACCCTGGGGCTGACATGTGTCAGGATGTTGTTTAAGAGCACTATTGAAGCCCTTCTGTACAGTCAGTGAAGGAGATTAAAAGAGGCTCTGGTTAAGACTAAGTATATTGGCCCAAGGTTCCCCTTTGATCTTTCCTCCCTTATAAAGTTCTTTAGCAAATGGGCTCAAAATATCACAAAAATCAGTTTACCTTTATTTAGAGGCTAAACAAAGCACAGAGATCAAATAAAGAAAGTTTAAGTTGATTAAGAGAAACTCTCAAGGGTAGTTGTGCCAGTTGAATGGGCAGAAGGATGGGAAGGAAAAGAAATAATTTTACAATATCATATAATAAGGCAAACAGGTACATCCAAGGAAATGGCAAATCCTATGTTGGTAGATCACTCTTTAAGGAGGTCTGTGAGTCAGGGAAGACTCCAAATGCTCAAAATTATGTTCAGTTTGGGTTACCATGGTCCTTCCTTGCTGATACTCACTACTGGTAAGATGCCACCTCAGTTCCTTTTTCCTCTTCACTTGGAGGCAAAGTTCTCAGGCTTGTGGCTATCATGATCTCTGTCCTAGCTAGAGGAAAAATACACTTCCTATCAGCCTCTTTGCTGATAAGGGGCTATGCTGTGATTTCTGATATCATAAACCAGCATTTTTTTCTGCAGTTTATAATCTGAGAGAGTTAAGTATCTTGCCAATGGTAACAGCCAATATCTCAGAACTGAAACTCAAACCTTGGTTAATTCAATACCCAATTATACAACGCTACCTTTTACTTTAAAACTTGTGCAAATATAATCACATGGGCATCATGGTGTATTGAAAGTGACGTTGGATTTTGGAGTCAGTGCCTTATATGGACAGATCTAGTCCTGGCCTTACAAGTATGAGTTCCTTCTTGAGGTCTCAGTTTCCTCATCTCTAAGATAAGGAAATTGAACCAGATTGTGTCTATTGTCCCTAATCTTGAATTAGATTCTGAACTCTATTCTAAGATACCATATTTTACATAGGTACATATATTAATTTAGATAAACATATACATACATCATCCCATGACATTTCCAAAGCCATTAGATTGCTGAAGATGTCTGTCTTCTGGGTAGGACACAAATCACCTTAACCTTGCTTCTGCAGTCACCCTGGCCCCATGATTGAGGGACTGGATCCTACTGGTAGCTAGGTTTTCCCATCTTTAATAGATGCCAAAGCAGGGAGAAACTGAGAGAAGTGGCTTTCAGAGAATTAAGGGAGGTGATTAAGGGAAAGAGATATGGGAATGGCAGCCCCAGTGGGGTGAGAGTGGGTACAAGCCAAGTAGAGCTGTGGAGAATGCATATCATTGAAAAGAAAACAGAGAGGGGAGAGGAAAGACCAGAGAAAGGAGGATAAGACAAAAGAGAAGAGAGGGAAAGAGGGGAGAAAGGACAGAGGAGAGAAGAGAGGAAAGAAGGAAAAGGAAAGAGGGAAGAGAAGGAAAAGAGGAGAAGAAAAGAGAAGAGAAGGGAGAGGAGTGATGAGAGAGAAAAGAGGAGGGAGAGAAGAGAGCAGGGAATGAGAGAGAGGAGAGGTGAGCAGAGGAAAATAAGAGGGAGAGAAGGGAGAAAGGAGAAAGGAGAGGGAAAAGAAGAGAGAAGAGAAGGGAAAAAAGAAAGAGGAGGGAGGAGAGAATAGAGAGAGAGAGGAAGGAAAATTAGAGGAAAAGAGAGGCAACAAGGGGAAAGGGAGAAAGGGAGAGAGCTGAAAACATCTTAATATTATTGTGAAAATCATTTTGACCTCGTGAGCCCTTTGAAAGCATCTTAGATCTCTTTATCACACTTTAAGAATTGTAGTCACATTTTAAAAACTACAGTTCTAACAGGCAAGAACTAGGGAACTGCTGAAAAGAAAATCATTCCCAAGGGGAGGGGTCAAGGGGATGTCTAGGCAAGACCAGCTTTGACCAGAAAAGGTATGGGGAGGGTGCCAACCCTAGCAACCCTAGCCTTGAAGTAGGCTACCACCACCAGCATTCCACAGCTAGATTTCTATCTGGCTGATTTATTTCCACATTTCCACTTTCAAGCAATTTTTCTTCATGTCCTTCTTAAACAGGAGCAGCTTTAAAAGCCATCAATGAAAAGTGACAGTGTAAAGGTGTACGCCACCTACTTCTTAACACTGTAGTAATTGCCATTTAAAATTCTCATGCCCCCAATCCACCCTTAGAATCCCTCACAACAAAACAGGACTGAAAGCCTTCAGAAACAATTCAGACCAAAGCAAATGTTCTTCATGTCTGATCTCCTAGGAAACTCAGAAACTTTCCAAGAATGAAGTTATGGGAGCAAAGAAGGCATGGGGTAGGCAATGAGCTTATAGGGCCCTGTCTTGTGAAGATAGCAATTCATTATGGAAGAAGCAAGACCAAAGGTAAGCAGTGGAAAAAACCAGCTCTATCAGCAAAACCCTGATTACAAACAGGTGGCTCCAAGCAGAGAGGACAGAAGAGCAGTAAGTCGAAAATAGCCAAGCCCAGAACTCTGTTCACATCGTTTTTCATTCTGGCATTTTAATGAGAAATAAAAGGAGATTTTTTTCTCTGCCAAGGAAAAATGTGAAGCTTTTATGATTTTATTTATTTCTTAAAGATAACAGGTAAGCCATTTATACCATGGACTTGAGCTCTCTGACTGGCTAGTTTTTTCTCAATTTATTTTCAGATAACAACAAAACAAACATGACTAAAAATTCAAATGGACATCCATGAAAGGTAAAGGTTCAAGAGCTGGAGTTTGTCTCAGGTGCCAGGAGGAAGAAAATGCTGAAGACCCTCAGTCATGAGTCATCTAAATATTTGAGGAATATTGTAATCTTCCTCCTCCTCCTTCAGGTCTTCACACAATTGAAACATGCTTTTCTTATAAAGTTTCGATTTCTGAATGCTTACTAAACTGCTTACCATCATAGTTTTCTTGGTGGAAAATATCATGTTTGATATTTGAAACCAAAAGATCTCTCTTCCTAAATCTGCCACTTAATAACTTATAAGGACCTATTCTTCTTTCTTTTTTAAAAGAGGATAAAGTTGGGAAGAAAGAGAAGATGGCTTCATTCAACTATCCTAATAGAATACAATATTATATATTATATTATATGTATATATTATCATATGTAATACATAAGATTTAAATCAGGGAACTTTTTTTCTTCCTATACTCTCTTGGCAACTAATACTTCAAATGGGAACTCAATTTCACAAAACTGCTGAATGACCAAGTAGCCAGACAACAAAGTAATGTTTTTTAATGTGACTCAAGTATATGTTAGAATCTCTCATCATAAAAATTATTTGTGCCTCAAGTGTTCTCACATATGTTCTAAAGGGGGCAAATTGAGTGATATAGGAAATGATGTGTTGGCAAGGTTTTAGCAAGTTGGGGGGGGGAGGGAGGGAAGGAATGCTCAGACACACATTTAATGTTTATGTTTACATTTATATTTAAGTTTTTGCCTCAGACACTTCCTAGTTGTGTGACTGTAGGCAAGTCACTTAACCCTGTTGACCTCAGTTTCCTCAAATGTATAATCTTTACCAAGAAAACCTCAAAGGGGGTCACAAAGAGTTAGGCCTAATAACTGAAGAACAACAATCATATTATTGGCATTCTTTCCACCATTATATTGTCTAGACAATTAAAAAAAACAATAACTCAAACTCAGACCTGTAGTATTTACCAATTTGCTCACACTGAAAATTTAATAATCAGCTCTCCAGTTCAAACTGGCTTCAACATACCCTCATACCCAAATTACAAATTCAGATCATTAACAGATGATAAACTTCCTCTTTGACATTTACTGCAATGGGATAATAATTATCTTGCATATGGCTCCCCTCCTCATCTAATACAATATTTATTTTGAGAGCAAAATGTTCTCAAACATCAATAAAAGAAGCCAGAGTCAGAGACAGCGAGTAGACCTTATAAAGAACACAACCCTTTAAAAGACATACATATATCAATAAAACAATAAACAGATGACCCATAAAACAAGAGGCTTTCCCCACTGGTGCCTTCCTAGACTTTCTTTTGAAGGGGATTCATGAGCTGAAAAACTGAAGCTACCACTTGCAAGTGTGGATTTTCTTTCAGATGATAAGATTACTCAGATCTTTTAAGCAGCTACAATATTTAATAACTAAGAGGAGAAGAAGGAAGGAATAATATCCTTGTTTTTAACTATCTTCTCTACTAAGAAATTTTTTTTTGCAAGGCAATGGGGTTAAGTGGCTTGCCCAAGGCCACACAGCTAGGTAATTATTGTGTCTGAGGCTGGATTTGAACTCAGGTACTCCTGACTCTAGGACTGGTGCTCTATCCACTGTGCCACCTAGCTGCCCCTCTACTAAGCAATTTAAGCAGAAGGTTGCATATTTTAGACAATAAAGTTTGTCTCTAATGGCTCTCATCACTATTGAGTCTTCAGTAATGATCTTAAGAGTCCTTTGTGATCATACTTTTGTTTTTATTCAAGTCAAACTGTCACAGAACTAAAATGAATGTTGTAGCAGAATTGATTTTTTGCTTGAAAATTCCAGCCTGGGTACAGGTGATGTAATCTCTAGTCTAACCTTCCAGAAGCTTTGATAAGGACACTACTGTGGATGGTTAATCATTGACAATGCCATGACTTACACATCTGAGCCCAGATTTCCTGCTCCCCTTGCTGAGAATGTCCTCTTACTGGGAAAAGAGATTGTACCGACATTGCTGTAAGAGATCTGGTTCCAGGGGAAAGAATGTAATAGGATTTAAAGGCTTCATCTCCCCCATGAACAGAGCAAAGAACAGACAGTTAAGAGCAGGCCAAATCATGAGAAATCCTAGTCCCTTTCCAATTAGGATGGAAGCAGGAAGCATTTCATTAGGGTGGTGCAGTGGTAGGAGTATTCACTTCATAAATAAATCCTTTCTTAACTTGAATTCTACCAGAAGGTATGTGGTGGAAAGCTTATTTATAAATCCCATCAATTCATTCAAGACATGAAGCTAACCAGATTTTCCTAGAATTTTTCCTTCAAGTAACCAAAGTAAAGAGGAGCAGAATGACATCATCAGATGAACACACCCTGATGAGAGTTTCTCAGTGATTCTATCTTCCACAACCTCTAGTGTTTCTCCCCCTACCCCTGTCCCCCAAGATCCAGAGACTACTGGGATTCACCAAGGTGTCCTCCTCTGCAGAAAGTAAGAATTCTGCCCAAATATCAAGTCATCTGATCTGAATGAAATGCTCTGCCTCAAATCAGAGTCCTCAGGCATATGTCTACCACTTTTCATGTTCTGAAGGAAAAAAAAGAAGCCGATTTCATTGAAACTTAGTGTCATAAAAAAATAAGTTATTTTTTCTTAACTCAAAGAAGGAAAACAATTTCACTTTCTCTGATGCAGATGACTTTTCCTGCAGTCAGATTTTGTCATCAGGTACCTGAACTGGTCCCTGTTAGTTTTGTATTTATCAGAACATATTGGATGGGAAGTGATTTTGAAGACCTAGGTAAGAAGATTCTGAAATGTGCTGATGATCACAGTAGCCATGAGAGGAACAAAATCAATTGGCGAGCTACTGCTAAGAATTTTGTATCAAGTCTTCTAAAAGGTCATCTTAGAAAAGTTTCGATTTGGACTTCAAAAATTTTAGAAGAAAAATTATAAATAGCCACAAAAAATTATAAATAGCCATAGTCTACTAAGAACAACTGGATGACTTCCCTAGCACCAAGTTGCTTACTTTGGTCTGCAAGATACCTCATTTTAGTCCATGGTTTCTGTTTATCTGAGGAGGCAATGACCTGAGAAGGAGTAGCAGGAATAAATACAAGATAAAGGACAGCACCCAGTCTTGTTAAATGTCTTCTTGAGGCTAAACCAAGCTTCAGGATAGTAGCATGGCATGCCTATGACTCTGGTACTGCCTTCCAGGGGCACAGCAAAGTTGAAAGGAATTGATTTCCCCTAAACTAACCATGATGGTTCCAGGTGGGGTTTTCATCCAGGATGGTTAAAAAGGAAAGTCCTGATCACCACTTGGAGAGGAGGGCCAAGGCAGAGCCCATAGAAAGACTGAAAATATGTTCATCAACCTATCATGATCCAAAAGTTCATAAAAGAATGATAACATTCTCTTCAAGGCCAAAGGAGTTAGTTTTGAGTGTGAACTGAGTCTTTTTAGATTGATCATCTTTGTAGATGTGACCCTATTAACGCCTTTTGGAAAACCCTAAACCTGAACCAATCTTAAGTTTTCTTTAAGAGATTTTCCTCGGGGGGCAGCTAGGTGGTGCAGTGGATAGAGCTCTGGCCCTGGAGTCAGGAGTACCTGAGTTCAAATCCGACCTCAGACACTTAATAATTACCTAGCTGTGTGGCTTTGGGCAAGCCACTTAACCCCATTGCCTTGTAAAACAAAAACTATTAAAAAAAAAAAGAGATTTTCCCTAGAATTCCCAGACCTCTATGACCTTAGGCAAAGCACCTAACCTCTGTAGGGTATAGTTTCTTTTTCTATTAAAGGAGAGACTGGACAAAATCAAGGATTTTTAATTTGGGATCTGTGGATCTCCAGGAGGTCCAAGGATAGACTTCAGGGGGAGTCTGTGACCTTAGGGGAAAAATACACTTTTATTTTCACTAACCATTAACTGAATTACAAATGTAGCCAACAAACATGATTCTGAGAAGGGGTCCAAAGGCTTGACCAGAGGGTATTGAACACACTCCAAAGTTAAGAGCTGTTGCAACTTCCTCTATTAGACTATAAGCTCTTTGAAGGCAGGGACTTTCTTTTGCTCTTTTGGTATCCCCAACACAGCCCCGTGATGAATAAAATATTCACTTAGTAAATATTTACCAATTGATTTATTGATTACTCAACTCCTGGACTACATGAATTTGAGGGTCCATTCCAATTCCTAATCAATAGTCCTTCAAAGCAGCAAATGGCAACTCAAAAAGATGACAGCAACAGCTGGAGACAGAATAGAACACATGTAAATGGTTGCCAGGAGACAGAGACATAAGATACTAAATGTGTTTTTTTTTATTTTAAAATTTATTTATTTACTTTTGAATTTTACAATTTTCCCCCTAATCTCGCTTCCCTCCCTCCACCCCCCACAGAAAGCAGTCTGTTAGTCTTTACATTTAAATATATTTTTAAAAAGAATTTTTTTTAATCTAAGGCAATGGGGTTAAATGACTTTCCCAAAGTCACACAGCTAGGCCATTATTAAGTGTCTGGGTCTGGATTTGAACTCAGGTACTCCTGACTCCAGGGCCGGTGCTCTATCCACCGAGCCACCTAGCTGCCCCTAGATGTTAAATATGTTGAGGATGAATTGGCTGGGAAGTTTCCTCTTTTATCAGCCTGAACATCCCTGGGAGATTACAGTCTTTTGAATATTAGGGCACAGAATGTTTACCCTTTTTAATTTGCTTTTCTATTTTATCCTAATTAAGATATTTGTTATTTAATTTATGATTCCAGACTGGTCAGTTGTAGAGGATGCAATGGATGGAATGCACCTCAGGAACTTCTGGATTCCTTCACCACAAATGTTGGAAGAAAAGATGACAAGAGAATGAACCATATATGCAGGCAGGCCAGAACACATAGACCTTGTGTAGGTTACTCTGAGGGCAAATTTGGGATGAAAATGAAATGTTTGGTAATGTTTTGAGTATTTGTCAACTTGAGTCTTCTATTCTTTAAGCATTATTTTTTTGTGATGATTAATACCTGTCCTCTATCTGATCTGTTTTGTACATTGATTATTTTTATAGAAAGGACTCTTTTATTTCCTAAACGAGTCATTCTAAACTTTGTTTAAGAAGATTTTCCCTAGGATTCCCAGATGTAATAAGCCAAGGAATGTAAGTCGACCTGAATACCCTCTATGATTGGGGCCAGGTTTAAGCCCATACCTGGAACATCTTATTGGGAAAGTCACCATTATGTAGGGCATTGTGCTAAGCACTGGATAATAGCTCAAAAGGCCCATGAGAATGTGAGGATTTGCAAAATGGCCAATTGCCAAATGTTCCAGATGAACTGAGATAAAGAAATTCGTAGCTAACATTCCTACTGAATCACAGAGATTTTGGAAGCACAGAGGCCGTTTGACATACTGCTTTGGTCAGTATTAAACTCAAAAGGTTAAAAAATGGGCTCAAATTATTATGATTTAATTATTTATAACAATGCCAATGGGGGTCATTCTAGGGTTGAGCACAATTAAGAACTAATCACATTTTGATAGTAATATAAATATAAATATTTCTATTAATTATATATTATATTATAATAAATAATAATATAAAAGTAACAGCTAAAATTAGATCTCTCTTCCTATAGAAATTAATAGAAACAATCAAAAAATGTTTTTCAATAATTTGTTCAAATTTTTAAATAAAGGGAAATTTTTCAGTGTCAAATCTAAGCATGAATGGATTTTTTTCAAATGAAAAATATTTCTATCTAACTTATTTCAATCTCAAATCTCAATTTTTGAAGCCCAGAAGTAACATCAGTTTACAAGGATATGATATTCAATGTTGATAAAACCAATTTCATTTTTCTATATCAGTTGAACCCCAGAGAAATACTTAAGAAAGTATAAATATTATTATTCCCAATATAATAGCAGGAAAAAGGGTATCCATGTTTAATTCATGTATTTCTTGGAAAAAACTTAGAATCTCCTTATTGCATAATAATGCTAGATTTTAGATTTAGATATATCTTTCTATTGTATTCAAAAAGTTCTTTTATTATGACTATGTAGGGTTTTTAGCATCATAGTCTTGGCAAAGGAATTTTCTGCATTTATTGATGTAATCATATGGTTTAGGTGGTTTTCTTATGATTATGTTATTTTCCCAATATTCCTTGGGTAAATTCCTTTGGGTAAATTCATCAGGGCAATATTGAATGGGATTTGTGATTAACTGTTGCAGTCTCTTTAGCAAGAATTTTTTTTCAAACAGATGAGTTGATATTCATTTATGATAGTAGCCTAGAATTCTTCAGTTTGTTCTTCTTTGGTTTAAGTATGAGGACTATACTTGTCTTATAAAGGGAATTTGGGTATTTTTCCAATCCAATTTAAGAATAATTGTTATTGTATAGATATTTTTTTATTGGTCTGATAGATTTTTAAGCAGCTAAGTGGTGCAGTAGATGGAATGAAGGGCCTGGAATCGGAATATTCATCTTCCTGAGTCAAATCTGGCCTCAGATACTTTACTAGCAGTGCGACCTTGGGCAAGTCACTTAAACTTAATTGCCTCTGTTTCCCCATCTACAAAAATGAAATGGAGAAGAAATGGCAAATCACTCCAGTATCTTTGCCAAGAAAGCCCCAAATGGGGTCATGTAAAGTTGGACATGACTGAAAAACGACTGAACAATAATAGATTTCTTTAAATCCAGCAGGACCAGTTTTCTTTCTTTAGTAGTTCCTCCAGCCAGTTCAAGTTCCCTTTTTGAAATAGTATTGCTCAAGATAGCTATTTGGTACTCTTCTAACTGTGGTATTTTATGGTTTTTTTGTAGATAATCCTCCACTTTTAAAAAAATTCTCTGTTCTGATGGCATATGACAATATAAGGTAGGCTGTGATTAACCTCTTACTTCTTCTAGATTATGCTTTCACCTTAGTTTTTACTTCATTAATTCATCTTCTGTCCTCTATGATTGATAAGTGGTTTATTGATTTTTCTTAGTCTTTTTTTGAAGTTCTATGTTTAGTAGTCTTTTGTTTTAACAATTTAGCTACTCAGACTCTAATTTTCAAATTTCCACATCAGTTCATATTTTGCATTTATTTGTTTCTTTCTACTTTCTAGTTATCAATCCTCTCCAGTTTGTTAATGTATGATCTTCAGGTTTTCATTTTTCCCCTCAATGGACAGCTTTAGTTGGATCCCAGAAACATCAGTATGCTTGCGATATGGTCATTATCATTATCTTTGATGTATTTGTTCACTCATTGCTCAGCACTTAAAAAAAATCCTCATTAAAAAAATAAAAATAAATTAAAAATGAAAAAAGAAGAGCAGAAAAAAAGAAGAAAATCCTCATTTAAAACAGTATCTTTGACTTGGCCACTCTGTGGTGATTACAGTTAGCCCGTCCACATCGTGATGTTCCTATTTGAGATTTTGCTGTATCACAGGTCAGCTTTAGAAATGAAAATGAGAATTTTGGTGGAGTTTTGTGGAAGTCATAGATGACATACAAAGGCTAATGCACAACACAGAACTTAGCTCTTACATAATAAAAATGTTATCTTTAAAGGAAAAAAAAAAAAAAGAAAAAATCCAGAATTCTCTGGTACAAATGGAGGGTCAAAAAAATTGAGGGAAGTGGGGAAGCATGCCCAATCCCCACGATGTGGAAAGGCTAACTTTACTGGATTGATTTCAGTATGATTTATTCCAGGACACCACAATATCCTCCTCCAAATTGATTTTTTTTGGTGGCTCTCTCATAGAAAATTAATTTAAAAAATTTCTAGGTGTGGTTCCTAAGCAGCTGAATAATGATTTGCTCTCATCTTCAAACAGAATCTGTAATCCCTGAGATAAATGGGTAGAGGCACAAAAGCTGCATACCTTTCACAGCTCCTCTTCAATGGAAATGCATATTGAGTTACAGCATCAGCTGGCAAAATCCGGACTGAACTTCCTCAAGGGATTCTGTTCTTGCATCCTTCCTATCTGATAATTAGAGGCAAATCACAACCATCTTATTGCAAATGACTTGCTGTCAATCATCTCAAAGCCACTGCTTTGGGTGCCATCAGAATTATGCAAAGGAACTCATGTTTAGGGAAGGAAAAACTTCAAAAGATTCCACACTCCAAGAAAAGGGCTAGGTAGGGCTCTTTGATCAGATTAAAATGACTCATCTTCCATATTTCTCTCCACCTTCTTTTTCTCTTCCCCCCAGATCTTTCAACAATTGATGTGTTCTCTGAGCAGCATCAACCTATTCCAAGGGATGCCCAGGCATGAGACATCCTATGTTCCTATGGAAGACAATGGGACCTTGCATCTGGAGATGGAAAAGGCCTTAAAGGCATCTGAGTCCAATCTCCTCATTTAATAGAGAAGAAAATTGAGTAAGCATTTATTAAGTGCCTTCTATGTATCTGGAACACTGAGCACTTTACATTTGAGAAAACAAAGATCTTTAACAAACAAAGAAAGAAGTCCATCATTTTCTGCCAGATAACTACTTTTTCTTTTTATCAGAACTGTCATTTCATTTGTATCTGATTGAGGAAACACATCCAGGTATAGTCTTAGAGAGGTATCTGAGGGTCTAAAAGGGTAAATGTCTTACCCAGGATCTCACAGTCAGTAAGTGATAGTGAACAGAGAACTAGCTTGAAGTCAGGAAGAGAGTTGATGGTCTAAAAGGTGTGATCCTGGGCAAGTCATTTACTATCTGGCTCAGTGTCCTCAACTGTAAAATGGGGAGTAACAGCACCTTCCTCACCTTCATTTGAGGATCCAATGAAATAATACTTTTAAAACACTTAGCAATAGTGTCCTAGGAAGAGAACCCATAAGTACTTCTTCCTATATCCACTACCTCCTTACTCTTCAATGAAATCAGGGAGCATCTCATCAATCCCTATCCTAAAATCTAACTAGCCCTTCTCCAAGTTCTATCCAGTGACTTGAAGTTAGGGAAACTGGCCACTCCCTAGGCAGCAGAGGGATGACTTTCTTTGACCCTTAACATATAGTGGACTCTCAACAAATATTCTCTATGAATTCTTCAGGTTCCTGTTTGGTTATTTCCATTATGGAATCCTTGTTTGAATCCCTCATCCTCAGCATCAACATTCTGACAGAGGCAAATAGTGGTTGAAGGTGAGAGTCAATTCTCTTGTGACTTTGACTAAAGCCCCCTCTCACTCTTCCAAATTCAGGATCAAGTCTGCCACTTAAATGGAAAGGCTGCTTGGGGGTATTTTACTCAAGTAAAAGGTTGAAATTAAGAACAACAAAACATTCTTAACTTAATTATAGCACTTGACTCTGTAGGAATAGCATTTCAGTAGACCTGTCAGCACTCCATTGTAAATATTTCTTGCAGATTACACATGGTAATGAACCCTAACTTTGTTTGTCAAGGAGTGAAAAATCAGATTTTTCAAAGGAGGGAAAGAGGAACCTGGGACTTCTGGATTCAATTCTTTGCTACTCCTTTATTAGATCCCACCTTAACTTGACTAGTTTTCCTTTTATTCTTCTTTTCTAGTCACAAAGACAGCTCTGATAGCTCAGTGGATAGAGTGGGGCCTAGAGTTAGGAAGACCCAAGTTCAAATCTGACCTCTGACACTTACTGCCTGGACAAGTCTCTTAAAACCTTGTTTGCTTCAGTTTCCTCACCTATAAAATGAGCTGTAGAAGCAAATGAAAACCACTCCAGTGTCTTTGCCAAGAAAAACCCAAATGAGGTTGTGAAGAGTTGGCCAAGACTAAAATTACCCAACAACAACCTAGCCATAAACTTGACCCTCAGTCAATCAAAAGCTCTTATTACGCAATTCCTGTGTGATTACATTCTGCTAGGTGATAGAAACACAAAGGCAAAAATAAAGAGCCTACATTTCATTGACCAATAATAATTAATTTAACAATAACTTCATATGAATGGAATGCTTTACAGTTTATCAAATGCTTTCACAAACATTATAACATTTTGTTCTTACAACAATCCTGTGACAGGGCAGGAATATTGTTTCCATTTTGGTAGATGAAACTGAGTATTACTGTATTGTGAGGGAATGTTTTAGGTATACCCTTACCTTTTTCTCTCCCTGGGCTGACTCACTCCAACCTACATTTAATTCTGGCAGGTTTGGGGAGGATAGTGGATTCCTAGTTGGAGTGACCATGTGCCTTTCATGATTGTAGGGGTTTGATAGGGTTAGAGGCAGAGAGAAGCTATGTATCTATTATTTACAATGGTAGCTCCTGAGCCCCCACAGGAGGGCATCCCATTATTAGTTATGGGGGTACCAAGGTCACACAGCTAGGCAATTATTAAGTGTCTGAGGACAGATTTGAACTCAGGTCCTTCTAACTCCAGGGCCAGTGCTCTATTCACCGTGCTACTAGCTGACCCAGGATGATTCTTAATTCTAATTAACTGCTATCAGCAATACTTTTTTCCCTAAGAGCAAAGGTTTTCTTCTGTTCACATTAGGTCTCAATGGCAGGTGCAAAACCTACATGGTATTCATCATCTAGCTGCCCCACCATTAACTCTTAATCATAAAACCTTTACAAAACTGATTGTAAAACAAGAATAATAAAAATCTTGTTAAGTTGGGTCCAACAGGTGCACAAGTGTCCATGGGAATGGCAGAAACCTGCCAGGGAGGTTCAAGAGTAGGGAAACTGTATATCCAGGTACCTCCTAACTCTTGTTTCTTTAGGAAGTCTATACCAAAAGTTATCAGCTTGGGGTGGGGGTGGGACTGAGCCAGAATTCAGAGGCTTTCTTGTTCATTCCACAGGAGGCAATCAAGGGCAGAGAAGACAAAATCATCTAGAGATGTCTCTCCTCTCTTAAGCCTAGGAAGCCATAAAGAAAACACAGATGAGCCTGTCCTTTTCCATACCAGCTCTGTAAGAAACTGAGGATTATTCTTATAGTTATTTTTTTGCAAGGCAATGGGGTTAAATGAACTTGCCCAAGGCCGCACAGCTAGGTAATTATTAAGAGTCTGAAGCCAGATTTTGAACTCAGGTCCTCCTGATTCCAGGGCCAGTGCTCTATTCACCGTGCTACCTAGCTGACCCAGGATGATTCTTAATTCTAATTAACTGCTATCAGCAATACTTTTTTCCCTAAGAGCAAAGGTTTTCTTCTGTTCACATTAGGTCTCAATGGCAGGTGCAAAACCTACATGGTATTCTAGACCAACTCCTAGTAATTTAAATCCAATACTAGAACAAAATGACACACCTGTAGGTCATTCACCAGTTAAGAAAAGGAGGTTTATTTAGCTGTTGCATAGAAAGGTTTCTAAACAAGGGTATACAACAATGAACTCAGGTATATGCACAGGACCACAGCTCTATATGAAAATGAATCCAGTCAACTTGGCAGGGTGGGGTGACTCATGTGGCCTTGGGACATCTGCCAACTTGGAAGGTACCTGACTCCACAAAGGTGGGACTCTTTATGTCCTTAGGGAACAAGATGACATTTCAATATGGGCTACATCCACTAGTGTCCACCACTGAGTTAACAGACTTAAACCTTAGATCCATGGCAAATTACAACAAGAACATTTTTTTTTGCATTTTAGGAAAAAAATCAGTCTATCCTAAATGGCTGAGGGAAAGAATACTCTGGAATATATCAATATCAGACAGTCTGACTTCTTCCAAGCAACTCAGCAAAGGCAAGGCAGGATCTGATCTCTCCTCTTAGTTTTCAGTTCAGAACTAAGCAATATACAATTGATTCATAAAAGTTAGAGTTATCAGGGTTTCCCAACCACCAACTTCAATGTCCTCATATTAGTCATGGGAAAATTAGCTGCTGGGAAAAGAGATGCTGTACATGACTAATATGGAAATGTGTTCAACATGATGGTACATATATATCCTATATCAGATTGTTTGCTGCCATGGGGAGGGGAGAGGGAAGAGATGGAATAATGTGGAACTCAATATCTTACAAAAAATCAATCTTGAAAACTATCTTTACGTGTAATTGGAAAAAATAAAATTTATAAAATATTAAAAAGAGACAAATATAAAGAAAAACATGAACTTGTGTGATTCTCTTAAAAAAAGACACTGTAGGTATCTTAACCTGCACAAAGCACTTCTATCTTCTTTCTTTCTGATTCACTTAGAACTTTCTATGTTTCTGCTCCTTTCCACAAATAAAACTGTTCAAATATGAAAGGGGCAAGACTTTATTATTGTTAAATAACTTTTTTCGGAAAATTAAGAAAAAATTAATTGTAGCAATTTATGATAGACACTTTAAACCATAAAACAATAGTCTAGAGCAAATGATTTAGATTTAATTCCATTTATAAGAGATAGTGGTTACCTTGTGAGTCATCAGCAAATAATATTTATTGGGGAATTAAACTTAATAGTTTATATACTATTATGCTTTCAGTTTGGCTTGGCCAGCCTGTTTGTTTCCTGTGCTGGGATTAGCATCTTGCCATTTCTTTGATCTTATAAACTGACCTGAGAATTGGTAAATCAGTTGGCCGGTTCTGAGATCCTCTCCTCATCTCTACATTCGTTAAGTAAGCTCATTAATTCCCATGGGTTCAGTTATGATTTCTAGGTAGAGGATTCCCAGATTTAGATATCAAACCCTAATCTCTCCTCAACTCTAGGAACACCTTGCTGACTCCTGCTATATATTTCCAGGATGTTATATTGGATTAGATTCAACATATCCAAAATGGGATTATTTGCTTTCTCCTTATCCCTACCAAAAATGACTATTGCTATTGAGAGCATTACCATCATTCCAGTCATCTACTTCAAAGTCATCCTTGACTTACTCCTTCCTCCCTTGCCAAGATCCATTCACAATCCAAATATTGTTCATCCAACCCTGATAACAACTTCCTCTTTGTCTTTTTCAAATCCATCTCATTTTTTTTCCTTCATGATGTGACCCTACTTTAAGCCCTTGATGCCTGTAGTTGGATTATTGATTGCAGCAACCTTTTATTTAATCTCCTTGCTCTTGGTCTTTCCCCATTCCAATTCTTTCTCCATGATAATTTTCCTAAGACATATTCTGTGTCATTCATTCCCTTCTTAAAATTTTTAAATGACTCCCTATAGACTTCAGGATAAAATACAAACTTCTAGAGGCCTATATAATCTGGATCCCACCTCTCCTAGACACTTCAAGTCAAGTCACCAGAAGACTTCCCTTCATGTGCTGCAAACTGAACTAGCCATTCTTCCCTGAACTCATTCTTCCCTGATTGACCCTATCCCTACAGCTTCACACGGTACCTCACAACTCTTAGCATTCTTTGTTTCCTTCAAGCTTTAGCTTAAATGCTATGTCCTAGAGGAAGCCTTGACTGAGGATCCCTTCAGTGATGGATCTTCTCTCACCTTCAAATGACTAGATGGTACAGTGAATTAAGTGAGGACCTGAATTCAAATTCAGACTCAGACCTTATAAGAGGTGATTGATCATAGACATGTCACTTTATCTCTGCCTGTCTCAGTTCTCTCAAATGGGGACAATAATATCACCCATTTCCCAGGGTTGAATGCAATACCAAAAAAGCCACTTAATAAATATTGAGCTCATTAGATATCACAATCCCTTCCTATCTTGATCCTAATGAGGGGGAAAAAAACCTTTCCACACACAAGAGAACAAAATGAATTCATTCCTCCACCATATGAGAAATAGCCATCTATATCTAAAAAAAGCACCTTTTCTTTAATAAATTCATATTACTTAGTGTCCAAGGCAGTAAAAGTTACACATTTGAGAAGAGCAAGGGAGCTAGCTTCCAAACAATTAGCATGAATATTTCTGGGAAGGAGGCGATAGTGTTTTAAGACCAAAAATGTATCTAAGTTAGTGGATAGAGCACTGACCCTGGAGTCTGAAGGACCTGAGTTCAAATATGACTGTATGATCCTAGGCAAGTCACTTAACCCCAATTGCCTCTAAAAATAAGTAAATGCTTGAAATGGTCCAGGAAGTTTCAAGGAAAGACAAATAAGCTCAAGTCAATGGATACAGGATTCAGAATGAATTTCAGAGATTATCTTATATAGTTAATGGCTCTGGGAATGAGTGAGGAATTTTTTATTGGTATTTGAGCAAATACCCCAAAATTCTGAAAACTGGGCCAAATGACTCCCTTTAGGGACTCTAACTACTTTCTGGGTATGTGGTCCCTCCTTCCTCTAGCCCTCCTCTGAAGGCAAAGTCTGAGGGAATAACTCAGGTATATGAAATACCTATGAAAGATGGGCTAGATTTCCCCACCCTCATCCCCTCTATGGTATCTTAGTTTTGATCCTACAAGCTAGGGAAGTCTAGTCCCCATGATTTGATTGGCCCAGGATCCTAAAGTCCTGCTACTTTGGATGAAGTTTCCTGGTGTCCTCAGGCCATATTAAAGAGGCCTCTAGTTCATAAGGCCCTCTCATGTGATGTTGAGACCCTTAAGATTGGATGGAAGTCCCAAAATAAATCAAATATTAAACCCTATTATGCTGAGCAGACAAATTTCCATATGGAAAAAAAAATGTCTACTCCATCTTTGGCCTGCACCCCTTCTACGCTAAGACTTAAGTAAACACCCTTCCATTAACTCTTGGATAGCCTATGAGTGCTTCATTTCATTTATCTATTTGTATCAAAGAATTTATAGCCTTCCCTGGTCCAGCCCACCATGCTACTAATCAATCAATCAATCCTTAAATGTGTCCTTCAAAGCTGATGTCTCTAATAAGGCAATATCCAAGTAACTCTTAGTAACAAGGAGATAACTTGGTCAACACAATCTCATAAAGGGAATTTACCAGGATACAAAGGTGAGTCCTTTATAGATTCATACTCAGTAACTTACTTTTCAGAATTAAACTCTACATTTTTCAAGAGTTAGCCCTAGGGGCGGGGCAGCTAGGTGGTGTAGTGCATAAAGCACTGGCCCAGGAGTCAGGAGTACCTGGGTTCAAATCCAGTCTCAGACACTTAATAATTACCTAGCTGTGTGACCTTGGGCAAGCCACTTAATCCTGTTTGCCTTGCAAAAACCTAAAAAATAAAAAAAGAGTTAGCCTTAGCTATTTAAGGCCTGCCTTAAATAATATTGAAGACCTATTGCATCACTAAGAAAAACTCATACTCATTACTCATAAGAATCAGATCTAAGGTTGTTCTTCCAAGAAGCTCTATACTTTGTTTTCAGTTTTACAGATGAAAACCAAAAGCAAGGTGATGTGTGGCCAGGAAAGGGCAATGTAGATTGTGTAGGGAAGAAAACAAGGCAAGGTTCCAGAATGAAGAAATAGGCTTTATTCATCAGCAGGTGTTTTCATTCCCCATAAGCTTTCACGACAGAAACCAGAATTAGGAAGTAAAATGAATACCACTCCCCCCCCCCCACTTTGTTATTCCAAGTCTGGGAATCTTTTCACATTCAAATGAATATCTTTCAAACTAATTAAGAGAAGAACCAATGCTTTCATTTTCTGCTCATTAGAGAATAACTTTCTAGTCATAAATTCCTGGCAAAGTAGGAGGGAAGGGGTCCCCAGACTTTCCTGATTTTAGTTGGACTGATTCATCTCCAAGGTTAAGTCAGGAGACAGCACACAAGAGAGTAAATTAAATGTTAAAATAGAAAAATATATGAGATCCAGTGATTGACATGCTTATTCAATACAATTGGGAAAAGATGGGAAACAGTCATTTATATGTAAAAAGCATTTTTCTTTAAAAAGTTCGTGTGTTTTATAGATGTAGTTTCCAAAATCTCCCATATCATTCTGTGAGGCAAATATTTTAGATGTATATTGCAGATTTTTAAACTGAGGCTCAACAGTTTTCCATCTTAAAGGTCATTCATGGATGGAACAGATAAGCATTTTCTCTATCTCTAGAACTTAGAGTAAGTTTTAATAAATATTTATTGATTGATTGGTAAAACCTATGATTCCCAGACTTTTTAATTGAACCCCCACTAATCAATAGGAGTTTAATAAATGTGATGGTTTGAAATATATTCTGTTGTACCTGACACAGATACTTGGAAACTTGAATTGAAAAATTATAGCTATGTCAGCAAGGTCAATATCTTTTCTGAAATACTAGTGTGTCAGCTTGTTTTATGGTTCATCTTCCCCCAACAAGCTAGGATGACCAAATTTATCATAAGTTGCTCTTAATAGCAGATTTTATTACATAAATATGCACAAATGCAAATTCTCATGTACACTTACATTTTTAACTGTCTTTAAATTTTATACCATTGAAAAATAGTTATTTTTCATATCCCAATTTTAATAATGACAAGCATAAGAAGTTTATTTTTCTTGTCAAATATGTTTTTATTTGTTACCCATTAGAGTTTTCACTTTTATTACCATTTCCCTATATATATGTTTGAGATAATATAGCTAATATGCCTTGCAAACATTAGGGCATTATCATAAATGGTGTTGCTCTTCATTCATTTCAATCATGTCCAAATCTCTGTGACCTATTTGGGGTTTTCTTGGCAAAGTAGCTTGCCATTTTCTTCTCCAGATCATTTTACAGATGAGGAAACTGAGGCAAATAGGTCCGTGACTTGTCCAGGGTCACCCAGTGAGTAAGTGTCTGAGGCTGGATCTAAATCCCTGAAAATTAATCTTTTGGATTCTAAGCCTAGAGCTTTATCCACTGCACTCCTTAGGCAACTTATTGTAAATACTAGCAAGTTTATTGCAAAGTAATTATGATTATATTTCATCTTTAACTTGGAGAAAAATGTAATTCTTACCTTTATTTTGATATTATACATCTGTTTCATTTCATTAAATCAATCAATCAACATTTATTAAGGGTTTACTCTGAACTAGGGATACAAAGAAAGTAAAAAATGGGATCCAAGCCCCCAAGAAACTTGCATTATTTTTTTAATATGTCAGTTGGGGTTGTGACTTACCCAGGATCACACAGCTAGTAAGAGTCAAAGGCCAAATTTGAACTCAGCTTCTCCTGACTCCAGAGTCAATATTCTATCCACCCTGCTACCTTGATGCCCCAGAAACTCACATTCTAAAGGGGGGTAGAGGACATACAAACAATTACATACACATAAGAGCTATCCATTGGAAATGAGAGGTGACCCAAGAGGGAAAGTAGAAGCTATTTAAAATATGGTTGGATTTTTGGACTCTCTGGTACTTCCCAAACTCACATCTACTTTATGGTACTCATAAAATTAAAATATTACTTTCCTTGAGTTGTGTTTGCTCTTATTGAATAGAAGTTAAGAATCAGTTTTTTTTTTTTTCCCTTGACTGAATATCATTTGGTTAATTATGCAGTTCCTCTGGTCTTTGTCATTAATAATGTCCCTAATTGTAAATCATTATTTTAAATTAATTTAAATGAAATGCTATATCAACTTGCTAAGTATTCTTAGCAAAGCTATCTTCATTTTTTCTTCCATTTAATTTATGACTTTATAGAAGTTCAACTTCCATAAGCTCAGCTATGGAGTCTTTTCCTGATATTTGTCATTAGAATGCTCTCTCCTGCCTCAAAATATATTCTCTTTTTTTATTGGCAGCCATCCCCCTCTATACCTCGAAATAATGTAAACTCAAAGGAGAGGGCTATTTAATGTTTTTGTATTCCTATCTCTAGTCCTTAGAAGAGTGCCTTATATATAGGAAGCAGATGCAAAATTAAATAAATAGAACAAAATTTGAGTATTATTTTTAGTTCTCTTTTACATATCCCCAAATGGATGTACTAATAGGGCCTTTTGTTTATTTAGAAAGAAATCTGCTTCTATAAATTTTTGTAAATTATAGTCTCCAATATGAGTTTAATTTATTTTAGGTAGCTGAGTGATAGAGTGGATAGAGTTCCAACCCTGAATTCAAATCTGGTCTCAAACACTCAGTTTGGGCAAGTCACTTAACCCCCCTCACATCCAGAACTACCTCCATCCATCCTGATTCATATCTGGCCACTGGCCCCAAGAGGCTCCAGAGGAATAAATGAGGCTCACTCAAATCCAATTCATTTGCTTGTCATGGGATCATCTCCCTGAAGTCATGGTCCTCTTTGAGCATGAAGAATAAACATCACCATCATCACCATCATCATCATATCACTTTAATCCAGGATAATTCAATTCACCAAGAAATAATAAATTTTCATCAGATAATTGAATTTTAAAGCTAGGAGGGACCATTTAGAGAGACTATGTAGTCAAATTCTTTCATTTTACAAATAATCTTATACATTTCTTCATGAATGCCTTCCACTTCTATAAATTAAAAGTCTTAGAGAGTTTGGGGTACAGGGTGGAAGGGAGGAACTGAGAGTTGCCAATGGTTCTGGTAGACCTTGAACCTCACTTTTCCTGACTCCAAGATTGATCCTCTATCCACAAGGCCATACTGCCTCTTAACTAGGTACCTGGAATATGAAGATTTAAAAAATAATAATGTCCCTGCACTCAGGGAACTTTTAATATAATATAAGAGAAAGAAACATATCCAAATTCCCATATTATGCAGGTAATTTGTAGGAGTGGAAAAAGTGCTTCAAAATGTTGTGTGATGAGAGAGAGAGAGAGAGAGAGAGAGAGAGAGAGAGAGAGAGAGAGAGAGAGATCTTCACAGTTTTTGAAGTATGGGTAGAAATTAGACACAAAACTAAGAAGTAATGATATTTCAAGTCAAATAAAATCATGGCCAAAGATCATGTGGGGAAAAAAGGAAGTAGGTTGGGTAAAGCATGCATGTGAGTTAAGGTATGGTAAGGTTGAAAATAGCTAAGTTGGAGCCAACAATAGACTTCTTTCAATGTCAGCTTAAGGAATTCATAGACCTTATTCCATGGAAAATGGGGAAATCACTGAAGGTTTCTGAACATGGGATGATATCTCTAATTATTTTTTATCAGTGGTATCCAAAAGCTCTGACATTCTCAGGGTCATTTCTTAATTGGATACTATTCAAACATTTTAACAAGGAAATACAGTTTTCACATACCAGTAGGAACCAGCACCTTTGTTTGTTGAAATAGCTACAGTTTGTTGAAATAACTCAGATATCGAATTGAATAGAAGGTGTATACCAAAGCCAAGCAATTAAACTTAAAATTGTCTTTACCAAGGGAAAAACTTGGGACAAGCTATTGAATGTGAATGGAAAAAACCTAACCAAACTATTGTAACCTGATTTCATATAGCTGAAAAGTCCATTCTACCTTGTGACTAAAACAACATAAAACAAGATCCTCTATTTTTTGCCCTCCATAGCTCTAGCCATCTCATCCTAGTTGTCAAAAAGAACAAAAAGGGGATCATTTTCCTGCAAAGATAGATCAGCATTGGATAATCACCTATTGTTTTTACAAAGGTCTCATCTTCTCAAGAACCACTATATGTTTATCACTGTTCATGGATTTTTTTTTTTTGGTGCTCTCTTTCCTCAGATCAAAAGTCACCAAAATGGATGGTTAACTTTAGACATCACTGCCAGAGATAATGGAACTTCCTCTCCTCATTTCCATCTTTTCCCTGAGGCAAAACTAATTTACAATAATTATATGGAAAATCCATGCTTTCCTGTTCTCTCACCTCATTTAATTCTCATGGCATTTCCAAATATATTATTTATGTATTTCTATCAGACCTCAGGCAGATTTGGTGGTTTCCTGAAGGATAGCCTAATAGTATTGGATGTTGCAGACACAAAGGGAGAGGTGATTTTTGGATTGGCAGAGAGACTGGAGAAAAGTGAAATTAGAGAGATATGAGGGAAAGTGTGGACTTTGAATAATTTGGAGCCATAGGTTTCAAGACAAAGTTGCCATCCTAAAATATCCCTTTACTACCAGTATCTGGTCCTATGAGACTGCTAAAAGCGGACTTCTCTCTTGAGATCATTTCTCACCTTGCCTAAGCTGAGATTTGATCCTATTCTTAACTCCTGTGTGTTCCACTACCCAATCTAATCCATATAGCTTCCCTAGTTATGGTTTTATAATTTGCTTTGGTAAATATGTTAGTTTGTTACCCATTATTCTCTACAAATAATAAGCATTTGGCAGAAGGAAAGCTAAACTGTCAAAGAGTAAGCTGTTATCCTTCCCATTGGAGAGAATAGGGAAAAGAAATTTTATCCTGAAACTTCAAAAGGACATTGTAAAAATATTTGAGGTATACTAGATGGATATGATTCTGTCCATGCCCCTTTTAGAGATAGGAAAATGAAGGAGTAACACCCAGCCACAGTAACACCCACCCAGTAACAACCCAACTCCTATCCCTTCACAGGAATAAATCAATCTCCCTAAGGTGGGTCAAATTCCAGACTGGGTCAACCTGTAAATATATTCCACCCTTGTGGATCAAATCCTGGAGCAGATCGATCTATAAATCCAGTCCCCAATTATGTTAGGTGTGGTGACTAATCCAGGATTTATTTTCATAGTTTTCCTGGTTCTTTTAGTCCCACCCCAGATCGGAAGGAAATTATATGATATATTTTGCTGAAGGGGCATTGCTACCATGGCTATATAATTATTGAGAAACGGGTGTTCAGTGGTAAGAATAAATCCCTATTGAGGATTACTGATTGAAGCTGATAAGGATATCATGGTCATTTTATGGCCACATTGAGGAGTCTTTTAGAGATAATGGGCAAAATATGAATGAGGAACTATTCTTTACAAGAGAAGGTATGGGAAGCAATGAGTCCTTCAGATCAATGAAGGTCCCAGAGAAGATCAAATTCCATAGTATCTGATAAATGGAAAAAGTATCTAAAAATAAAATTCACTTCAGCATATAAATGAGATTTGAAATATGCTCCAGGAACAAAGCCCACAAACTACAATGAATGACAACCTTTTCAAGAGTGGTTTCAAGAAGTCTTGAGGGAGCTATGAGTCAATGGAATCATGGAGTCCTTATGCCTTAGTTATAATGGCAGTATGGTAAACGAAGTCTAGATCATTTATTGACTATTGATGTTTGAATAAGAGAACTGAGGCAGATGAACAAATACTGTCTTGTAAATTAAGTTGCCCTAAACTGGCTACTGAGCATCCAGGCATTTTCATGTTGGACACGTGTAGTTGATATTACCAGATCAACAAGGCAGAGGATAAAAAAAAAAATGGTTTTGTCTTTCCTGTGGGATGCTACCAAATGGAATGCATAGCCCAAGGAATTTCTGAGGATTCTACCAATCCATGCTACACACTTACAGACAAGATCTATCTCTAAATCCAGTCCTCATTTATGTTACATGTGGCAGTACAACAATCACCCCTCACTCATCTTGGCTCTCCAAGCATGAAGTGGTCCCATCCTAGAACAAGAAGTAATGGCACAATATGTCAACAGATCATAGAAAGAGAGATCAGTGACATGAAATTCTGAGCATATCTGAAACATCTTTTTTTTTATTTTTGCAAGGCAATGGAATTAAGTGACTTGGCCAAGGTGACATGGTTCAAATCTGACTGCAGACATTTAATGATTACTTAACTGTGCTTTCTGCCTCCAAGACTGGTGCTCTATCCACGTCAGTACTTAGCTGCCCCTTAAAACCTCTATTTCTTTCTTTCTTTCTTTCTTTCTTTCTTTCTTTCTTTCTTTCTTTCTTTCTTTCTTTCTTTCTTTCTTTCTGTCTCTGTCTTTGTCTTTCTGTCTTTCTTTCTTTCTTTCTGTCTCTCTGTCTTTCTCTCTTTCTTTCTTTCTTTCTTTCTTTCTTTCTTTCTTTCTTTCTTTCATTTTTGCAAGGCAGTGGGGTTAAGTGGCTTGCCCAAGGCCACACAGTTAGGTAATATTAAGTGTCTGACGATGGGTTTGAACTCAGGTCCTCTTGACTCCAGAGTCAGTCTCTATCCACTGTACTACCTAGCTGTCCCTGAAATCTTTCTTTTTTTCTTTTTTTTATTCTTTTTTGAAACCTTTTTCTAATTGGAAAGACATTGGAAGAGCTTGAGGAAAATTTAGGGATACTATTAGATTAGTAAGAGATCCCTCTTCTAATTGACAAGGACCAGGTCTGAAGAGACATTATAATGGGCCATATGGCACCTCAGAAAGAAGTACTAGCCTTGAGAAGATAGAAATGTCTCTAACTTGGACATGACTGAAGAACTGAAGGCTTTAGATTTTTGTAGGAGCCAGAGGCAACTACTGCAAGTCTGCTTTGTGATGCCAACATGCCACCTTCTGTATTTAATATGACCTCTGTATAATCTATTCTAGGGAACTCTGTTATGATATACTTTTTTCCTATGTACTCATATGTATTCCTTGTGTATGAGTTCATGTTAACTTTAATATAGGTGAATCAATGAATGTTTGAGGGGAACTCACACCCTCTTCTCTTTTCTCTCTTTTGGGGAATATTATCAATTCTCATCAATTTATATCATCTCTATATGAATCTTAATATCCATCTTCTCCTGAATTCCAGAGCCACCACCTTAAATCATATCAACTTTATCTCTCATCTAGATTATTACAATATTATTCTAATCATTCTCCTCATTTCAAATTTCATGCCACTCCTTCCGTTCACCTTTCAGAGTGATTTTCTTAAGAGCAGATATGACCAAGTCATTCCCCTACTCAATAAACTCCAGTGGCTCCCTATTGCCCATAGGATAAAATACAAATATCTTTGTTTGACTATTTAAGTAATTCACAGCTGTACCCTAATTTATCTTTTCAAGCTCCTACCATCTACAAACCAACCACACTGGCCTTCTCCCTTTTCCTCACACATGACAATCCTTTCCCATCTCTGGACCTTTGCCCTGACCATCCCTCATGTCTGAGATGCCATCTATTCTCCCCTCTGCCCCATAGAATCCCTCTTATCCTTTGCACAAGAACGTAATTTTTATAGGAAGCTTTCCTGAAACCCCTTCAATCAATTGCTAATGCTATTCCTCCTCAGCTACCTTTATTCTACTAATTTTATATATTTTATTTATATTGATTTGATTCTCTTTGTATTTATGTCCTATATACTTCTACATCTTGTCTCTCTACTCTGTTGAGAGTAAGGATTGCATAATTTTTTGTTTGCATATATCCAAAACCTAACTGCACCTAGAGTACGTATTTTTTTTTTTAGTTTTTGCTAAGCAAAGGGGTTAAGTGGCTTGCCTAAGGCCACACAGCTAGGTAATTATTAAGTGTTTGGGGCTGGATTTGAACTCAGGTACTCCTGAATCCAAGGCCGGTGCTTTATCCACTATGCCACCTAGCTGCCCCTAGAATAGGTATTTAATAAACATTTGTTGATTAAGTTGTTATTGCATAATTTTACTGGATGGAAATGACTAAATCTTTTTTTTCCTGTTATTTATAAAGGCAAATAAGCATAATGCATTTTAAATTTCTGCCTCTTCTGACATAATACATTTCATTCTGCTCTTTTACTTCCCATTTATCTCCTTTTTTTAGAGGCAATTTTGCCCTGACTTTCCCAGTGTCACCCAACAATAAGTGTCTAAAACTGAAGGGGAACTCAGGTCCTCCTAATTCTGGGGCCAGTGTTCTAACTACTGCACTACATAGGTACCCTTCTCATCTATCTTTTTTTTAAATTTTCTTTTAGTTTGTGCCTTCTTCATACTTTTTTTAAGGTTTTTGCAAGGCAAATGGGGTTAAGTGACTTGCCCAAGGCCACACAGCTAGGTCATTATTAAGTGTCTGAGGCCGGATTTGAACTCAGGTACTCCTGACTCCAGGGCAGTGCTCTATCCACTGCACCACCTAGCCACCCCCTTCTCATGGTTTCTAGAATCACAGTTCTCAATTTTTTTTTTAATAAATCACTAAGCATTTACTAGGTGCTTACTGGCCCACAGGCTAGTCTCTGGGCTAAACAATTATATTTTTATCTTCCATGGGAATTCCATGCCCTATCCTGTTTGGTTTTAATTACTATATGCCCATTTTTGGCAACATGTATCTGCTTTATGCTTTCATCATCCTCTCCTATCCATCCTCCCCACTAAACCCAATCAACTCTCTTAAAATCAATCAATCAAACCCAACTTTCTGTTCTTCTAACCAAGTCTAATTATTAACATAAACATCTAGGTTCAGTATGTGGAAAGCTATTCATAATAATTAAAAAAAACTTAGCAATCTAAATATATAAGGCATTGATAGAACCAGCCTATTCTGATTCTATTTAATAGGTGGTTCAAAAAGATGGAGAATTATTATACAGACAGTAAAATCACATGGGAAAAGGGAATAGCAATTTATGAAATGCAAATAACAAATAATTTTGAGGCAAAAAAATGAGTTAAAATCCACTGTTGGGAAGGAGGTAAAGAATTACAAAACTATACATTGTTAGTGGCCACAAAATGGTTTAGTCTTTTTTGGAAAATAATCTGGTAATACATAACAGAAGTCACAAACCTGTTCAAACCCTTTGATATTCTAATAAAGCCCACCAGGGCAATGGTGCCCTAGTAGGGGTAGACAGGAAGGTGGGAAAAGTTAATTTGTGCAAAGACAGTTATGGCAGTGTTACACATAATAGTAGTAGTAGTAGTAGTAGTAGTAGTAGTAGTAGTAATAGTAGCTGTCCTTCATAATTCATATCTGATGGTATGACTTGCATATTTTGTTTATTATAATGAGGGGAAATGTTGTACAAAGACACCCTTCTCATCGCCTTTTCTAGAACTATCTCACTCCATAGCCTGCTTTGATAGGAAATAGGACTTCTGGTAATGGCCTGGATGCTGTGGGTGTCCTTGACTCATTGAATGTGGTTTCCCTCCCATATCAGTGAGGCACCATTATATTCCAGTCACTCTGGGCTGAGACAATATTGTACATCAAAGCCTGACTCTCCATGGTCTAATCATCAGCATAGCCTTTTCCTCTCAGGCTTACAACCATACTCCTCCCAGAATCAAAGACTTTGGGAATAATGCCATCAGATCACTAGTTGGCATTGTTTATGATCAGAACTCTGATGGTATCTGATTGTCTTTGAACCTCCGACTTTCATTCTGGATTAATAAAAATATTCTTGGCAAATGCTTCGGCTCTGGTCCATCTTGTGTTGGTCCAAGAATTTTACCTCTAGAGGCACAATACAAAAGTCCCCTGCTGTCCCTCTTAATCATGGCTCCCAGTTTCAAAAACCAACAAAATACAATCAGGATCCTAGTCCATTATTCCTAGCTGAGGTATCCTGATGAGTAGGGTTTGTTTTAAACAATCTAATTTTTTCAAAGGAAAGACTTCAGGTGAAAAGTTACAAATAACTCAGATACTCCACAATAGACAAATGACTAAGAAAAAGCAACAAACCATAGAATATCATTTTCAAACAAAGAATTGGTCAGTACTGGACATAGGGAGCCCCCTATCCCTGAAATCAGGAATGAAACTGAGTCTAACAGACAAGTACAAAGATTATAGTGAAACTGGAAACAACATTTTAACAAATCAAAAGATGTTTTAATGTGGGAGTTATTCCTGAGTCAGCTATCTATAATCAGCTGACCATTAACCTTTTAGACCTAAGATAAGACTTTATAATAAGCAAGATAAAAGGATAAGGGAAGTTCAGGTATACAATACAAATGTTTAATACTGAATTACTTATACAAGATACTGAAAATTAAAATGGGAAATGGACAAGAGATATGACCTGGACAAAAAGTATAATAATTTCATTCAGAAATAAAGCCAAGTTAAGTCACTTTCCAGAAGATCAAAAAAAACTCAGAAAGTAGACTAATTAGTCTATAATAGATTCTTTCAAATGACAGGCAATGTCAGGAATTTGCCTCAGTTTCTGATAATTCAGCATACTGTAACATCCAACTACTGAAGCCTTCTCAACCAGACTCATTCTCTGTAAGGCTCCTCCCCTTCATCCACAGAAGCCCAGTTTCTGGATTTCAAAATGATGTACCTTCACTTCTCCCTCCTTACCCCCAGCTTTTCAAGCTCCCTTTGGTATCTACGCCAATTAGAGTATAAACTGCCTGAGAGCAGGGATGGTCTTTTTTATTTTTCTTGTAAGGCAATGGGGTTAAGTGGCTTGCCCAAGGCCACACAGCTAGGTAATTATTAAGTGTCCGAGGCCAAAGGATTTGAATTCAGCTACTCCTGAATCCAGGGCTGGTGCTCTATCCACTGTGACACCTAGCCACCCTTGGAATTGTCTTTTAAAAAAATTATTAAATTCTCAGCATTTAGCACAGTTAAAGGCAATACTGAGTCAGAATATAAAATTGTTGGCATAACATTAGAAAGAAGGGTGATGGGTGATTACGAGTAGTACTGTCTACTAAAGTTAACAGAAATTGTGGAGGGTAAAATGAGCTTCAAGAAAACTTAGCAAGATATTCAACTAATCATTCATTCCAAGGAATTTCAAATGGGAAGATGACAATAAACAAAAGATCCATTAAAAAAAGTCAAGCCATTTAAACAAGCTGTGAACAATGGAACCACTATATTTACAGCTCTAATATCTCAGTTCCTGACATGCTTACAGAGGTGGAAATGATACTGAAGAGAAAAAAAATAGGAAAAACAGCCATAGTGGACCAAGTATATATAGAGATATGGACTTGGGACAAAACAATTGTGAGGGCACTGAGAAATCATTGTTCAAGGTATTTGAAAAAAAGAGAAAATGCCTTGAACTTCAGTATTAAAAAGTGACCCAAAGAACATCAGTAACTACTGACCAATATGCCTACTCTC
Organism: Macrotis lagotis; assembly: GCF_037893015.1. NCBI lineage: Eukaryota > Metazoa > Chordata > Mammalia > Peramelemorphia > Peramelidae > Macrotis > Macrotis lagotis. The sequence goes on along the minus strand of NC_133660.1, from coordinate 39,224,734 downwards.
AACTGTACAAAGTCATCAGGAAGGTCATGAATCCAAGAATTGAGAGCATCCTCTTGGAAGAACTGGTAGGGAACATGCAGGCTTTCACAAAAAATATTCAACAATGGACACACATTATCATCTCACAAGTGACTTAGTGATGTAAAGGATACACATTCTCGCTATATTTATTGTTTGTGGACTACAGAAAGGTTTTGACTTGGTAGTACAAAACATGATCTTTGGGTGAAAAAAAATCATACTCCAGAGCCTATGCATATAAGGAAAACTCAATCAAGGGCCTGGAGTCAGGAAGATCTGAGTTCAAATTTGACCTAGCTGTGTGATCCTGGGCAAATCATTTTTTTCTTTTTGTTTTTGCAAGGCAATGGGTTTAAGACTTGTCCAAGGTCACATAGCTAAGCAATTATTAGGTGTTGGAGATTGGATTTGAATTCAGATCCTCTTAACTCCAGGAACAGTACTCCAATAGAAGAAGGGTTCCAGGTCAGAGTTCTAATTTGAATTGGAATCAGGTTCCTCTGAGGAATACTCTGCAAATATGGAAGGAAGGAAGGCCAAGGGTAGATGTAAATACATTGGAGATAAGCCTTATGATAAGGAAAGAAGATAAAAATAATGAAGGGGAAAGAGGGGGAGGAAGAAGAAAAGATGGAAGGGGAACAGAAGGAAGGAAGGAGGAAAGAAATATTTATCAAGGTTTTACTATGTATCAAACACTGCAATCTCTTTTGATCCACCTAACAACCCTAGGAGGAAGGTGCTATTCTTATTTCCTCTTGACTGATAAGGAAACTGAGGTCCCACGTTGGATTTGAATTCAGTTCTTCCAGACCACATCCACACTTTATCCTCAATACCACCTAGTCATTTCTAGGAGACAGGTCCTTGGCAGTGGGTTGTTTGTTTTTTTCATAAAGACGTCTTCACCTTTTTCAGGCAGCCAGATGGGATGCAGGACCTGGAGTCAGGAAGATCTGAGTTCAAGTTTGACTTAGCTGTGTGATCCTGGGCAAATCATTTTTTTTTGGTTTTTTGGAAGGCAATGGGATTAAGTGACTTGTCCAAGGTCACACAGCTAGGTAGGATTTGAACTCAGATCCTCTTGACTCCAGGGCCAGTACTCCATCCACTGTACCACCTAGCTGCCTCTCTGGGCAAATCATTTAACCCTGTTTACCCTAGTTTCCTTATCTAAAAAATGAACTAAAAAAGGAAATGGCAAATCATTCTAGTATCTTTACCAAGAAAATCGCCAAGGGGTTCATGAAGGGTCAGACATAACTGAAAAATAAAAATTTGTCCCTTTTTGGGAAATCTTGCCCCTAGAATCCAGAGAAAGGCTCAGGAATAGCCCCCTACCATTACAATATTAATTAAATTCAGGTTCAATGCCTTTCCTCTTTTAGCATGTCTAAAATCAAGTCTTTTTACTCTTTCTGAGTCAAGGGTCTCCCTTCTTTAGGAGTAAAGCAAATTGGGTTCTTGATGCCTTTCTGACCCCTTCCCTCAAGATTTCATTTTAATATTGCAAGGCTATTAAGTGGGGGAAGTAGATTGTGTTAAGGACCACTTGCAAAAGGTATGCAATTTTAATTAAATGAATTAGGAATCATAAATGAAAGGAAGTTATTGTATTCCAAGTCTTCTGGGTTCCACCTCCAATCTGACCTCCCTTAACAGTTTTCAGGAAGTTGCCCCTTTTCTAACTACAAGCAATATGGCTTATCAGTAAAATCAGAAGGCATACAATGTAGGAATAATAACTGGCAATGACTCATAAGAATAGTTAGGAGACTCAGTCTTTGTTTCTAATTGATTCCACTCTATAATTTCTTGAGTTTATGCTGGCTGTGACATTATCAAATCCTGTGAATCTTTCTTTTACTCCCAAACCTACGTGGGCATTTTTATAATCCTTCTCCTCCATACTTCCTGTTACTTTACTTGCAAATAAATTTACAACATATAGACAAGATTCAATAGTTTTTCTCTCCATCATTTGTTTTGGTGCCAAATGCCAAAGAGCTTGGACCTTTCTAGAAGGATTTAGTCTTAGGTTAGGCAGGTGGTGCAGTGGATAGAGCACAGGACCTGATTCAAATCTGACCTCAGACACTTAATATTTACTTAACTGTGTGACCCTGGCCAAATCACTTAATCCTGATTGCTTTGCCAAAACAGAAAGAAATAAGGAAAAAGAGAGAAAAGGAAGTAATGAGGAAAATGAGGAAAGAAGGGAAGGAGGGAGGGTGGGAGGAAAGGAGGAATAAAAAAAGGAAGGAAAAAGGAAAAAAAGTAAGAAAGACAAATTTTTCTCTGGTCAATGAATTTTTTTAGTTCTGTCCCCTAGACCCAGAGGATAACCCTTGATATTATAATATTAATAAGATATGAAGGTATTAAGAAGTTTTCTTAAACCTGCTTTAGAAAGTGATTCCTCTCTGAATCAGAAGGGAATGATGATCAACTAAGCTAGACACGCCCTGGAAGATAAGAATATTGAACCTGGAGGCCAGGAGGTCTGAGTTCAAATTCAACCTCAGACACTAGCTGTATGATTTTGAGTAAGCCACTTCACATAGTTTCAGTTTCCTCAACTGCAAAAAGGGATAAAATTGCATCCCCCACTTACTTATCACCTCTGACCCTGTACAAGACATTTAATTCTGTTTGCCTCAGTTTCCTCATCTGCCAAATGAGTTGGAGGAGGAAATGACAAAAGACTCTGGTAGCTTTGCAAGGAAACCCCCATGGCATCACAAAGAGTTAGCCATGAGTGGACAGATGACCTCGCAGGGATCTTGTAAGGATCAAATGAGATAATCTTGGTAAAGCATTTAGCACATAGCCTGGCACTTAATAAGTGCTTCATAAATGTTTATTTTAAATAAGTAAACCATGAAGGGTAAGACCCCCTGAAAGAGGAAATAAGGGAGTTTTCTTTCTCTTCCCATCTCCCATCAGCCTCAGTACTGATTAACTAGTCCAGAAGGAAACACCCTATGAGATAGGAAGTCCTTTGAGAAGGTTTCAGAAAGAGAGAATCATCTGAGAAAGAAAATAGCTTCAACAAGTCCTAAAGATAGTTGGGTTATAGAGAAAACTGTTGGAAAAAGTCTTTCTAAACCCTGTATTTCCAAAATGCCAAGTTGTTTTGATGATTTACTATTACATCTGTTTGTGCCTGCCCAGACGCCTTGTGTATTTGTGGGAGCATGCACCCCAGGTTTCTGTGGAGAAATATTCTTGTAGTTACTCTTTTCTTTCTTCTATACCATCTTAGTAAATGCCTGGGCTGAGAGCTTATGGAATTTACTGGGATAACTTCTAAAGGGGAACACTGGTGGGGGCTCTTCAGTGGATACTCTTTAAACATAAGGTAGCAGCTGCCCTCAGGGACTCCAAACATAACTTGGGAGTAGCCCAGAAATAGTGCTACATTAGCAAATTTAAGTTTAGAGTTGTGACATCATATCATGCTAACCTCGATATCACAGTACAAGGAAAGAAGTTTAAAATGAGACACAGTCCCATCAGCATAAAAAGAGAATTGAGTGAAGGTGACAGTACTGATTCACATGTTCAATTTAAGTAAAATTTTAATTGATTTTTTTAATACAAAACAAGTCCCTCCCCTCCACCTCCAATGAGTCTTCTTGTGGTCTTGACTCATGTTGAACATCACTGATCTAAACCAATCTGATTCTGGAATCATCTCCATACTATCTCTGATGTATGATCTTCTAGCTTCTTCTTGCAAAGTCCAGTAACAGGAGGTCCAGTACTTTAAGAGAACTGGCGAGTTCTAATTTTTAGAACTAACTTCCTTATTTTTTTGTCATTCAACAAAGATTTTATTTATTTTGAGTTTTACAATTTTTCCCCTAGTCTTGCTTCCTTCCCCCCACCCCACAGAAGGCAGTCTGTTAGTCTTTATATTGTTTCTATGGTATACTTTGATCTAAGTTCAATGTGATGAGAGAGAAATCATATCCTTAAGGAAGAAAAATAAAGTATAAAAGATAGCAAAATTACATAAAAAGATAACTTTTTTTCTAAGTTAAAGGTAATATAGTTTTTGGTCTTTGTTTAAACTCCACAATTCTTTGGATATAGATGGTATTCTCTATAGCAGATATCCCCAAATTGTACCTGATTGTTGCACTGATGGAATGAGCATAACTTCCTTATTTTGAACCAAAGTTTGTCTCCCTATTATATCTAAAATATCCTTTAGTCTTAGTTTTGCTTTTTAAAATTTTTTTGTTTATTTAAGACAATGGGGATAAATGACTAGCTCAAGGTCACACAGCTAGGCAATTATTAAGTGTCTGAGGCTGAATTTGAACTCAGGTCCTCCCAACTCCAGTGCTCTATCCACTACACCACCTAGTTGCCCCATTCGTTTTGCTTTTTAAATCAACAGAGCAATGCTTATTCCTCTCCCTCAAGAAAGCTGATTTCAGATATTTGGAGAACCGCATTCTGATTCTGGCATCAAGTCCCTGGCTTCATGTCTCACTTCTCTATGCTCACATGTGTGTGACCATGAGTAAGTCACAGCTTCCCTGGACCATGTTTTCCTCATATATAAAAGAACTAGATGTCTTTGAATATCCCAATCAGATCTAGATCTATTACTTCCCTGACTTCTAAACATGGGGGGAAATTTATTGTTCTTCCCCAAAATAATCAACAGTCTTCAAGATTTCCCCCATTCCCATGATGATTTCTTTTCAAACATTCTGACAAATATTAAGTTGTGTTTGGCGGGGTAACTTCTCAACATCTGTGAATTTATATCACATATCCTTAGCTATGTACTGGACCACTTCATCCAAGAATGGCCTTGCCTCTCAAACATGGGAAGAAGAGAACAACTATTTTCATTTATGCTCTAGTAGGCCCCTCAGAAGACTGTTCTCATGTGGAGGAGGAGAAAATAGATATCTTTGAAAGTTAAAGCAAGAGGACATTATGAAATCACATGAATTCGATGGAATGCAGGAGAAATACTGTGATTTGAATGCAAATGTATTGATGAACACTGGTGGGGTGGAGAAAATATGAAAGAATGAAAGACTTAAAGTAAATAAATGAAAAAGCTTAATTAATAACCAGGGAGACACATACTCAAACAAGACAGTTCTTGGCCTCAAGGAGCTTATATTGTAATAGAGAAGCTGATACTTAAAAGGGAAATAGGAAGAAGATATATTAATGGGGGAGGCATTGTTTGGAAAGGGTCAGGAAATTAAAATGCATTGTGTTAGAGGATAGGATAGAGAGGCAGTTGATTTAGTTAACTCTTTCCATCTGGCTGCTTTCATTTTACAGGGAAGGAATTGAAACTTCAAGGTCTAGCAGCCTGGACAGGATTATGTGGGGTCTAGCAAAAAGGAAAGAGCCAACATAGGTCAGCCCTCAAACTCCAAAACCAGAATTCTTGTTCTTCTTGCCCCACAACAGGCAGGTGGCAGTTAGGCAAGAGGGAGCTAAAAAAAGGTGGACTGGTCTTTAAGTTGGTGATGAAGTCCAAGACAAATGATCCACCATCTTAGATAGTGGGTAAAACTGTTTGCCTTTTTTCTCTGTTTCTCTAACTCTAGTCTTCCATCTTTCCTACCCAGTCCATCCTATCTTATGTTTCTTTATGATGTATCAGAGCAAATCCCTTTAAATCACTTCACCTAACCTGGGGAAACTAGACAAAAGGGAACCCTAGAAATTAGTTAACCCTGTTTGCCTCAGTTTCCTCATCTATAAATGAGCTGGAGAAGGACATGGCAAACTGCTCCTATTATCTTTGGCAAGAAAACCTCAAACTGGGTCATGGAAAGTCAGACCTGTATAAAAATGACTGAATAACAATGTTAGAAGAAGTATAGCAACCAAAAACAACTATGAGCAGAGACATATGTTGTTGTTGTTGCTTGTCCTTCATTCTCGAAGTGGACCAATGACATCAGCAGGGTGACGTCTTGACTTGCAAGTGAATTGGATTTAAGTGGTTTGGGGTTTGGGGGAATTAGGATGCATGCTGTTACTTGGGCCAATGGGTTAATTTAACTTCCACTGGGTGTGAAACAACAGCCACAAAAACCAACTGTGATGAAAACCTTTTTTTGTGAGGCCACAAATTGTCCCAAATGACATGGTGCCAACTTATAGAATAGTAATTATGATTAGAGGGCTATAGTATTACAGTGTCTTCTCTTCTGGAAAGTTGCCATGCTCATGTAACAAGGCATCAGACTAAAGGTCTAGTAACTTAGGTCCCCAGTCTCCAAATCTAGGATTTTTCTCCTCAATTGTGCTGTCCCAGATCATGTAGATGGCAGGAGGAAACTAACAGATAGTACTCTGGAGTCAGAAGACCTGAGTTCAGATCCTATCCCTGATAGATACTGACTGCGTGTGTCTTTGGACAAATCTCTCAACTTCACCATGCCCTAAGGTAACTCAAAGAAATTATAACTAGCTATTCTTCATGGTTAAAGGGAGTTTCCTCATTGGGAGGTGATGGAACCACAGACTCAGATCAAATGAGATCAACAAAAATCGAAGTCCTAGACCTTGGTTTTCTAAAACAGCAGAAATAACCTCCCTCCCTTACCCAACTACCCAAGCTTGTTTTTTTTTTAAGTATAACATTACAAATATTCAATGAATTTCTGTTGGAGCACACTCCCTGACACAGGAAAATCAATCTGGTTCACTGACTAAACTACCAAGTTTATAAAGCTGGTATTATTATAGAGAAGAAAAAATAACCCTACTGTTGACTTGAGGAAGAACATTCAAAATCCAGGACAAGCATTCCTTAGCCATGTTTTCCAATTGTTTGCTCCATAGTTTGGGGGGGGGATTTTTTCCCTAAGAAGGTCAGGGAGAGGGGAGGGAAACCTCCAAACTGTGGACAAATTGTGCATTTAAAAGGAGGGGATACATTGTGGGGGTAGGATGAATTAAGAGGAGGAAGGTTTTTCTCCTTTAAATGTTCATCACTTAGTAGAAAGAATACCAACTCTGTCCTGTTTATTCATGAGCAGTTACATGATTGTGTGTGTGTGTGTGTGTGTGTGTGTGTGTGTTTTAAATAACATTCTTGAAAAGTGGTTGCTATGAAACTCCCTAGTATACAACAGATGGCAGCAAGGCCTATTCTCAGCATTGGGCTCTGAAGCCCTCCAGTCAAGCATACCATTAACATTCCTCAAATACCTCCAAATTCAATGCAGACCCAGCTTGGCTGCAGACTAGTTTCACATTGGCAGCCCCTTCTCTGGCCTTTTACCATTTCAGTGTTCAACCTAGCCCACGTTGAAATTTGTTATAAATTAATGACTTGGCTACTCTAGGGGAAAGGCTTTCAGAAGAATTTGCTTCCTCTTTTCAACTTATTTTCCCAGATGGATCAATTCCACCCACAAAATACCAACCCTTATGATTTTTCTCTCAAAAAATTCAATTTTGACCAATGTATAGCACAGAAACAATGTAAAGATTATCAGACTTCCTTCTGTGGTGGTGGGGGGGAAGAGAGGGTAGAAGAAAAATGGTAAAATTCAAAGCCTTACAAAAAATGATAGGGAGAAACTACTATTGTATATAATTGGCAAAAAATTAAATATTTATATAATAAAAAATACCATCCCTTTATAACCTTAGAAACAAAAAGTTTAGTGACTATTTGGCTTAAACATTTTAACTGAGGTTCTTCCATCTCCCCTGATTCACTCTATGAATGGTGTGTGGAAAGAAGAAATGGTTTCCTTTACTTTCAAGAAAACAGGGAGCATTTAGTAACTTATTTCAGAAGTCCACTGTCATGGTTGTTGTTTATCCTTCATTCTCAGAGAGGACTGTGACATCAAGAACATGATGCCATTGTGTAGTCAGAAAGATGACTATGCACCCCAAGTTTCGTGACTCCTTTGTTCAACTACTTGTCCTCATCTGAGGCTCAGATACCATCATCACTTTAATATCCAATGTAAGAGCAAGTTGAAGGCATCTGGTTTATGTACAAAAATAATTATAACAGTTCTTTTCATAGTGGCAAAGAATTGGAATTAAGGGGATGCATATCAACTGGGGAATGGTTGAACGAACTGTGAAATATGAATGTGATGGAATCCTATTGTTCTCAAAGAAATCATGAGGCCGGGAACTTCAGAATCACCTGAAAAGACTTGCATGAACTGATGTTGAGTGAAGTGAGCAGAACCAGAACATTATACACATTAGGGGACAGTTAGGTGGCTCAGTGGATAGAGTACTGGACCTGGAGTCAGGGGGACATGAATGCAAATCTGGCCTCAGACACTTAAACAATGGCCTAGCTGGTATGACCTTGGGCCAGTCCCTTAATCCCATTGCCTTGCAACCCCCCCCTACCAAAAGGAACATTACACACAATAATAGCAATGTTGGGAGATGATCAACTACAAATGGACTTGTTCACTTCAGCAGCACAATAATCAAAGACAATTCTAAAAGCCTTGTGATGGAAAATACCATCCATATCCAGAGAAAGAACTGTGGAGTTTAAATGTAAACCCAAAGCTTACTGTCTTCCATTTTTAAAAGTTGATTTATATATTACGTTTTTTCCTCTCTATTGTTTTTTATCTGTTTTGATTTGATTCTTCTCTCACAACAGAACTAACATGGATCTATGTTTAGCATGATTATACATGTATGATCTATGTTGGATTGCTTTCTGTCAGAGGGAGGGGGAAAGGAAGAAAAATGTAAAACTCAAAACCTTGCAAAAAAAATTGTTGAAACCTTCCATTCTGTGTAATTGGGAAAACAAAAAAAATAAAATATTTAATTAATTTTAAAAAAGAAATCCATGGGTTCTCATGGATTTCCTTCATGTTAATTTAGCAAGTCATTTTGGATCATGAGCTGATGATAGAACTGGAAGATACCTTCATGACCATCTGGATCAACTGAGTCCCAGAGATAAATGACTAGTCCAAAATCAACCAGGTAGTATCAGAGATGAGATCTGAATGCAAGTCTTCTGATTGCAGAGATGTAGTTCTTTTCACTGTGCTTTTTACTTTATTAGATTGACATGTTTTAAAAATTTTGTTGTGCTTTCTACTTTTTCCAAACCAGACAATGACTGCCCTATATCCCATATCATGGTAGAGAAGATATGAGTTTTCATGATAAACCTTCTCTTTTGGTTTTCTTCCTACTTGTTGGACTGCTACTTCTCAGTCTACTCTGCTGCTTCTTCATTGAAGTCATGACCACTAACCATGAGTATCTCACCTGCCTCTGTCCTTTTCTATTTTTCTTCTATTTTGCTCACTCAAGAATCTTATTAGCTCTCACATAATTCAATTCTCATCTCTTTGCATATGATTCCTTCATCATCGTCAACTGGATATTTTGTGGGTTTCTCAAAACAATTCATCTTTCCCCTCAAACTCTCATCTTCTCCAAACATTCTTATTACTTCTAAATGTACTACCCTCTCCCCAATCACCCAGGTTCATCAATCTTTTGTCATCTTTGAGTTCCCCCTGGGGTAGTCACAAGGAACAGTACAAGTCAAATCTTCTCATTTCTTCCTTTACAGAAGTATCTAAATACATTCCCTTCTGGCTGACACAGGCTGATCACTTCGCACCTGGACTACTGAAGTACCTTGTTCGAGACACTTTTCCTCAAGCCTCCACATCAATCTATCCTCCCTAACTTGTCAAAATGATTCTCCTAAAATATGAATATAACCAAGCCATTCCACTCCCCCTCCACTCAATAAACACAAGTGGTTCCCCTTTTGCCCCCAAGATCAAATATAAAACCTTCTGGCATATAAGGATCTTCCAAATCTAGTTCCTTCTTATTTTGCCAGGCTTCTTATATTATTCTTCCCCATATACTCTGAGATCCAGTGACAACAATCTCCTTGTTGTTTTTCACACATGACTCTCTTCACCCTGAGGTTTTGGGGCTTTTTGGAGTCAATAGAGGTTAAATAGCTTGCCCAGGAAAACACAACTGTCTGAGGCTGGACTTGAACTCTAGTCCTCTTAAATCCAGGCCTAGTGTTCTATCCATTGTACTAGCTAGCTGCCCCTCAACTCTGAGTCTTTTTACAGCACCACATCATCCCTATGCAGAACCATCGATGAAAGCAAATGGAGAAGTTTGGAATACTGTGGACAAGTTGACTTACCTTGGCAGTGAACTTTCCAGGGCGGTACGCATTGATAATGAGGTTGCCATGACATTGTCAGAGCTTGCTCAGTGTTTGGATAGCTCCAAAAGAAAGCGTGGGAGAAAGGAGGTATTAGAACGACTACCAAACTGAAGGTCTACAGAGCTGTTGTGCTAACTTCATTGCTCTATGCCTATGAAACCTGAACAGTCACCATCACCATGCCAAGAAACTGAATAGGTTCCATTTAAATTGTCTCAGGAAGATTCTGATGATCATCTGGCAGGAGAAGATACCAGATACTGAGGTCCTTTCTCAAGCTAAACTGCCAACCATTCCAACATTACTATAGAGACAGCAACTATGATGGGTTGGCCACATTGTTAGAATGCCAAATGTATGCTTGCCAAAAGACAATTTTAAGGAGAACTCATATAGGGCAAGCACTCACAAGGGGGCCAGAAGAAGTGATACAGGGACACCCTGTAAGTCTCTCTTAACAATTTTACAATAGATTATTCAACATAGGACACACTGGCACAGGACCACCCAGCATGATGTGCCCTCCTCAGGGAGCAAGGCAGACTTGAAGAAGCTCAAAGGATAAGTAAGTTAAAAGTAAACATCCAAGGACTATTTGTGCCTGACCTGTGGTAGAGCATTCCAAGCTTGTATTGGTCTAATCAGCCAGTCAGACATAATGTAATTTGTCTTTAACATGGTGATGTCATTTTGGTTTTCTTTGATAAAATAAAGGACAAGAACCAACCAGTCTTTTTACTGGCTGTCCCTTATATCTGGAATGCTTTCCATCTTCATTCCTAACTTTTGACTTCCTTCAAAACTTACCTCATATCCCACTTTCTTTCTTTTTTAATTTATTTTTTTATTTTTTAGGTTTTTGCAAGGCAATGGGGTTAAAGTGGCTTGCCCAAGGCCACACAGCTAGGTCATTATTAAGTGTCTGAGGTGGGATTTGAACTCAGGTACCTCTGACTCCAGGACCGGTGCTCTGACCAGTGCTCTATCCACTGCACCACCTAGCTGCCCCCATATTCTACTTTTTGCAGCAGATCTGTCTCAGTTCCTTGCATCCCCTTTCCTCATATTTACACACTAAATACATAATTATATATATATATATATATATGTATCCTATATACTATATGATGTGATATGTATATATCATATCTATATCTTTTGATCTCTATATCTATAACTTGTATCTGTTTGTGTGTGAGTGTATAATTTTTTTTAGGTTTTTTTTTTGCTAGGCAATGGGGTTAAGTGGCTTGCCCAAGGCCACACAGCTAGGTAATTATTAAGTGTCTGAGGTCGGATTTGAACTCAGGTACTCCTGACTCCAGGGCGGGTGCTCTATCCACTGTGCCACCTAGCCACCCCGAGTGTATAATTTTTTTACATGTCATTTCCTCTAACAGCATGAGAGCTCTTCGAGGGTGAGGATCACATTTTTGTCTATCTTGGTATTTCCATTGCTTAGTGCCCACTTATCATATAATAAGCAATTAATAAAGCATGTAGAGTAAAGTCCTGAGACTTAGATTATTAAAAACTCTAAGCACAAAATACAAAAAGAGGTAGGTCTTCCTGCCTAAATCAAAAAGGAAAAGTCCACTAAAACCTTGAAAAATTTCACACCTAATTGACTAATATATCAGTTGCTCTTTGTGAACACTGAGTTGATCTAAGAAAGTTGTTAGGACCTTCTGGTGGCTGAGGCTCTAGTGGAATGCTTTGAACACTTCAATGTTATTTTAAAAATGGGTCCAGGGGTGGCTAGGTGGCACAGTGGATAGAGCACCCGCCCTGGAGTCAGGAGTACCTGAGTTCAAATCCGACCTCAGACACTTAATAATTACCTAGCTGTGTGGCCTTGGGCAAGCCACTTAACCCCACTGCCTTGCAAAAAAACAAAAAAAAAAAAATGGGTCCAACAAGTGACTCCAGTCAAGTGCTTAAGGTGTGGTCATTGAAATTTTATCCCCAAGGCTCTCTCCAAAACACTAACATTGTAGTGGAATTGACATTTGTCACATATGGTTATCACAATGACTTCTCTAGGTACTTTTCCCATTGCAGACCAAAAAAATAAAACAAAACAAAAGAAAGCAGGTTAGCTTGCTCGCTCATGGTCACAAATTTGTAAGTGGTAGACTTGATATTCATGAACAAGAGCATTTCCAACTGTACTGTAATGATTTTATATCTAGTCTTAAACCAGAGAAAATTCACAGATTACAGCTGAGAGGACACCAATCCCACAATTCAAGTTTCATATTTTAAAAAAATTTCTATGACTGTCACAAATCAAATGCTATCTAACTTTTTTTTGGGGGGGCAGGGGAGGTTAAGTGATATATCCCAGGATGACAGGCAGTAAGTGTCTGAGTCACAGTTGAACTCAGGCCCTTCTTACTCCAGGGTTACCTGGAGGCACCACCTAGTTGACCCTGCTGTCAAATTTTCTGACTATTGCCTCTCCCAGTTTGATTTTCAATAACACAATATGATCAAATAATTCCCTAAACTCAGAAGTAAAACTGAGGAAACTAGTTTCTCATTATTCCTGTCCAATCATATCTATTCCCATCTCAAATCACCAACATATCCTAAGATTTCTTCTAAATTTTCTGGCAACATTTGTAGGAATTTAACTTAAATCAACTTTAATTTAAATCAAAATCCTAGCAGAAAGTCTGGATTTTCTCCAGCAAACCACCTAGGTATCAGTAAATTCATCATAAATCAAGGTAGGTAGGTTACTACTATATTATAGGCCTTTATTCAAATATCATCTGTTACATGCAGAGTAATCTGTAGTATTTATCAGGATAAGAGAAGGTTTATTAATAGCTTTCTCTTTACTAGGAAGTATTACCTGTAGATACTGGGTAGGACCACTATTATCTTTATTCCAACAAGGCTGATTCTAATTGAACCCCTTCTAGAATGTATTTTGTAAATAAGAGAGAGCCTTTTGGATTCAGAACAGGGCTAATGTTAGATATTAGTTCAAATTAGTCTGATAATAATCTATCTTCTTGACAAAAAAAATTTTCATAAACATTTAAATGTTTATGTACATATAAATGAATTAAGACTGTCTTCATCAGTATGGGAGACTCTCAATTTAGAAACTTCCTTTAATGACATAGATTTTAAGTCTTTGATTTATATGGTGTGTTATATGATTGGCATGATAAAGTGATGATTTACTGATCAAGGAAGAAGAGAGAAAAAAGGAGGAAGAGGAGAGAGAGAAAAAGAAGAGGAGAAAGATGATGGAGAGGAGGAAAAGAAAGAGGAGGAGGAGGAAGAGAAGGAAGAAGAGGAAAAGAAACAGAAGGAAAGAGGAGAAAGGGAAGGAAGAAGTGAATATGAAGAAAGAGAAGGTGGAGGAAAAAGAAGAAAGAAGAGGGGAAGGAAGGAGAAGAGAAGGAGAAGGAGGGGAAGAAAAGGAGGAAGAGGAAAAGAAAGAGAAGGAAAGAGGAGAAAGGGAAGGAAAGAGAAGAGAATATAAAGAAAGAGAAGGTAGAGAAAAAGAGAAGAAAGAAGAGGAGGAGAAGGAGGAGGAAGAGGAGGAAGAGGAGGAAGAGGAAAAGAAACAGAAGGAAAGTGGAGAAAGGGAAAGAAGAAGAGAATATGAAGAAAGAGAAGGTAGAAGAAAAAGAGAAGAAAGAAAAGAAAGAAGAGAAGGAGGAGGAAGAGGAGAAGGAAGAAGAGAAGGTAAAGAAGGAAAGAAGGAGGAAGAAAAAGGAGGAAGAGGAGAAAAAGGAGGAAGAAGAGAAAAAAGGAGGATAATAAGGAGGAGAAGAAAATATATTTATACCCAATCTAGAGTAGTAAAAGTTGTGGCCACAAGGCCATATTATAACAGGTAAAGTACTTATAAAACCTCATCAGTAAACTCAAATATTGAGAGCTCCCACCCTATGGGCCACCTTTAGCTCAATCCAATGTGTTGGCGACAGTCAGTTCAAGCAATTCCACAGGCCTGCGTTTCAAGGTCCAGCTGTTGGAACCAGAAAGTTTCTGTCCCAAGGATTCAATTTAACCCCCCCCCCCCCCCGACCTCTGCCCCAGAATATAAAACATGATAGAAAACTTCTGGTTGGGATGGCAATATGAAAGATCATAGAGGAACCTAGCTTTCCCACAAACACCTGCACAAATATCCAAAAGGTCCCCGAGAAAGGGCAACGGTAGGTACACTTCATTCCTTCAGAACCACACTACAAAGATGGCCAGAAGCCAGAAGAAGCAGGAAAGGCCTTGCCAGCTTTGGTAAACAGACTTAGAGCTTGAGGGTTCTGGGAGAAGGATGATACTGGGGAAACCAGGACAAACCTGTAGGGTAAATTAGTCCAAAGCCCACAAACATCGGGAGAGAGGTTGCCAGAACAAACTCTGGCAAATGGGCCCGAAGCCACCAGCACTTAGAAAAAGAACATTCCAAGGAGGTCACAAGTCAGAGCAAGTTGTGGCAACAGAGCCCGAACCTATGAGGGTAGAAATAGGGGAATGGATTCCTCCTCATGGGTTACTGCAAGGGGAACCAGGGCCTACCTAAGGCTTGTTTCAGAATACTGGGAGCTATAGTGAGAAATAGGGCTAAAGCAACATTTGGATAGCTAAGTGTGGAGCCTGCAAGAGGCAATGTCACTCTCAGGTCTGACAGGGTCACAGTCAGGGACAGAATCTTAAAGCATTATATGAATTTTAGCTTTCAATATTATGAAAATGTTCATTTTCACTAATATAAAAACACAAAAACAATAATAACATAGGCTCAATAGATTTTGTCTAAAATATATGGCCATGTATTCTTTTTTTTTAAAGGTTTTTTGCAAGGCAATGGAGTTAAGGCTTGCCCAAGGCCACACATTTAGGTAATTATTGTCTGAGTTCAGATTTGAACTCAGGTCCTCCGGACTCCAGGGTTGGTGCTCTATCCACTGCACCATCCACTGTACCATCCACTGCCCCAAAGTCATGTATTCTTTTTTTTTATTTTTTTTGCTTTAATCTCTCTTAACTTCTTTTTTTAAATTTATTTTTATTAAAGATATTATTTGAGTTTTACAATTTTCCCCCCAATCTTGCTTCCCTCCCCCCACCCCACCCCCCCATGGAAAGCAAGGGTCATGTATTCTTGAAACATCTAAAATCCATCTAAAATCATGAATTATTTAGTTAAGGACTCACTATTCAAAAAAACTCTGCTCCTCTAGTACTCTTAGGATTTTTTTTTGCAAGGCAAATGGGGTTAAGTGACTTGCCCAAGGTCACACAGCTAGGTAATTATTAAGTTTCTGAGACTGAATTTGAACTCAGGTTGTCCTGACTCCAGGGCCGGTGCTCTATCTACTGCTCCACCTAGCCACCCCTCTAGTACAGTACTCTTAACAATGAGATTGAGATCATTTTCTTATACCACCTGTCACAGTAAACAAATGGATACAAGAGGTAGAACAGGGGGTTTGAATTAGAATTAATGAATGAAGCGTAAACAAATTAGAACACATGGTGGAGAATCTCTCCAAATAAATGGAGGCAGATTTAGACCTCAGAATTGGAAAAAAAGTTTTTACCATGATTTGAGCAAAAATCAATAACCAGGAAGAATTCATAAACTCTATACAAGTCAAAGGGATGGTTCTTGAAGACAGAATGTGTTGTAATAACTTAATGATCAGAGCTTTCTCCTCTAAACAGAACCAAAAATATCTGAATAATATACTAAAAGAAGCAATATAAGAAAATCACCCCAAACTTTAAAAACAGACAGCATTGTATTGACTGGGTTTGTTGATTTCTGCCAGTGAAAAACTTGATGCCTGAAACTCCACATCCCATAGTAATTAGCTATTAAATTTTACAATTTCAATATTAACAATAAATTTTTCATGGAGGCAACTATGAAGGTAAATCAATTTGATTAATTCAGGATTATTCTGAGGTCACAAGAAATCAGAGAAAATAATTTAGTTGGATATTTTAAACTCAGAAGTAAAACTGAGGAAACTAGTTTCTCATTATTTCTTTCTAATCATATCTATCCTCATCTCAAATCACCAACATATCCTAAGATTTCTTCTAAATTTTCTGGCAACATTTGTAGGAATTTAACTTAAATCAACTTTAATTTAAATCAAAATCCTAGCAGAAAGTCTGGGTTTTAAAAGTAAAGGTGGTCAAATAGCAGCCTAAAATAACACATCCAAAGCTAGCACTAATCAATGGGAAAAAAAGAGAGCTCTTCAACAAAAAAGAGGCAATCTTGAAAAAGAAAAAAAAAAGACTAGAAGTGAACAAAATATTCTACTTGCAAACACCCCAAGGAAAAACATGAAAATAGTATAATTATTAAGTAAAGATTGATCAATGAAATAAATCCATGTTTATAAATGATGGTTTTTACAAAAAGGAAAAATGGATTAGGGGTAAAAGAAGGAGAATAATAATTTAGGAGAAGGGAAGAGCTGAATTAATATTCTATGAAATAAATTCCACATTTCTTTATGAATGAACCAATATATTTTTATAACCATTTTCTCTTACTTTGCAGGTTGCCATCCTAACCCAGAAGAGGGAAATTTTAAAGGTCTCTTAGAGGTAGCAAGCACCTAGGCTAGTGAAGCAAGATTGATTTGGTCTTGCGTACACTACAAAGCAGAAATTATTAAAAAGAATCTAGTACTGGTTTAAAAAAAAGGAATGTGCTCAATTTTCATTATTGTCTTCAGTTGACAACATGGGAATATTGGATTCTAGATATGTGGTGACTCAGTTCTGAGAAGACTTTGAGATTTGGTATATTGTAGAAAACTTTGAGTAGTCCCTTGGTCTTTCTTCTCTATTCCTTCCTCTGTTCAACCAGCAAGATAGTAGTATGGGGGAAGGATACAGAATGAGTTAAAAAAAGTTTCCAGCCTGGGTTCTTTGACCAGATTCTCATGTGTGAAGTATTATGTTCTCTCCCTCACATGGACTGTGTAATTAAATGAGTTCTTACCTGGGTTTCCAGTTTTTTTTTCACTCTGTGTTTTCTTTCCTGATTAGGCAATAGAAAATTGGATTTAAGATGGGGTAATACTTGTGAATTTAAAAAATAAATCCTCAGGAGGTCCTGGATGCAAGGAGAAGAACCATTCCTAGTAGAAGTGGCATATTTTAGATTTGTATATAAATGAAAGTCAAAAATAACAAGTTAGTAAGTCTGCAAAATGGTGTGTTTTCTAATAAGTACTGTAATATTTATACTGTAATACTAGCAGTTATAAGTTGTAATATTATATTGTAATACTAGCAGTTACAAGTTACTGATCCCTGTTCAAGATTAAACTCATTTAATGTCATTCCATTAAATATATTTCATGAGTCTGATATATAACATTTCTTTTGTGAATAGAGATAAATTACCTGTCCCACATCTGACTCATATTGTACATTGTACTTTGAATAATTTTTTTACTGCTTCCCTCTCCACTTTGGGGAGAAACCTTAGATATGAAATATAATCCAGTGAGCTATACATAAAATCTTTCCTAAGCATCAGGGGTGGAGATCTCATGAGGTACTGAGAATGAAGAGCTTGGTTCTTTCTCATTAGTCCTGGGTTCCTAAATTCTCTACCCAGATCAAACTATATACAAGGCATAGGATCTCAGCTTCTATGGATCCAGAAGTTGTTCCTCAAGGTTAGACTAGTAAGGGAGGTAGAAAGAGACATAGACTAGAGTTAGGATATTTGGATTTGGGAGGGAGAAGTTATTACTTCTAGAACTAGTCTTCTTCACTTAGGATACTCGATTCTTGCTGCATTATTTATTTCTCATTGCTACCTTCATAAATTAATATTTCTAAAAGTAAGGCCCAGTTGAAAAAGATGAACAGAAACAAAAAAGTAAAATAAATGCACAAATAAAGAGAAATAAAATGAAGTGAGAACTATAAATATAACAGAAATAGAACAGGTGGAAGGTCAAATATTTGATACTCTAGAAGCTCTACCTTAATGAAGGATAAAAGACATTAAGAGGTAAAGAGTAATGTACTTCATGAACTGGAGAACAGAATTCAGAGCAGACTAGAAGGGGATAGAAATAAGGAAGTCAGAGTAAATGAAAATTTCCTGGAAAAGGGTAACATGAAAAAATGTTATTTAAGTTAAGAGTTCAAAGAAAGTGAGAAAAAAAATTTAAATGTGCTTAACTGCATGTCTCTATCCAGATAAGAAAGTCAAAGGTAAAAATAAGAGGTAGACACAATTAAAAATTAAAAGTAAATAGGGCAGGAGAAAAGATCCTATGGAAAGAGGCTGGCATCAAAATTAAATAAGTGAAGCTAATGGCAAGGTTGAAGAGTTGCTAAAGATGAAAGAGATTTTAAAAAATCATACAATAACCAAACAAGAGATAAGGAGGATCATGGGAGTTAAAATGGATAATTTTGATTGCATTAAAAATGATGAAAATGTAACCTAAGCCACATGACTATATGATGATATATTGCCATATATCAAAAGTTAAGTGTGTGTGTGTGTGTGTGTGTATGTATGTATGTATATAGGTCAATCCAGTCAATTGATTATCCCATTCCATGTCAACAAAATTTAGTCCTGATATCTTTATCAGGTAACAACTAGTGAATCAAACAAAAGCAGCAAACTAATTTATGTTCAAAGAAGAATTGCAAGTTATTAATAACCATATAAAGGTTTCTGTAACTCACTAATGAGAAAAATGCAGATCAAAACAATTCTTAATTTTCTCCTCACCCTAAGAAAATTTGAAAAGATGACAAAATATGAGAAGGGGAGGCTATAAGAAAATAGGCACATTGATACACTATTAGTGTAATACTAAACTGGTACAACTATTCTGGAAAATAATTTAGAATTATGCAAACAACAAAGGGGGGTTCAAATGTTCATACACTGACTCAGGTTCAATATATAACAAAAGATTCACAATGTAATGTTTGACTGTAACAAAGAACTAGAAACAAAGTGTGTACTCATCAATGTAGAAATGGTTAAGCAAACTGTGCCACCTGGACATAATGAAATATTATTCCATAGTTGAGAAATGAATACAAGGAATTCAAAGATGTATGGAAAGATTTATAGGGCACTTGGGTGGTGCAATGGACAGGGCACTGGCCTTGGAGTCAGGAGGATGGGAGTTCAAATTCAACCTCAAACACTTGACACTTACTAGCTGTGTGACCTTGGACAAGTCACTTAACCCTGATTGTCTCACATCCAGGGCTATTTCCAGTAGTTCTGATTCAAATCTGGCCAATAGAACCTGATGGCTCTGAAGAAAAAAATGAGGCTTGTGACCTAGCATAGCACCCCTTCACTCAAATCCAATTCATGCACATGTCATGCCATCACCTTCCCTGATGTCATGGTCTTCTTCGAGAAGGAAGGACAAACATCAGCAGGATAGGTTATATATACACATATACATGTATATGTTTATAAATATGTGTGTGTGTATTCACACACAAAGGTAAGCTAAGTGAAAAGATAATAAAATGAAACTAAATATTTTTGAATTTTAATAACCATACATTTCCTTTTAAGAACCATAGTTGTGATATTTGTAGTTATTTGCACATAGAATGCAGGAGAAACAATAAAAGTTTGTTCCCTTCTCTTTTTTTTCCTTCAAAGATTTTATTTGTTTTGAATTTTACTATTTTCCCTCTAATCTTGCTTTCCTCCCCTCACCCCCCACAAAAGGCAATTTGCCAGTCTATACATTGTTTCCATGGCATACTTTGATCCAAACTGAATGTGATGAGAGAGAGAAATCATATCCTTAAGGAAGAAAAATGAAGTATAAGAGATAGCAAAATTACATAATAAGATAAAGTTTTTTTTTCTAAATTGAAGGTAATAGTCTTTGGTCTTTGTTCAAAATCCACAGTTTTTCTCTGGATACAGATATTCTCCATTGCAGATAGGTTCCCTTCTCTTATAGAATGTTATATATGAGGTCAAATATGGTTAAAGCCTTGGTTGGTTGCCTTGAACTTAAAATAATTTTTCTTTCATTACAAGAGAGAGCTTCCTGAGCAGGGGATAAAGAGGAAGGCATTTTAATAAATCATTATGATATAAAAACAGAAGACACTAATAAAATTTAAAAGGAAAACGTTTTGTGAAAATCCTAGGAGTCTGCTTGAATAACAAAAACTTCAATCAAGATCACCTAGCTAGTGAATGGCAGACAGAAGCTGTGAACCAGGTCTTCCTGACTGAGCTCAACCCACTATCCATTAATGACAACTATTATACTAAGCTAAAATTGCTTCTACTCGTGTGCCTATGAGGAGGGTTTTAACTTTGGCAGTACTTTCCTTCATTAATTCATACTCACCACCCTCTTAACATCAGAAATGTTATCTCCATCTTAGTGCATTCATACCTACTTTGAATATTTTTGCATATTTAAAGATTCAAAATGAATCCTATTTTTAAATTTTAAAAAATAATTGTAAATTTTAAATTTAAATAAAATATTCGTTTGAAAAATATTTGATTTTTTAAAATAAAAAGTAAAAAAAATCCTTGCATTTGCCCATGGAGGAAAAGTACATCAAGATTATCTGACACTCTTAAGTGTCTTCCGGTTCCTTGGTTTTGAATGCTTCTTGTCTCTCTTTTCCTGGCTTTGCCTGCTTTCCCCAAACCTGTTTGTTACTTAAATTGTTGAAACGCCTCTGCTTCAGCAAATTGGGCGCCCTTAACCCCCTAGTGGACAAAGGAATATTTCACCTCTTTGCTGCTGTGTAGTTATTAAGGGACTAGCACCTGCTTCCATAAAGTTTTCATTTTTTAAACTCCCTAAAACAACCTTTCTTTTTTTGCTATTATTACAAAACAAGCGGCAATAAGAGATGCACGCCGGTGTTGGTCTTCCCCGAGTCTTACAGTCACAAGCATGCTGACAAAAACTCCAGAAAAGAGGCTTTTCCAGCATATGTCAGTTATTCCCAGGGGAAAGGAGACCCGAGGCGCGGCCGGGCTCACTCCCAAAGCTACCTCAGCCTTCGGGTGTTCGGGTTCCGATCGGACCTTTTTCTGGACTTTGGGATGAAAGCCACATGGCCCCTTCCCCCTCTTCCCCCCCTCCCCACCCCCGCACGTGGTTTGGAGATTCTCCCCGAAATTCCCGCTGCCCCGCCCCGCCCCCAGCCGCTGGAGAGGAAAGGCGGCCGTCGCCAGGGGAACAACGAAACGAACGCGAAAGCGGCCCGGGGGCTCCCACAAAGCGCCCCGGGTTCTCAGCCCAGACTCGGTGGCTGACTCCGCTTAGTCCAAGGAAGCAACCGAAAAGCCGGTTTTCCTCTGAGCTTCTGACCAGAGGGGATCCCAAGGGGGAGTCCTGGCAATCGGTGCCCCTCTGCGCGCCAACAGCTTTCGGGCGCCGCTCCCCGAGGGTGCCAGAGGGCTTGCCCCGCACAGTCAGTGCTTTCATTAAAAGGGTCCGGAACCAAGCCCTTCTCCAGCCCCCTCCCCACACTGCCTCCCCTTCCCCACACTGCCAAGCCTTCCTACCAAGAGAAGCTGGGCCGCGGTGGAACAGCGCCTTCCAAGTGGATTTACCTCAAGGCAGCCTAGAGAAGACAAAGCATCGGCGCCTTCTCCTTCAGGGCTTCATTGCTGGACAGAGAACCCTGACGTGGGTGGCGGAGTCAGCCCATGGAGAGGGGCCCCGGCACCTCGGGGCCCTCGCACCGTTCCGCCCTTCAGCCCTGGGAAGCGCAGCCACAGGTGACTGCCACCAGCGGCCACCTCAGGACTGAGCCCGCAGGCAAACAAGGGCCGGGTCAGCCCAGGCCGAGAGGCAGGCCACATTCCTGCCCTCCCCTCAGCCAATGGGCTGCGGGGCTGAGTGACAGCGGCAGAAACCCTGGGGGACCAGGAAGCCCAATAAGTGGGGGAAAAGCCAAAGGAAGAAGGCCGAGCTGGGGCTGCTGGGCCTCGGGGCATCCCCCCCTGGGCCTCGGGCCATTCCCTCCTGGGCCTGGCAGGCCCCAGACGTCGGGGAGAAGGACCTTCCAGACTGCATGTTGTCAGCTAGGTCCCTCGGGGCCGGGCAGAGATCGTGTCTCACCTCTCCTGCCGCCGCCACACTTCTGCTTAGTTCTCCAGGTAGCCAGGATGGATGACAATCGAGAGGAAGGGAAAGAAAAGGCAGAGCTTAAAGAGAGATCCAGGGCTTCGACCCCGGGTGCCCAGGCAGTCCGCCTCCTCCCTGCTTACTGAGTCCCATTTGGATTTCTTTGCAGCTGAATAAATGGAATTTGTTTTTGCACTTACTAGTGTTTTATTTTTTCAATTGTACAGAAAGATAGATTTCAACATTCATTTATTTTTAGGTTTTTTGCAAGGCAAATGAGGTTAAGTGGCTTGCCCAAGGCCACACAGCTAGGTAATTATTAAGTGTCTGAGGCCGGATTTGAACCCAGGTACTCCTGACTCCAGGGCCGGTGCTTTATCCACTGCACCACCTAGCCGCCCCTCAACATTCATTTTTGTATGATTTTGAGTTCCAAATTATTCTCCCACTCCTCTCCCTCCCTTCCTTCTCTTCTCCCTCCCTCTCCTCTTTCTACCTTCCCCTCTCCTCCCTCCCTCTCTCCCTCTCCACCCCTCTTCCCCTCCATCTCTCCCTCTCCCCCTTCTCTCTCCCCCTTCTCCCTTCCCCTCCTCCCTCTCCCTCTCCACCCCTCCCTTCCTCTCCTCCATCTCTCTCCCTCTTCTCCCCTCCCTTCCTCCTCCCCTTCCTTCTCCCTCCACTCTTCTCCCTCTCCCTTCTCCCTCTCCCTTCTCCCTCCCCCCTCCCCTTCTCCCTCCCTTCCTCTTCTTCCTCCCCTCTCCTCCCTCCCTCTCTCCCTCTCCACCCCTCTTCCCCTCCATCTCTCCCTCTCCCCCTTCTCTCTCCCCCTTCTCCCTTCCCCTCCTCCCTCTCCCTCTCCACCCCCTCCCTTCCTCTCCTCCATCTCTCTCCCTCTTCTCCCCTCCCTTCCTCCTCCTTTCCCTTCTCCCTCCCCTCTCCTCCCTCCCCTTCTCCTTCCCCCTCCTCCCTCTCCCTCTCCACCCCTCCCTTCCTCTTCTCCATTTCTCTCCCTCTTCTCCCCTCCCTTCCTCCTCCCCTCCCTTCTCCCTCCCCTTTCCTCCCTCCCCCTTCTCCCTCCCCTCTCCTCCCTCCCCCTTCTCCCTCTCCCTTCTCCCTCCCCCTTCTCCCTCCCCTCTCCTCCCTCCCCCTTCTCCCTCCCCTCTCCTCCCTCTCCCTTCTCCCTCCCCTTCTGGCTTCTCCCTCCCCCTCCTCCCTCTCCCTCTCCACCCCTCCCTTCCTCTCCTCCATCTCTCTCCCTCTTCTCCCCTCCCTTCCTCCTCCCCTCCCTTCTCCCTCCCCTCTCCTCCCTCCCCTCTCCTCCTTCCCCCTCCTCCCTCTCCACCCCCTTCCTCTCCTCCATCTCTCTCCCTCTTCCCTCCTCCCTTTCTCCTCCCCTTTCCCTTTCCTCCTCCTCCCCAGCACCTCAAGCAATCCCATATAGATTATATATTAAACTGAATTTTTAATGAACCAACATTTCCTTAGATGACACTGATTTAATAACCAATAAAAAACAGTGAGTCAATGAAAGGGAGGAAACTTCTACTTGGCTATATTCACTATCTTGAAGCAAAGAAATTCACTTGTGGAGAAAGCATGCCGAATTAGACAAGTCCAAAATCTGACTTTTAAAAGACTTTTGAAAGTCTGGGACCTGCACCCTCTTTGTAACACCATGGAATTTTAGCAAGTATCCTAAATGCAATCCATTTAAGGCCTCATCCTCCAGTCTCTCATCGGAGGCCTTAGGACCCCCTGAGTGAAGTTCGGTCTTTGCCCCAGATTGTAGAGGTCAGTTTAGCAATCACCAAAACCGCAAGGATACAGAGAAAAGGAATAATACCATCCACAGAGAACAAAAATGAAATGAAGACTAAAAATAAGGCTGAAAATGTATGCTTGTGCAACAAATACAGTTTCACCAACTCACAGCTGGAATGGAGAACAAAAACAAGTCTCCTTACATGATTTGCAAAAGAATGAAAGGGAGAGTTTAAAAAGAAAGAAATATTTAAGAGGGGAGGGGAAAGAAGAAATTACCTAAGCCCATAGCAAAAGAGGCAGCATTCTGAAGTGACAATAGGTTTATTTTCTAAATAGAGTGGCCCAGAAACTGGATTCCATTCAAGACTTTCACAAAGTTAGAAAAATTCTTTTAGTTGAGAATGTTGCTGCATTTCAAAAGAGAAACTGGTATTATTTAAGGATCATTTCTTTATCATCCACAAATGCTGTCCCTCCAGAATGTCCCATTTGAATTGTGAGGCTATTTATATGTCTACAATTAGTGATATCCAAGAAAAGTAATTTGGAGACAGACATGTTCATTTGAGGGCATAAAGGGAATAAAAAGAGGCTGGGGGCATGGATAACCTTTCAGAAAAAAAATGTGTCAAATATCACTGATAGTGGCTCAGCAATCACGTTGACCAGTTCTTTTAGGATTTAGGAATCTGAATCAGGTGACTTGAATTCAAGGGCAATGAGGTGCTCTCTTGTTATCTCCTTACTTATCTTGCCCTGTTAGTCATTTTATGCTGTTGTCTCCAGTCTAAAGGTCATTCTCCTTCCCAGAGAAAAGACTGGTTCTTTATAAAGTCATCTCTTCTCCTTTTTTCTGGAATTTCTAATTCACACCCCATATGGGTACTTTTTTTTTCTTTTGGGCTAATTCAATTGCATTTCCTTTCATACCATACCCTATCCAACAAGGCAGAGTTCAAGAGCAGCCAGGTCAGGGTTGTCCCCATTGTAAGTGTCAGATCTAACACTCTGCTGCTGCTGACAGTCAACATTCCATTTCCATCTTCCACATTGCCAAAAGGTGAGGTTTGAGGTCTGTTTCTCACAGCTGGCCATATAGAATAAGAATGACCATCCCCCTCACTAGTAGATGCAGGCATTCATTCTGGTTTAAAGAATTAGCTCATTGGAATATTTCATATTCTTTCCATTACGGCAGCTGTCCCACATAGTAACCCAACCCTGTCCAAATTTGGAGACTATGATGATATCTTCAGGTATTTGATGTCTGAGCCCTATGCATATTATATCTGTCCTCATGGATGCTATGTAAGGTTAGGAAAATTATAGCAGAAGTAGAAAATATACAATAATGAGAGCCAAGCATTCACCAAAAAGGAATATTTCATAATGATCCTCATGGGCAAGTCAATCCTAATTAGTAAAGAGAAACTTCTATGCATAGAATCACAGAATTTGAAAGTTGGGAGGGATCTCAGTGGCCTTCCCATAGAAAGCATAGACCCATTATGATTTACCTACCATGTTTTCATACAATATCTGCTTAAAGATCTCTGAGATAGGGAAATCTACCACTCTGGAGGAAATCCATTATACTTTTAGACAACTGTTAATTTTTCTTGACCATCCACACAATTTTGGTCTCTTTGCAGTTTCTACCTATTGTTCCTGCTAGGGCTAAAGTCTAATCCCTTCTCTATGGGACAGTCTTTAATACTTGAAGAAAGATAGCACATCCCCATTAGTTTTTTTTTCTAGGTTCAACATGTTCAGTTCCTTCAACCAAGGTTCAATGACATGGACTGAAGTTCTTTCATCACCCTAATTGCCATTCTTTGGATGCACTCTAGTAATGTCCATGTTAAACTGTGGTATCCAAAACTGAACACAGTAATCCAAATGAAGTCTAAAGAGGTCAGAATGTAGTGGGATTGCCACCTCCTTAACCCTGGAAGCTACATTTCTCTTAATGCAACCCAAGATCTCATTGGTTTTCTTTGACTATCAAATTATCCTGTTGACTCTTACTGATTTGCAGCCCATTAGAATTTCCAAATCTTTTTAAAAACAATTGCTGCCTATCCATGACTCCCCCTCCATATTTGCAAAGTGGAATTTGTGCTAAGTGCAAATACCTTGCATGTATTCCTATTACATTTTGTCTTATTAGATTGAGCCAAATGCTAATCTCTCAAGATTCTGTTGGTTATTTAATGTGTCATTCATAGCTTATTGTCATCAATAAACTTGACTTTATCCAAGTTTATATTATAGTAACATTAAACACCACAGGGCCAAGCATAGATTCCTGGATCACTACACTGTTGACCCCTCACCACATTGACATGAAACCATTTATAAGTATCCTTTGAGTATAGCAACCTAACCGGTTTAAAACTGATCTAATTATTATTGTCTAATCATATCTCTCCATTTTCTCAATGAGAATAGTATGTCTGACATATTTTCTCAAAAGTTCACCATCTCTGTAATAATCCATTTTAGAATTTTCCCTGAAATAGAAATCAAAACTCACTGACCTAGAATTAGTAGATTGTGTTCTTTCTTTTTTGGAAAAAAAAAAAGAACTACATTTATCTTTTGTCCAATCTTATGTACCTCTCTTGTTTTTCTGTGACCTTTCAAATGGCACCAACAGCACAATCACATCTGTTGATTGTTTCAGGACTTGAATTCAGCTGATCCAATTGTCTTTAAAGGCAGCTAGGTGCTCTCTTGACATCCATCTTAGGCATCAACTCCCTGAAAATCATTTTTGTTCTGTCATTTCCATTATAAAAATCATTTTCCTTTGAAGGGGAAACAGAAATAAATAAAAATTGAGCAGTCTTCCTTCTCTCTTTGTTGGGATTTATTCCTGTCCCTTCCACCTTGAACAAAGTTCCTATTTTTGCTTCAGAACCTTTTTCTCCTATTGTAGTTTAAGAGCACACAAGCAAGCAAACAAACAAAAATGACCCTTTTTTTTTGTCCTCAACAGTTGCTCATCAACCTTCAATTTTGAGCTTTAGCAATCTTCATTTACTTTTTATGTGTTGGACTATAGTCTTCTATTCATCTTCTGTTACTATTCAGAAAAGTATCCCAAAAGTCTTTAAGCATTTGGGACCCCACCCCCTGTGTGAGAGAATGAATAACATTTATTAGACTCTCACTTTTTGCAAATCACCACTGAGAATACAAATAGAAAAGTAAGACCATCCCAGTTCTCAAAGACCTTATACTGCAATAGAGACTATATATGTATCTATGCATGTGTATATTACATCTATATCTATATATATGTATATATATATGTATATATATATATATATATATGAAAAATTTCATCAGGTCAAATGGAAAACAGGCATGTATTGGGTAACAACCAAGTCTCCAAAAATTATTTGTTTAATCTGCATTATTAACATTTTCTCCATCCCTTTCTTAAGTCTAGACTATCAACAAAACAATAATCAAACCCTGATTTGGAGCTTTGGCTGATATTTTAAGATATAAATGTTCATTCTGACTCTGAGATAGCTCCAATACCTTATTTTCCCATAGCCCTTAGGGAGAAGTAGCAAAGTATCTGGTAACGCCTCTTCTCTACTGTCATGTTCTTTGCTAAAATACTATCAGTTTCAGATATTGAACCATTTCATAGGGCCAAGGTCTCTTAGTGTCCAGAACATTCTTTTCTAGTCTTCAGCTGTGGCTATAAGCCCCAAAGGAGCAGTTACCAGGCCAGCACCATCACAGGGTCAAGTACAGACCCCTGTTGACCACTCACTGTTGACCTCTCACCACATTGACATGAAACCATTAACAGTACCTTTTGAGTCCAGTGAGCTAACCACCGGATCTAAATTAGATCTAAAATCGGTCTAATTATTATTGTCTAATCATATCTCTGGTTGCCACCCAGAATAATAATTGCAGGCAATAAGATAGAATCTTGACTGTTCCAAAGATTCTAGAGTTCAGAGCCCTTGGCTGTCTAGGTCAGGCTCAAAGGGGAGATGATGAACAAGATGGTGGTATTGATTTAATGTGCCAGGTTCATGGTCCTTCAGGATCTAATCCAACTTCAAATTACATTGGGAACTGAAAGAGAAAATCTGGAGATATTTAATTTGAATTCAAGAATCATTTTAAAGCACCTTCAATGAAAAAATTGCTTTAAATTGAAGGTCTGACCTTGAAGGGAACAAATCTAGTGAGGTTTTAATTTAATTGAATTAATTCAATATTTATTTAACATATTAAATATTTACTATAAATCAGTATTGGTAAATCTACATAAAAAGATTTATTTTGAAGTAGTTGTTTCAAAGTAGTTTTTATTTTTTGGTATGGCAAAAGGATTGCAATGAAAAAATTTCCACCAGGAAATCCCCAAACAAAATAATACAGATAGTAGCCAGTCTGAACCTTAATGGGACCTATAATAAAAAAAAAAATCTAGTATACTCCACCTTTCAAAAACAAGACCTTGGATTTTATTGGCAGGTTCGGAAAATTTCTCAATCATCTTAGAGAGCAGCTTTAGGGCACTGAGAGATAGAACTTTTAGCCAAACCTTCCTGTCTTCAAGGCCAGCTTTCAATACAATAATTCTCATAATGAACTTAAATTAAAGTGCATAAAACTCATTTTTTTAAACTAAAGTTAATGCTAGGATATTAGTTTCTTTTCATTTTTGATGGTTTGAATAGTAATAATTTCTTGGAAAAAAATACCTTTATGTTTAGATTTTCATTATAGAGTTCAATACATTTTTACCCTAGTCTGGTGATCCCTTCTTATTCTCCTAAAAATGATGGATTAAATGGGTTCAATTGATAAACATTGATAATAGTTCTTCATAGTTGTTATTTTTGATGTTGTTATTTTGAACATTTTACGAAAGGACAAATGACATCATGGAGTAATGTCTTTACTTGCCCATGAATTGGATTTAAGGGAGACAGAGTTGTGCAAAGTCATCTGACTCATTCTCTTCCTGGATCACAGAAGCCCAGTGAAAGGGCAAAAGTCAGGACAATTGGCATTGGCTCAATGAATAACCTAGGCATCTCTGATGCTTGATCATCTCACAGAACTTACTTTAACCACCTTCATGGTCACTGAAAGAAATTGTTCTGATCCCCATTTTCCCAGGGGAAGTCTTTACAAGCTGAGGCCAGACATCCCTATAACTCATTGACAGGTTTGAGACACACTGGTTACCTTCAATTAGGTAGGGTAAGCATATCTACTGAGGTGGTTTTACTGCTCAAAGTACAGTTTTTTGGAGCCACAGGTAAAATTTGGTTGATTGATTGGACCCCAACGATGAATGAGCAACCCTGAAAAGGGCTCTGCAAGTGTTTACATCAGAGGGTCTAGTCCTCAATGAACACCCCACATACCCCAGAAACCCCATAAAGAAGTCAGGATAAATTTTATCCTTCTCTCCATCCCCCCAAGGAGAAAGCAGGTTCAGAAAAGAAAAATATATTAAATTCACACTAATTTATGTGTGTGTCAGAGCTGGGATTAAAATTCAAGGCTCAGGGGCAGCTAGGTGGCGAAGTGGATAAAGCACCAGCCCTGGAGTCAGGAGTACCTGGGTTCAAATCCGGTCTCAGACACTTAATAATTACCTAGCTGTGTGGCCTTGAGCAAGTCACTTAATCCCATTTGCCTTGCAAAAAAAAATTCAAGGCTCTCTTTCATTATATCCCACTCTTCTTGGTACTAGGGAAAATATGGAGATAAATAACTATGAATACCTGCTCACTAGAAATATTCAATCTATTAGATTTTCCTGGAAAGGGTTGAGAGGGAACCCTTGTCTCATAATCACATAGGTTAGTACCATAGTTTATGCAGGGTCTTCTGCAAGTTGAAGAAGGTTATCACATTTTAGATTTAATATTATGAATGATGATAAATGTAATTTATGGAAAGGGAAAGACTTAAGTGTAACGTCTCCTTGGGGAGATTCTTGACTATAAGTAAACTAGGTCCAGATAAAGTTGTTGGGGTTTTTTTTGTCAATCAGCAGATTAAAAACT
Source organism: Macrotis lagotis (assembly GCF_037893015.1). NCBI lineage: Eukaryota > Metazoa > Chordata > Mammalia > Peramelemorphia > Peramelidae > Macrotis > Macrotis lagotis. The sequence goes on along the minus strand of NC_133660.1, from coordinate 39,194,558 downwards.
AAAAGGAATTTATTGAAATGAAACTGGAATTTATTGCAAATTCTCTGGGAGTCCCAATTCTTTGTGGTCTTCCTTTTAGAAGAGACGTTAATCAGAAAAACTACTTTTCCCCTGTAACTGGGCTTTGTTAAAAACTCTTGTTCTTTCCCAGATATTCCAAATGAAATTAAAGAAGTGTGTCTACATCACCCTCTGGTGGTTGGACCACCCAAATAAGGTGAAATACTAATGTGAAATAAGTCATAGATGACAGCCTTAACCCAAGCATACTTTAGAGTCTATGGAAATGAGATTAGGATAAGAGTCCTGTACCTTCTGTCAGGACAACATTTCATCCCTTAAAAGTCCCTTAGTAGAGGGGGCTAGGTGATGCAGTGGATAGAACACCAGCCCTGGAGTCAGGAGTACTTCAGTTCAAATCTGACCTTAGATACTTACTAACCAAGTGATCCTGATTTGCCTCAAAAAAAGTATTCCAAAGGTCAGTTAGGTGGTTCAGTGAATCATCAGTTCTGGAGTCAGGATGACTTGAGTTCAAATCTGACCTAAAACCCTTAATACCTACTTAGCTGTGTGATCTCCAACAAGTCACTTATCTCCAATGCCTTGCAAAAATAAAAAAAAATGAAGTTCTTTAAAGCCAAGGTGTGCAAAATTATTTCAAAGCAAGTTTTCCTCCACTATTACTTAAAATAGGTTTAGCCTACAATGGCAGATGAAGCAAGATAGCAGATAAAAGCAGGTAGAACCCTGCTTTCCCAACTCCTGCTTTAGTCTTTGCTCAACTTGTTCAAATCCTGCCCCTGTCTCTTAACTACCTATGAGATCTTGGACAAGAGTCATGTCTTCCCCACATTTTCTTTATGGGGATGGGAGAGGGGCTAGGTGATCTCTAAGGACTTTTTCTCGCTTAGATCTAGATCTAATGTCCTCATTCCTATCAAGTATCCTAAATCTTTTCAAATAAACTCTAGGATTTCAATGTGAAAGTTGTTTTCTCTACCTAGGTCTCTTTGGTCCTTAATTCCACTTAACATCTGGAAAAACCCCTTTTACACATGGCCCTCCCTTCATAGCTAACCAAGGTTTAAGGTGGATCCATATCCTTTCAGAATAATAGTTCATTATTCCCCACTGAGTGATTACTTTCTCTTGTCGGCAAGAGAACACTATAAAGTAAAAGCTTCTAATGGAATAACTTAGTAAGAAATGTTGACAACAGACACTCAACCCCTTAACTTGATGGGTACTTTTGGGGCAGATAGTTGGCACAATGGATAGAACATTGGGCCTAGAGTCAAGAAGTCTCATCTTCTTAAGTTTATATCCTGACCCCAGACACTTATTATCTGTGTCACCCTTGGCAAGTCACTTCACCCTGTTTGTCTCAGTTTCCTCATCTGTAAAATAAGCTAAAGAAGAAGGCAAAAATCCTCCAATATCTTTGACCAGGAAACCCTAAATGGAGTCTTAGAGTCAGACATGATTGATCAACTAAACAACAGCATTTGTAAAACTCAAATTTGTCACTGGACAAATACTTCAAAACCTTAGGGATTGTCCCTATCTGTCTCACTTTCTCTCTTTCTTTCTGTTTTTTTCCTCTCTCTTCTTGTCTCTCTCTTTCCATCTCCCTCTGTCTCTCTCTCTCTCTTTTTCTCTATCTCCCTCTTTCTCTTTCACACACACACACACACATATACATTTACAAATTCATATGTGGAGAGAATGGATATGTATAGAGATCACACACAAAGGCACATATATGTCATAAATATGTATAGCCAGAGTGGGTGGATGCATAGCCTCTGATTCAACAGCAGCTAGGTGACACAGTGGATAGAGCACTGGGCCTGGAGTCAAGTAGAGCTGAGTTCAAGTCTGGCCTCAGACATTTACTAACTGTGACCCTGGGCAAGTCACTTAACCACTGGTTGCCTTAGAGTTCTCAACAGTGAAATGAGGATCAGAAGAACAAAGACCTCCCAGGGTTGTTGGGAAGATCAAATGAGATGTGCTTAGCATAATCTATCAATTATTAGGTACTACATAAATGGGTATTCCCCTCTCTCCTCCCTTCACCTTGACCTTTGGTCCCTGCTACTAGTCTGGTCCAGTCTCTTCAGGCCCACAAACTGCCCTGGCTCTAGTGGCTAGTATTTCTCTCCATTTAGGAGAGTCTCTTTAGTCACAGCCCCCCCCCCCCCCCCCCCGCAACTGTTTTATTCCTGTAATTGGTTGGAACCCTAGGTTATAGGGAGCTGTCTAATTTAGGGTTAAACATTCTCAAGTTATTGGGGTTTTTTTAATTCTGGCTTAGTATGTAGATGAATTTCATTCAAAACAAAAGATAAACTAAGGAGAAAAAACTACCTGACTGGTTTTTCTGTCTTTATTACTGTCGATAGCAAAGTTCTGTTGTTCCAGGGCAATATTCTGACCAACAAAAACACTTGTTTCTTCCCAATATTTGTATTATATAGTGGATAGAGCATTAAATTCAGAAGACTTGGATGCAAATTCTGTTTTTAACAGCTACTGTTGTGTGACCCTAGGCAAGTCACTGAACTCTCTTTGCCTCAATTTTCTCATCTGTTAATGAGAATAATTGTAGTATATCCCTCCCAGGATTGTGGCCAGGCTTAAATGGATGGAAAGTTCTATAATGCACTTTGCAAACTAAATTTTTATACATATGAGAGCTATTATTTGCATTACATGCATTATCAAATTACCCTTGTATTACTATCTTCTATTCATCTTTTTATCTGTTATAATTCTAACCCGGGCCTTCTTCACCAAAAAATATCTATTAAATTGAACTTAAAATTATTTACTTACCTCTCCATCTTCAATCTGTCAAAGAGAGAAGTACGTAATAAAGAGTTAGAAACCTGTGGCCACCATTTTGTGTCTCGTTTTTGCCTTGGTCCAGGTCCCAAACACTTCATGGTTGGTTATCTTTCCCAATTCTTACCCTATCTATTTATAATTCCTATATGCCAAGCCCTTTCTCTGGTTCTATTAATGTCTATTAATAGCTTTCAGACTATTATGCTTCTTTCTTATTTCATAAAAGGGAAAGGAATAAGCATCTGCATAATACCTATGTTCCACTTGTTATGCCAGATGATTTGCACATTTTATTTCAATCCATGATCTGCATATCTCCTTTTCTTGTTAAACATGTCCTTAATAATGCCCTTTAGGTCACTTCCCAATACTGGCAACATCTCAGAGCCTACTTAAAATAAGGAAGCATGCGTCCTTTTCCCTGATGTTTGGTTACTTGCACTTTTTTTTTTCATTTGAGATCATGATCTTCCTAGCCTTGTTCATTTTAAATTTGGGTTCAGTGGGATAAATAGAAATTTGACTGAAATTATTGAAAATACAACATAATTTTCCAGATGAGAACCTACCTGATATCATTTTATTCAGTCATTCAGTCAATTAATAGACATTTATTAAGTGTCTGCTATGAATCTGGCACTATGCTAAATGTAGAGGATACAAAGACAAAAAATAAATGAAAACAAAAAAGTTTCAGGAATCTCAGTCTAATAGGAGAACAAAATATAAACAACTATGTACTAGCAAGATGTATACAAGATAATGAACCAAGAGAAAATATTCATATTAAGGGAGAATTTAGAAAAGGCTTTTTTGTAAAAGGGATTTTAACTGGGATTGAAGGAAGCCAGAGAGGCCAAAAAATGAAGATGAAGAAGGATAGAGTACAGGTAAGGAGAAACACAATGAAAATGCCTTGAACTGGAGAATGAAGTGTCTTATGTCTAAGGAGGCTGTCCTTTAACTGGTTATCAAGGGGGTCAGTGCCACTGAATCAGAGTATGTTGGCATTGCATCCAGGATCATCTCCAGTCATCCTGATTTATATCTGACTCAGAGGGTTCTGAAGGAGCAAGTGAGACTGGTGATTAAGCACAGCTGGCCCTCACTCAAATCCAAGTCTCTTACTTGTCATGGCATCACCTACCTGATGTCATGGTATTCTTCAAGAATGAAGGATAAACATTATGTTGGCATAAGTAGTGTGTAAGAAGAATGAAAAATAGTAAAGGGTCAGGTTAGGAAGGACTTTAAATGCCAAATAGAAAATTTTATATTTGATCTTTCAGTTGATAGGGATTCAAATAATAGGGGTAAGGTGACCTGTGTTTTAGAAAGTTCAATTTGACAGCTGAATGTAGAATGGGCAGGAGTGGGGAGACATTTTAATCAGGGAGACTAAATAGAAACCTATTGCAATAGTCCAAATCAACAGTCAATGTTGAACCAACCTCATTATTCATCAGGGGAATCTTTTTTAATTGATTAATCTATTTGTCCATCTACAGGTAAAGAAAGTTTTCAACACTGTTTTTTTTATTTTGGTAAGGTTTTGAATTCTACATTTTCTGTCTCCCTCCTTTTCCTTCCCCTTCACCTTAACAGGGAGCAATCTGATGTAAACTATGTTGAAGTCATGTTGTGAAAGAAGAATTAGAATAAAAGGGAAAAAACCATGAGAGGAAAAAACAAAGCATAAAGTGAATTTTAAAAATTGAATATAATGTGCTTTGGTCTGCATTAATACTCCATAGTTCCTTTTCTGAATATGGATGGTATTTTTCATCACAAGTCCTTTAGAATTGTTTTTGATCATTGTACTACTGGAAAAAAGTTAAGTCCATCATAGTTGATCATCATACAACATATACAGAACTTTTGATTCAATGAGTAACCCTCTAGGCAATCTATATTTTCCATCCACTTTGGTTGTTTTTTTTTAGATTTTTTGCAAGGCAAATGGGGTTACATGACTTGTCCAAGACCACACAGCTAGGCAATTATTAACCGTCTGAGGTCAGATTTGAACTCAGGTACTTCTGACTCCAGGGCTGGTGCTCTATCCACTGTGCCACCTAGCCACCCCTCATCCACTTTGTTTTAATATTATTTCCATATAGTACTATAGCATTCAATGAATAGGTTTTTGTTTGATTTATCTTCTATCATCTTACTCTCCTTACATCTTCCTAAATCTGTCCTATGTCCTTAGCAGGACTTCCAATCACAACCCTGACTCCTAATTTTTTAGGCTTTCCTTTGATCTGGTTTCACTTTCTTCTTTTTTTTCAGTCTTGTTTCTTGATTAACCAGTTGCACAAACATATTGTTCTCTAGTCTTGATTCCCATGATTCTTTGTTCTATCCCTACTCATCCTCCAAGCCTAACCTGAGAAACCAGAAAGTTATAAACAATTACAGTCATTGATCCCTTATCATTTTGCTATCTAATCTCAACTGGACTCTCACTGCTACAAAGTAATCCTTTAATTCTTCACTGACTTAGATTAGCCACAATGACTATTCGACCCTCCAGTACCAACCAGTACCTCCCCATCCTCTCTACAGAGGACATTCCTCCTGATTTGACACAGAAAATTGAGGCATTGTATCATAAGCCTGCTTTTAGTTCCTATCCATCACTTCAAAATGTCTATTCCTCATGCTTCAGCTCTCTTCCTTTGCTCCAGTCTCAGAGGAGGCAATTTTCTTTCTGCTTGTTCAAGAAAATTCATGTCCTGTGCTCTTGAAACCATCTGGGACTTGACCATTTTGAGCATGATAAACCCTACCATCTCAATCTCTTGGAAGCAGGTTTTCAGTCAAACTGATATTTTTTGATCATTTTCCAGTTGTGTACAATTCTTCAAGACCCTTGGTGGGGTTTTCTTGACAGAAATACTGAAGTAGTTTGTCATTTCCTTCTCCAGCTCATTTTATTGATGAAGAAACTGGAGCAAACAAGGTTAAGTGACTTGCCCAGGGTCACACAGCTACCCAGTGTCTGGAGTCTTATTTGAACTCAAGAAGAAGAGTCTTTATATCTCCAAGCCTGGCTTTCTATCCACTATATCACCTTCAACCCTTCATGAACCAAGAGATCATTGCATATAGTAATCACAATACTGTTTTAAAAGAGACTTTGAGGGGGTAGAGCCAAGATGGTGGCCTGAAGGCAGGAATTCCTGGAAACTCATTTCTCAAAAAACTCAAAAGCCATCAAATTATAACTCTAGCCAAAATTTAGAGGGGCAGAACTCACAGAAAGACTGAATGATTCAATTTCCCAGTCCAAAACAACTTAGAAGTTCCACAGGAAAGGCCTATTTCACTGGGATAGTTGTTGGAAAAAGCCACAGCTGCAGCACAGCCCAGGGATCACCAGGAACAGCTTGAAGGGGTGATGAGAGAACTCTGCCACACCAGAGTGAGGACCTGCAGTAGGAATCTGCCCCCTGCAGAGCTCAGCCCACAGATAGTAAGCAGGTAGGGCAGATTGCAGAAGTCTCTCTCTCCCTGGGGCAGGACTCTGCTGTTTGTCCACACTCAGATCCAGATTGCAGTTTGGGCTTCTATAATAAGATATCAGGGATCCTCCTCACAGCTCCAGGGCAGAGGGGAGGTAAGAAAGCAATCAGAGCCTTTCATAAGACCTTGGAGGAATTAAGGTCCCAATGGGGTGTCCCAAAAATCCTCCAAAGCCTTGGAAGTGTAGTAAATCAGTCATAGGCTAAGGAAATGAGCAAACAAGAAAAAAGAAGAATCTGACCGTAGAAAATTATTTTGGTCCCATGGAAGATTCAGAGGATGACAAAATTGAAGCTTCTATATCCAAAACCTCCAAAAAGAACTAGAAAATGGGCTCAGACTACGGATGAGATCAAAAAAGACTTTGAAAAACAATTAAAGGAGGTAGAGGAAAAATTGGGAGAAATAAGAGCGATGCAGATAAACCATGAAAACCAAATCAGCAGCTTGGTGAAAGAAGTACAAAAAAAATACTGAAGAAAATAATATGTTAAAAATCAGTTTAGGCCAAATGGAAAAAGCAACACAAAAGGCAATGAGGAGACCCCACCAAGGATCATGCAAAGCAGAACTGGCTAGCTGGAAAAGGAGATAAAAAAGTTCTCTGAAGAAAATAACTCCTTCAAATGTAGAATGGAACTAAAGGAGGTTGATGACTGTGAGAAATCAGGAAGAAATAAAACTATTCCAAAAAAAAGCCAAAAATTAGAAGAAAATGTGAAATATCTCATTGGAAACACCACTGACCTTGAAAACAGATCCAGAAGAGATAATTTTAAAATTATTGAGCTACCTGAAAGTCATGACCAGGAAAAGAGTCTAGACTTCCTTTTTCTTTTTCTTTTTTTTTTAGGTTTTTGCAAGGCAATGGGGTTAAGTGGCTTGCCCAAGGCCATACAGCTAGATAACTATTAAGTGTCTGAGGCTGTATTTGAACTCAGGTCCTCCTGACTTCAGGGCTGGTGCTCTATTCACTGTACCACCTAGCCACCCTAGACTTCAGTTTTCAAGAAAAAATTGCCCTGAGATCCTAGAAGCAGAGGGTAAGATAGAAATTGAGGGAATCACCAATCACCTCCTGAAAGAGATCCCCCCCCCAAAAAAAATTCCAGGAATATTTTTTAAGGTTTTTTTTTTTTGCAAGGCAAATGGAGTTAAGTGGCTTGCCCAAGGCCACACAGCTAGGTAATTCTTAAGTGTCTGAAACCAGATTTGAACCCAGGTACTCCTGACTCCAGGCTGGTGCTTTATCTACTGCGCCACCTAGCCACCCCCACTTCCAGGAATATTAAAGCCAAATTCCCAAACTCCCAAGTCAAAGAGAAAATACTAAAAGCTGCCAGAAACAAGCAATTCAACTACCATGGCTCTATGGTCAGGATTACACAGGATCTGGCAGCATCTACATTAAGGGCTCATAAAGCTTGGAATATGATATTCTGAAAGGTAAAAGATCTTGGTTTACAACTGAAAATCAACTATCCAGCAAAACTGAACATCCTCTTTCAGGGGAAAAGATGAACTTTCAATGAAACAATGGACTTTCAAACTTTCCTACTGAAAAAATCAGAGCTGAACAGAAAGTTTGATCTTCAAGTACAGGACTCTGGTGAACAGGGGGTGGACAGGGAGGACTAACTATGAGGAACTTAATGATGTGGAACTGCTTGTATTCATGCATGGGAAGAAGATACTGATAACTCATATGAACTTATTTATAAGAGCTGTTAGAAGAAGCATATAAAGACAAGGCACAGGAAGGGGCTGAATATAAAGGTATAATATAATATAGTAAATGGAGTCAATGGGTGATAAAAGTAAGTATTGGGAGGGGGAGAAAGAAGAGGAAGAAGGGGCTAAGATATTTCCTGTAAGAGTCAAGAAAAAGTTTTTTCAATGGAGTGGAATGGGAGAAGGCAAGGGCTCAGAGGGGAAATAATATACACACTTAATAGGGTATAGAAATCTATCTTATCCTAGAGAAAAATGAGAGGAAAGGGATGGGAAAAGGGAGAATGGGGAGAAGGAAGCAGGGAATAGGTGATAGAGGAGAGGGAAGATTGTGGGAGAGGGTACTCAGATACAATACACTTTTGAACAGGGACAGGGTAAAAAGAGAGACAGAATAGAATAAATGAGTGTGGGAAAAAAATAGAGTAGAGGGAAATACAGCTAGTAATAGCAACTGTGGGAAAAATAACGAAGCCACTTCTTTGGTGGACTTATGACAAAGAAGGCAACTCATCCCAGAGACAGAGCCATTGGAACCTGAACACAGACTGAATTACATTTTTTTCTCTCTCACTATTCTTGAGATTTCTCATCTCCTTGGGGAAGGGGGGGATGAGGGTTTATGTTTGCTCTCATAACAAGATTATTGTAATAATATAAAATAAATAAACAATAGGAAAAAATAAAAGTGACTTTGAGTGAATAAATTATTTTGACTATTATAAATACTCAAATTAACTATAAAGGACATATGAAGAAAGATGCTATCTGCATCCCGAGAAAGGACTGATAAATACAAGTATGTATTGAATAATTTTACACACACATTTACATACATACACACATACATACATACATACTTATCTATGTCTAATGGTAATCAGGGGAAGGGAGAAAAAAATGGTACATTATAATTTTGTTGTATATTTGAAAAGAAAGAAAGTCATGCATAGTAGATTAACAGTTTTATGTACAATAGTCTTTTTTTAATTGTACTATGTTATGGAAATTATTGTTTTATTCCATAAATTCAAAATAAAAGAGAAAAAAAAGAAATGAGGAGAAGGATGGTTTCAGAAATACCTAGGAAGATTCAGGAAGAACTGATTCAAAGTAAAGTGAGCAGAACCAGTAAAACATTGTACACAGTATGGCAATATTGCAGTGATGATTATCTGTGAAAGACTTAGATGCTATGATCTAGATATCATCTAAAACAATTCCAGAAGACCCATGTTAAAAAAAATGTTATCCACCTCTAGAGAGAGAATTGATGAATTTTGATTGTATACTGAAGAATGTTTTTACAGTTTTCTTTATTCTTGTTGGAGTTTTGTGTGTGTTTTCTTTTGTAATATGGCCAATATGGAAATATAGATGGCACAGTAGATAGAGCACTGACTTTGAAATCAGGAGGATTCAAGCTTGAATAAGGCTTCAGACATTTGACATTTACTAACTGTGTGACCCTGGGAAAGTCACTTGACCTTGATTGCCTCATGTCCAGAGCCATCTCCAGTTGTTTTGATTCCTATCTGGCCGATGGATCCCTGATGTCGTGATCTTCTTTGAGAATGAAGGATAACCACCACAATATGGAAATATGTCTTTCCTGAATTCATATGTGTGATATGTGCCTGATGGTACAGTGTTTAGAGTCCTGACTCTGAAATCGAGGACTTGAGTTCAAATTTTACCTCAGACCTGTGCGACCCTGGGCAAGTCACTTATACCTGATTGCTTCACATCCAGGGCCATCTCTAGTCAATCTTGATTGCTATCTGACCACTAGACCCAGATGACCCCAGAGGAGAAAGTGAGGCTGTTGACTTAGCACAGCAACCCTCACTCAAATTCAATTCATATGTTTGTCAAGGCATCACCTCCCTGATATTATGGTCTTTTTTGAGAAGAAGGGGCAAAAATTATCATCATGTATAATAGATATTATATTACTTGCTTTCTCAATAGATGGTAGAGGAATGGGAGGAATGAGAGATCTTCAAACTCAAAATGTTTAAAGTGAATGATAAAAATCTTTTTTAACATGTGATTAGGAAATATTTAATGAAATAAATAAAAATATATTTAAAATACTAACATTCTTCTCTCTGCAGTGTGTCCAGGATGGTAGGTCTTGGTCACTTACAGCATGGGTGCCACGTCCTAAGCAAGTTGGGTATGGAGGGAAATATTCTTTTTCTCTTTCCCCTCAGGTCCTGTCACCCCAAGAGAAATGGATTTAGGGTTTTGGTCTGTCTCAATTCTAGGCATAGGAGTTTGAGGTGTAATAGCCTTGAAGCTAGAACTTCTGGCTAAATGTTGCTGTCAAAGCTTCAGACGCCCTTTAGAAGGCAGGGTGCTGGAACATTAGCTCACTGGTCCTTGGAATTGATGGGGCAATGAAGTAGAGAAACTGAGTTCAGTTTGGAACCTAATTTTCTTCTCCTCCTCAGGGACTGAGGCACTTTAAGAATTTTCCCTCAGATGCAAAGAGGAATGTTTGTATGTTTCTTTTCATTTTGAAGATCTTCCTTTAGGCTGGGGCCATTCTTCTACTGTTTATCTCTAATTTATCCTCTCTACAGATTGTTTTTCCATAGTTGTTTTCATGTTGTCTCACTCATTACATCATGAAATAATTAAGAACAGGAACTTTTTTGTCTCTTTTTATATCTCCAGGATTTTCCAATATCTGGCATAGTAGGAGCTTAATATATGTTTATTGACTTACTAAATATTCCTTCATAAAAATAAACCTGATTGTTAAATGATTAAATTGGACTGGGTGCTTGGAATCCCTAAAAATTGGGGGAGGGTTGAGTCCATGGCAGAAACTAGACAATCTCCCACCCCACTTAAAGATACCAGAAAAACCAGAGGGAATGAAATGTAACACACTTGATTTTCAGTTAGTTGGGGACCAGAGTAATCACTTTTACAACTTTATCAATGGAAATAATGTTAAAGAAGATGCATTATCATCTGCTTCACCTCAGCAACCTAAAGACGCTGAGATCTTTCTATCTGATGGCAATTGAAACTTTCTCTATATATGGTTTTCCCCTGTAGAAAGTGAACTCCTTGAAAACAGACTCTTTTTTCTTTTTGACCCAGTGCTTAGCACAGTACTTGCAAATAATAAAGTTTAATAAATGTTTTTTTCATCCATTCACCCATGCATCCATCCATCCATCTATCCATCCATTTATAGTCATATAACCAGTCAGTCCTAGGCAATTCTCTAAGACAATAAGGAATTATTTTTTAAAAAAGTAAAACTAAAGTAGTTTTTTATGTTAACTTCATCAAATACATTTATCATTTTTCTCAGACTTCCATCGGCAAAACAGGAAGGCAGTATTTTACTTTAATATATGTAACTTTAAGCATAACTCTCCCCCTTCCTCCAGGTTTTATCAGGAAAGCACATCCATGAAGACAATTCTCCTTTTTTGAAAGTAACTGCTAAATACAACTTCCCCCACAAAACCGAGGGCCTCCATGTTACTAAACCTTAATCTTGATTTTTTAAGTGTGCATGTCTAAAGATATTTGAGCTGAAATGTAGACCCTTGGAGCCAGGATCAATGAAAAAAGGCTTCACATTTTTGTCTGGTATTTAGAACATCTCATTCCTACCTCCATGGAAACTAGAGGAAGTCAAATGGGATCATATGTTGCTACAGAGAACAGGGGAGAGATACTCCAGCTGATAAGTGGTAGACCAAAACTGACTGCCTCCCTCAGATTTCAGAATCACAGATATCTCTTGGTCTTGCTTCTTAATGACTGACATTTGTTCCCATAGGTTGGTTGCTTTTGCAATGTGGGTGGTTGGGAGGGGGATGGTAAGGAAAAAACTACTGGCAGTACTGTTGCAAATATGTGATCTTGTTCATTTTAATGAGCTGCTTTCTTTTATCCATATCTCTCATAGTGTCCACTGAGTGGCTTTTTATCAGTTATAAACTGTAAAGTCTATTTGTGATGTTATAAAATCTATAAAGTATCCTGGGTCTTTTAATAGTTTTTCTTCAATGACTCAAACTGTACACAAATGACACCAATTTAACTTCATAGAACTCCTGGGCACAACCTAATACTTTTTAACATTCATGGTTTACACATGAAGACACAAAAATGTCCAGGGTTCCAGAGTTTTGAAGAGTGCAGAGTGAGAATTTTGCTCATCTTCCATCCAATTTTACAAATGAGGACCAAGGCAGGGTCCTTGCACAGTTAGTAAGTGTCAGAGTCAAGACTTGAATTCAGGTTTTCTGACTTCAGAGTCAGATCCTTACAGATCCTTTATCTCCTTTGGTAATTGATTTTTCAGGGCAGCTAGCTGGTGCAGTGACTGGAGTTCTGGGATTGGTATCAGAAAGACTCATCTACATGAGGTCAAATCTGATTGCCTCAATTTCCTCATCTATCAAATGAACCAGAAAATGATATACCACTCCAATATCTCTGCTAATAAAATCCCAAATGGGTCTCAAACAGTCAGATATGACTGAACAATAGCAAAAATGTACTGCAAAGCTCTGGTGTCAATGGAACATTCATTTGACCTTACTTTTTGGCTAAATGTCTTAGTCAGACAATAGACATTTATTAAATGCCTGCTGTGTGTCAAACACCATGCTAAGTTGGGGATATAAAGAGAGGCAGAAGGGGCGGCTAGGTGGCGCAATGGATAGAGCACTGGCCCTGGAGTTAAGAGGAGCTGAGTACAAATTCAGCTTCAGACACTTAATATTTACCTAGCCGTGTGGCCGTGGGCAAGTCACTTAACCCCATTGCCTTGCAAAAAAACCTTAAAAAAATAAAATAAGGAAAGGCAGAAAATAGTCCTTACCCTCAAGTGGCTATGTCTTTAGGAGAAACTATTGAACTATGATAAAATTGAGAACAATGGACCTCTGCAAGTAAATTATATCTTAACATCAACCTATTTCTTTAGTATGGCTATGTATATTGGCATCAGACCTGGGCTGAAAGAAAACTGAACCTAGAGCCTAGAAGGGAGAATTTAATAAGCATCATTTTTTCTTTTGAATCAATTTTTGTCACTTTTTGTCACATTTTTGTCCCTTTTGATTTTGTGACTATGGGAGACCTTGTCAATTAGGTATATACTTGTATTCTCCATGTGACATAAAAAGGAAAGGACATCCAAGGGCACAGATATACCTAGACTTGGTGTCATGTTTATAGCAGGAAGGAAGCTACTAGAAATTTTTGCACGCCATGAAAATCTTTCTGTTCCAACAATTGTATGCTGATATCACTTTCTGGCAATCTTCAGATATGACTTCTGTTCTGGGCCCATCATCTAACTCCTCTTTTTTTTTTTTTTTTTTTTTTTTTTTTTAGATTTTTCAAGGCAGTGGGGTTAAGTGGCTTGCCCAAGGCCACACGGCTAGGTAATTATTAAGTGTCTGAGGTCGGATTTGAACCCAGGTACTCTTGACTCCAGGGCCAGTGCTCTATTCACTGAGCCACCTAGCTGCCACAAACTCCTCTTTCACTGAAAATTTGGACTCTCTCTCTGGGTTCACTGGTCCTAGGGTTTGGTTCAGGTTTCTATAAAACTTCCCAGTTGTCTCCTCACCATCTCACAGTGCCTAAAATCTGCACTCCTCTGTGTTGTCTTCCTGTCTTGGAATGTAAGGTTCTTGTGGAAAGAGCCTATAATGTCTGTGTGTATTTGTATACACAACACCTAGTACAGGGGCAGCTAGGTGGTGCAGTGGATAGAGCACTGGCCCTGGAGTCAGGAAGACCTGAGTTCAAATCCAGCCTCAGACACTTGATAATTACCTAGCCATGGGGGCCTTGGGCAAGCCACTTAACCCCATTGCCTTGCAATAATAATAATAATAATAATAATAATAATAATAATAATAATAATAATAATAATATAATAAATATAATAATAAAAACAACACCTAGCACAGCAGTCATATAATGTATATGGTAATGGTTCAATAAATGTTTTATTTAACTGATATTAAAAAGATGAATGACATAATTCTGTAAAGTTCTCTAATTATATTGTACAAATCCAATACACTATTGACTTTGAAAAAAGGTGGCCTGTAAGCCTTTCAGTGATAGGGAGCTCAAAACATACAAACTACATGACTTTCTCAGGACAATCCACTGCTGACCTTTGTGAAATTGAGCAGATTGCTCTCACAAAAACATGGAAAGACATATGCACTGATGCAAAGTAAAATGAATCTACAGTATCAATGTTGTATGATGATCAACTACGAATGACTTGCCCATTGTATGATGATCACTTATGAATGACTTGCCCATTATATGATGATCAACTACCAATGACTTGCCCATTGTATGATGATCACTTATGAATGATTTGCCCATTATATGATGATCAACTATGAATGACTTGCCCATTGTGTACGATGATCACCTATGAATGATTTGCCCATTCTTAGCAATATGGTGATCCAAGACAGTTCTGAAAGATTTATGCCAGAGAAATAACTGTTGGAATCTAAATACAAATCAAAGCATATTTTTTTCTTCATTTTCTTTTTCTTTTTGCTTATTTGTCTGTGTTTTCTTTCACAACATGACTAAAATGGAAATTTGTTCTGCATGACTGTTCATATATAATCTATATTGCTTTCCTTTTGAGGGAGGGAGGGGGAAGAAAGGAGAGAAGTTGGAGCTAAAATAATTTTTTTAAATATATTCCTCACTATCAAACTCAGTATTTCATTTTTTCTATTTTTTCTTAAAGTTTTGAGCTTTAAATTCTGTCTCTCCTTCCCTTCCCTCCACCTCCCTGAGATGGCAAGCAATCAGAAATATATTATATATGTGTGATTATGTAAAGCATTTCCATATTAGTCATTTTTTACAGGATTTCCAGAATAAGAGGAAAAAATGAAAGAAAGTGAAAAATCATGCTTCAGTTTGTAGTCAATAATTATCGTTCTTTCTCTGGTGGCAGATAGTATGCTTCATGGGTCCTTTGAATCACTGGATCTCTGAGAATAAGTAATTCATGGTTCTTTGTCAAACAATATTGCTGTTATTTCATCCAATGTTCTCATGGTTCTGTTCATTCCACAGTTTATGCAATTCTTTCCAGGTTTTTCTGAAATCATCCTGCTTGTCATTTCTTAGAGCCTGATAAAATATTCCATTAAAATCATGTTCTATAGCTTGTTTAGCTATTCCCCAAATGATGGAGATCCCTCTTATTTCTAAATCTTATCCACCATAAAAAAGAGCTATTTTTTTTTTTTTAGGTTTTTTGCAGGGCAAAATGTGGTTAAGTGGCTTGCCCAAGGCCACACAGCTAGGTAATTATTAAGTGTCTGAGACCTGATTTGAACCCAGGTACTCCTGACTCCAAGGCCAGTGCTTTATCCACTAGGCCACCTAGCCGCCCCTAAAAAGAGCTATTTCAAATATTTTTGTATAAATAGTTCCTTTTCCTTTTTCTTAGATAACTTTGATATATAGACCTAGCAGTGGTACTGCTAGATCAGAGGATAGGCAGTTTTATAACTCTTTTGGCATAGCTCCAAATTACTCTCTAGAATGGTTAGATCAATTCACAATTCCACCAATGGTGAATTCATGTCTTGAATTTCTCACATTCCCTCCAATATCCAACATTTTCCTTTTTTTGTCTTATCAGCCAATTTGATAGGTATAAGGTGTTTTAATTTGTGTATCTGTGATCAGTAGTGATCTATAGCATTTTTTCATATGGTTATAGCTTTGATTTCTTTTTTTTTTAGGTTTTTTTTTTGCAAGGCAAATGGGGTTAAGTGGCTTGCCCAAGGCCACACAGCTAGGTAATTATTAAGTGTCTGAGACCGGATTTGAACCCAGGTACTCCTGACTCCAGGGCCAGTGCTTTATCCACTATGCCACCTAGCCTCCCCACTTTGATTTCTTTGTCTGAAAACTGCCTGCTTATAACTTTGAACATTTATCATTAGGGGAATGACTTGTATTTTTATAAATTTGATTTAGTTATGTATATAATTGAGAAATGAGACATTTATCAGAGACACTTGTTGAAAAATGTTTTCCCAGTTTTCTGCTCTCTTTATGATTTTGGTTGTAGTGGTTTTATTTGTACAAAACTTTTTTTAATTTTATATAATCAAAATTATTTATTTTACATTTTGTAATGCTTTCCATTTCTTCTTGTGTCCTAAATTCTTCCCTTATTCATCAATCTGACAAAAAAATTATTCTATTCCCCCTTAATTTACTTCCATGTAATTCATCTATCCATTTTTATCTTATCTTGGTGTACAGTGTGAGATGTTGGTCTCTATCTAATTTCTCCCATATTATTTTCCAGCTTTCCAGTTCCTTTCAAATAATGAATTTTTGTTCCATAACTTGGACTGTTGGATTTTTTATACTAGGTTTTTTTTTATACTAGGTTACTATGATCACTTACTATAATGTAATTTGAACCTAATCTAGTCCACTGATCCACCACTCTTTCTTATCCATTACCAAATTGTCTTGATAATTATCACTATTCTTTTGGTTTTGCAGGGCTATGGGGTTAAATGACTTGCTAGGTCATTATTAAGTGTCTGAGGCCACATTTAAATTCAGGTACTCCTGACTCCAGGGCCAGTGCTCTATCCACTGAGCCACCTAGCCGCCCCTAATTATCACTTTATAATAGCAGTTTGAGATCTGGTATGACTTAGACCACGTTCTTTTGTATTTTCCCCTTGATTTCCTTGGTATCCTTGAACTTTTAATCTTCTAAATGAATTTTGTTATTATTTAAATTGTTTTAAATGCTAAAATTTGTTTTTAAATGTAATTGCAGGAAAAATATTAAATTAAAAAATAAAATCCATGCTGATCTCACTTTCTACTTTTCCAAGTCATAAAGACTGGTAAATGATTTAAACAATATTTTCTTCAGCCTTGTATCCTTTTCTACTTTGACCATCTATGTTTTTCAACTCAGGGTAACAATAATAGTAATATAGTTATAAAAAATATCATTTTTGTTGTTATAATAATAGTTGTTACATTTCCAAAAATAATTCAAAACTTAATCTAATATTCTTATTATGTTGGGAAAATAATATTTTTTGGCAAGGCAAAGGGGTTAAAGGGATGTGCCCAAGGCCATGGAGCTAGGCAATGATTAAGTGCCTGAGATCACATTGGAACTCAGATCCTTCTGACTCTAGGGCCAGTGCTCCATCCACTGCACCACCTAGTTGCCCCAGAAAATAATAAAATGACAGTCAAGGTGATGTACAGTACAGATTGTGTGAAAAAACCTGGAAAGAACCCCAAACATTAGCTAATAGTTTCTGTTGTTCCTGCTCTTTGGGTTAGCACCCTGGTCAATGCGATATTTTGACTCATATAATGGATCCAGGAAAAGTTTGACAAGAAGTCATCTTCCTGAGTTCAAATCCATCTTTGGACACTTACTAGCACTATGACCCTGGGCGAGTCACTTAAACCTATCTATTCCTAGAAAGGAAATGGCAAACCTCTCCAATATCTTTGCCAGAAAATCTCCAGATGAAGTCACAAAGAGTCAGACACAACTGAAATGCCTGAAGAATGAGTAGTCAGTACTCTTTTGGATTCTGATGCCACAAGAAAGCAAGATTGAGAGAAATCAGAAATACCAATAACAAAGCTGCTGGAAACTATAAATAGTGCTGGCAGTTCAAGTTAAGAAAACCACAAATACCCAATAAATGGCCTGAAGCTACAAATCCTTTTTTTATGAGACAGGATTACACACTAAAGGCAGGAGATTGCACAGTGTTGGCCCTAGAATCAGAAAGACCTGAGTTCAAATTCAGCTGTAGATACATACATACTAGCAATGTATGCCTGAACAAGTACTTAGCCTCTGCCTACCTTAGATTCATCATTTGTAAAGTGGGATAACAATCACAGCTACCTCCTTTAATAGGATAAACTGATAGGATGTTTGTAAAATACTTTGAAGATCTAATTAAATACTAGACAATGATGATGATTTTGTGGTGATGGTGATGGTGATGGTGATGATGATGATGATGATGATGATGATTAAAGTCTACATTTCCTTATCACCTGCTAATCATTTCCACTTAGATGGTCCATAGACCTCACAAACACAACTTATCTTAAATGGAACTCACTTTCATCCCTCTCAACATTTATGTCTCTTCTTATCTTCCCTGTTTCTGCATTTATTTGCGCTTGAGTTAACTTGATTCATTCCTCCCCCTGCCTCACTTCATCCAATTAGTTATCAGTCCTTATCCATTCTATCTCTCCCACTAAGCTTCCTCTCTCAGTCACATAGCCATCACCTAGTAATTCCTTTATCAACTTTTGTCTGTACTAGTGTTGGCTAATAACCTTCTGTGGAAGCATATCTATATAGCCTCAGTTGTGTTATAAAATATTAATATATATATATATATATATATCATTGTCCTCCTATGAAATTCCTTTTTAATATCTTTATCAAAAACCTATTCAGTTTCTAAAGGGGAAACATTCAAAGATCTAGGAATGACCTGATGGTTAACACCCTTCTTTGATTAGTCTAATTAAGGGCAGTATTTCTTTTTATAACTTTGATTAAATGTGATTAGGACAAGTTTTTGTGTGAGTTTGTCAAAGGTGTTATTATTATTTTGTTTAAATTACTGGAAAAAATTCTTCCTGAAATTTTCTCCTTGTCTTTTGAACTCTATAAATAAAGGGTTGGTAGAAATACCAACAGTGCTCTGTGATATACTGCAGTTAGGTGGTACAGTATATCACAGAGCATTGTGTCTGAAAAGATCTAAGTTCAAATCCAGCCTCAAACATTTACTAGCTGTGTGACCCTGGGCAAGTCACTTTGCCTCAGTTTCCCCCTTTGTAAAAAATGATCTGTAGAAGGAAATGACAAACCATCCACTATCTTTGCCAAGAAAACCACAAATGGAATCGTGAGGAGTTAGACTTGATTGAAATGACTGAACAACAACAGAAATAGATTGGATGATGGAGATTTTCAATGATCTGTCCTTTGAATTTTCCTCTCTGTTTCTGTTTCTCTGTCTCTGTCTTTCTACCATTCTCTCTCTTATAGAATCATACTTGGTTAGGCAATTTAAAATTCTGTTCCTTATAGATTTGTGCCAAAAGAACAGAGTACTTTTTCTTCCACATTTCTGACTTCACATTCTGATTCAGTGTTTCCCCTCTCCAATCTTCCCTCCACATAGCTACCAATCTGATATTTCTAAAACACAAGTCTGATCATTTTACTCCCCTGCTCAGGGTATATTATAAAATCCTCTGTCTGGTATTTTAAGCCCTTCACAACCTGGGTGAAACTTGCCTTTCCAGCCCTATGTTACGTATGTTACTCCCCTATACAGACTTGGCAAGTTTGGTATTCTATCTTTTGCTATTATCTCTTTACCATCCACCATATCTAGAATGCTCTACTGCCTTCAATGCTTATTTGAAATGCTATCTCCTACATGAGGCCCTTCTCAATTTCTCCAATTACTGGTGCTCTTTCCTAAAAAATTACTTTGTTTATATGTGGTAACATGTAGCTACAAGTAGAATGAAAGCATCTTGAGGACAGGTCTTATTTAATTTTTGTCTTCGGATCCCATGTCTAGTATCATGTCTTGAACATATCATTTAAATATACTTATTGAAAGTAAAAATGAATCCTCCACACCCCTGACCAAGTTGTCTTTGCAGTATATTTTCTATTCCTATTACTACTTCATGACTTCCCAAATTATTACAAAATATTCATCTTGGTATTCTAGGCTCTCTACAATCTGGCTTCAACCTATATTTCCAACTTTATCTAAAATTGTTCTATTTCATGCATTCTATGTTCCAGCTAAATGAGTTAATTTTGCAACATGAATTTTCATCCTGTCCTCTCCCATCTCCAAGTCCTTGGTCACAACCATTCCCATTTTCAAGTTAACACACACTTAATTAAGCACTAATTATGTGTCAGATCCTATGCTAAACACTAGAAATACTAATTCAAATAAAAATATGGAGTCCACCTCCCTTTTTCCCAGCTTCCATCTTTGTCTTGAAGTCTTTCCATCAGGAAGCACCTCTCCTATTAATTCTTCCATGGCCTTGGTGAAATTAATGAAGTCCTCTTGAAAATTCTTGTAGCTCTTTGTCCAACCACCATCTCAAAATTCTTTCATGTTTCCTTGTATCATAGGTGTTTTCGTGTGTGTCTATATAAATAGGTATGTGCATACATGTCTCTTTCTATATGTATATGTATACATATTTAGATAGGCAAAAACATAAGCAATTCTTATTAGATTATAAACTCCTTGAAATCAGATGTGTGTCATTCATTCATATGTGTATGTTCGCTAGTCATATGTGTATACATACATGATATATGTATTTTGCAAAGCAAATGGGGTTAAGTGGCTTGCCCAAGGCCACACAGCTAGGTAATTATTAAGTATCTGAGACCAGATTTGGACCCAGGTACTCCTGACTCCAAGGCCAGTGCTTTATCCACTACACCACCTAGCCACCCCCAAATTTTTTTTAGGTTTTTGCAAGGCAAATGGGGTTAAATGGTTTGCCCAAGGCCACACAGCTAGGTAATTATTAAGTGTCTGAGACCGGATTTGAACCCAGGTCCTCCTGACTCCAAGGCGGGTGCTCTATCCACAGCGCCACCTAGCTGCCCATGATATATGTATGTATGCACTTGTAATTGTATCATCCACTACAAATGATGGGCCACATTACCTTAGCTGCTATTCACTGCAACTTTTCTAATCCTTCTGCTCTATCATGATAAACTTTCGCCTTGAACCCTATAAGACTATCTCAAATAGAAACAGCCAATAGTGTGCTATCATTTTTTTCAAGGACCAGAGAGCCAGTGGGGTATAATGGAAAGAGCATTGGATCTGGAGGCAAATAGCTGGAGTTCAAATTCTGGTTTTACCAATTAATAGCATTTTTTCTAGCTTTCTTAGGAATGAAATATGAATTGTTGTTGAGTGATCTTGTGTAAGTCATATAACCTCTCTGGATCTGTTTTCTCATCTGTAAAAAGCAGGCTTTTTCTAGATGACTTCAAATTCTAAGTCTATATGCCCATGATCTTTTCTTTTGATACCAATGACACACTCCCCTTCTATCTCCCAGTACAAGCTAAGAAAGGATGACCCAAGCTTCTGGCTTTACAGAAAAGATCTTGATATGGCTTATAACTCCACATTTCCATTCTTCAAACTGCAACATCATCACACTTTTATTCCTCCTTCTCTCTAATAAAAGAAGAATTAGTAAGTCTATTGGCTATTCACTCAGCAGATCACTTGGGACTGTTATTTCAAGCAATCATCCCTTTTCATGAATGCATCTTCAACTTTTACCCATCACTGGCTCTTTTCTATCTGCCTACAAATAAAATATTTCCAGGTTTATCCAAAGAAACAAACAGTAAGCAACATATAATGACCTCTTTATAAAGTCATTCTCTCTCTCTCTCTCTCTCTCTCCTCTCTCTCTCTCTCTCTCTCTCTCTCTCTCTCTCTCTCTCTCTCTCTCCATATGTATATCCACTTATATTTGTTTGATGTATGTATGTATGTTGTTCATTTGTGTCTATTTATGACCTCATTTGGGGCTTTCTTGGTAAAGATATTGGAATGGTTTGCCATTTCCTTCTCCAGCTCATTTTTACATATGAGGAAACTGAGTTAAGTGACTTGTCCAAGGTCACAAGCTAAGACATGTCTCAAGTCATATTTGAACACAGGAAGATGAGTCTTCCTGACCCCAGGGCCACTGGGCCACCTAGCTACTGAGTTGCCATTTATTATTTTTCAAATAATCTCTCCATTCCAGCCAAGTTGTCTTCCTGGATATATTCCCTTCTATACAATATTCAGGAAGGTCAAATCTAGACTCAGATACTGTCTGTTTGACCCTGGGCAAGTCATTTACCCTCTATTTGCCTCAGTTTACTAAAGTATTAAATGGGGATAATAATAGGACCTATTTCCCAGGGGTGTTTTGATGATTAAATGAGATAGCATTCTTAAAAGCTCTTAGCATAGTACTTATCACATAGTAAACTTTTAATAAATGCCTATTTCTTTCCTTTCTGTCTTTTTCTCACCTTCTGCTTGGAATGCACTCCCTCCGCTCCTCTCCTTAATAGAATTCTCAGGTTTCCTTCAAGGTCCAGTTTAAGTGCTCCCTCCTTTAGGAAGTCTATGCTGATTCTTGTCTCCCTCTCCACCAGTTTTTCTCCTCTCCATTTCTCCCTTCCTTTTCTCTTTTTTCTTTTCCTTTCCTCCTTTGAATCTCTACAATGCCTATCAGCATTTACTGAAAGTTGTTTTGGTATAGGGAATAAATAAATGAATGTTGTTATTTTTTAGTTATGTCCAACTTCATGATTCCATTTGGGTTTTTCTTGGAAAAGATACTAGAGTGGTTTGCCATTTCCTCCTCCAGTTCATTTTACAAATGAGGAAACTGAGGCAGAGTCAAGTGACTTGCCCAGGATCACACAGATAATAAGTGTCTGAAGTCAGATTTGAGCTCAGGAAGGGGAGTGTTCCTGACTGCAGGCCCTGGGCTGTATCCATGAGCCACCCAGAGTAAATGAATACTGGAAAGAACTTTAGAAGTTGTCCTTTCATTTTACAGATGAAGAAACTGAAGCCTAGGGATGTTCAATGAATCTGCCCCAAGATGACACAAGTAGGAAGTAGCAGATCTGGCATTCAAACTCAGGTTCTGGGAGTACACACTTCTGGACCACATTCCCCTGAACCACATTGGCTTAGTAAACTAACCCAACATTCCTGTTGGTTTTAGTAAGTCACACGACTCTGCATGGAAAATGAATGGGGTTCAGTGACAACTGAACAACAGCAGATCTATTTGGTCTGCTGCCCCTCCTCAATGGCACCCAAATAGCATGTGTGAGGTACCTGGGTGTCGATCCCACTGCTCAGCAAAGCACATTTCTCCTTGGTGAGAGCATGCCCTGCCTTGCCTTCCTCTGGCTATTATCAGCAGAGGAGATCTATGAGTGGCGCCAGCCAGCAGTCACCTGAGAGGCTTAACAAGACCTGAGCACAATAAAACCAACTTCAAATCATAATTCCAAATGGCTAGAGCAGAAAACTTTCTTCTTTTCATTTTCACCCTTCAACTGGAATCCACACATGCTTTTACTTTGCAAAAGAAACGAGGCAGTGAGAGGCCGTTAACAGAAGCCCAAGAACAGTCAGTATTCATGTTGGATTTTCAATAAAAATCAAAACAGAAGTCTACACTGTGTCTATAGAACTGTCAAGTCCTGAAATAAATCAAATCCATGAGGTGAGTGATAAGGTATCTTTAATTGAGGCAACAGGGTAACAATGCCACCTTTGGGATTGTCCAGTGGATTTCCCAATCAAAGAGACCAGGGACAAAGATTTTATAGTTTTAGAAAGAAATGGGGAGGAGATAGTAGGAGGCAGCAATGGTCATGAGACCCCAGGGGCCCTTGGAAATACAGGCAAGGAAAGTAATTTTATTTGGTTGTTTTGTACTTCATTCCACGAATCTCAATGGCAGGGTCAAAGATACCAGAAGCTGAGAGTCTATTTGAGCTTCATCACCCACAAGGCAACATCCCTAGGTGGAGGATCTACAGTGTAGTTCAGCACAACCTAGTCAAGAAAAAAATATATTAAGAAAAGAAAAGAAAGGACATTACTGAAAATCTGACATTATATGGATCATTTAAGAGAGTGATAGTCTACATTGTTATTAACAATTTTTGTGAAAATATTAATAATTATTTAATGATTTTTATAATATCAATTTTTTTGTCACAACAAAGAAATTCCAAATGAAAAAATTTATTAATCCAACCCACTATTTTTTTTAGGATTTTAGAAGGCAAATGGGGTTAAGTGGCTTGCTCAAGGCCACACAGCTAGGTAATTATTAAGTGTTTGAGACCAGATTTGAACCTAGATACTCCTGACTCTAGGGGCTGGTGCTCTATCCACTGTACTACCTAGCCTCCCCCAATCCAACCCACTATTTAATCTTTATAACCCCATTAGGTCCATCTTCACTATTTTGAGAAGCATTTGGTTAGGATGATTACAGCTGTGATATTTCTTTTGATCCTATTTATAAAAAATTGCTGTTTTCTCATTAGGAGATGATAAATCTCAGGTGTATAGGGGAAAATTAAAGAATTGTGACTGTTAAGAGCAAAGAGTATGAGCAGGAAATAGAAATAGAAACATATGAATGTGACCTGCTCGAGACCATTTTAGGTAGAAGAATTCAAACCAAACACAACAAATTTATTTCAGCATAACTTGTTGAGGGTAAATTTTTTGATCAGGTTTCTGACCAGATCTCTGATTTCATTGCAGAGAAACCTTTAGAAATCAAAACTTTCTTTGCATCTAATAGTATTAGAACATGAAGAGGGAACACTGAGAAGTAAAATGACTCAGTCAGGGTCACTCAGCCAGGTTGTGTCAGAGGCAAGATTTCAATTTAGGTCTTCTTGACTCTAAGGTCAACTCAAGATACCATGTTGTCTTAAACTCAAATGTTTGAATGATTCTCATTTATTCAGTTCTCCCTTACAATGCAGATTGTAACCCATCTATAACCTTCCATAAGTTTACCTTCTCTGTTAGAAGTCTTCCTCAGTTTCTCCTAACAATATAAGGGTAGGTATCAGTGGGCCCTCTGGTTGTCCACTTGTCATCCTTTGCTCTTGCAATGTGAGCATAGATTTCTTTAATGATAAGGAAATTTACTATAGACCACATCCCCCACCACCCTTCTCCCTTCCTGAAATATAAGGCAACCCAGTTCAGACAACAAATGTGAGAAAACTGAGCATTTCCTATTTGAGTTAACCTTTGCAGTAATCTGTAGGGGTTTTCTTGCTCTTCTTCATCAGATCCCAGAATTTCCTCTCCAAGTTCTGGTGGTACTGGTTCTGGTAGAAGTGGTGCTGGAGGGGGTCCATAGGAAGCATTTTGTCACAGTTCTGGCTTTTTCAGATATGTCTCACTCTCCAATCTCCACTTTGGAATCTGATTGTCCAGATTGGAAGCTCATTCAGCTTGGAGAAGGGGTAGTGATGGGGAGCTGGAGTTCCATCATTTTTTTTCTTACTGTCATATAATTCCTTGATGACTTCTCTTTACTGCTATTATTCTTTGAAGTTCCTTGTTGGCTACATGTAAGAGCCTGCTTTCATATCCTATTTGCTTCTCCCTTACTCATCTTTAGTTCTTTGGAGGTAAGAGTGTTCCATGTCTCACTGTCATAAAGGACTATGGGTAAAACAGCTTTACATTTTCCCAAAAGCAAACCAGTCTACTCTCTTGTCCCTATTCAACTCTGTTCCCAATTAATTGTCTATAGTACTGTTATGTCTTGGTCAGCTAGCAAAGAGACCTAGAGTCAGAGGCCTAGAGTCAGAGAAATCTTGAGTTCAAATATGGTCTCAGTCATTTACTGTGTTATCCTGGGCATGTCACTTCACCCAGTCTGGCTTAGTTTTCTCATCTGGAAAATGAGCTGAAGAAGGAAACCACTCCACTATCTTTGCAAAGAAAACCCAAAAAGTATCCTGAAAATGATTAAATAACAGTAAAACAATACTGATTATTCCACTCCAGGAGTGTCTGTTCAAGTATAAAAATATGACCACAGGCATTTTTCATCTATTTGTTCTTTCCTGTGTGAATAATTAAGTCAAACTCATTTGAGTGATTATAGATTATAGATCTTGGGGTTTGATATGATGAAAACCATGACTTCTGCCAAGAGGAGCATCCAGAAGACCTCATAAAGTATAGAAAATTCTCTTTGAACTGAACTCTGATTTGGATCTCTTCCACCATAAAGGAGCATAACAACTTTGATGAGTAACCATCTCTTCTTATTTTATTCTTCACACACACACACACACACACACATTTATAATCAGATGCTTATTAAACTGGATTCCTTCTCTTTTTACATATTCCATAGAATCTTTTTTTTAGGGTTTTTTCCAAGGCAATGGGGCTAAGTGGCTTGCCCAAGGCCACACAGCTAGGTAATTATTAAGTGTCTGAGACCAGATTTGAACCCAGGTATTCCTGACTCCAGGGCTGGTGCTTTGTCCACTACACCACCTAGCCACCCTATTCCATAGAATCTTGCATGTAGGGATAGGATACAGTTTGTTGTGAAAGTCAGAAGGTAGTGTTTTGTTCTACTGAATCAAATACTTTTTTTTTAGTTTTTGCAAGGCAATGGGGTTAAGTGGCTTGCCCAAGGCCACACAACTAGGTAATTATTAAGTGTGTGAGGTCAGATCTGAACTCAGGTACACCTGACTCCAGGGCCAGTGCTCTATCCACTATCAAATACTTTTTTCTAATCAGGCAATGAGTACAATGGAATGTTAAATTCTCTACATCTTTCCATTAATTGTGAGAAGATAATGATGTGCTCCACTGTTGAATACTGCTTTGTTCCTTATTAATAGCTTTCTCAAGGATGCCCCTGATTCACATTGAGATGATTCATTTTTTTTGTATATTTGGGAGAATCATTTTAATAATCTCTCAATTACTTTTTATTAATAAAGTCTTTGGCATTTTCTTGCCTTTCATACTTTCTTTTCCAGATAACTTTGATATTTATCTAAGACCCCCCCAATAATGATATTGCCTCCAGCAGTGAACTCTATTATAGGCATGAAGTACTAGGTGCTTATTGAATTATTGAATTGAATCTTTCTGAGCCTGTTAAAGGGATATTAAAATACTACCTGGTCTACACCCAGAGTATCATGAAGTTTATTTATACTCCCTATCTCACACAGTTATTGATCTAAATGAGATGTTGGTTATAATGCTATATAAACACAATAGCTGACATTTATATAGTACTCTCACAAGATCTTTCTCCTTCATTATGTCATTCTACCTTCAATACAATCTTGTGGCCTTGGAAAGAATCAATGCTATCTCATTTTTTTAAGATAAGAACAGTGAATCTCAAAGTAATTTAGCAACTTGATCTAGTTCAATTGAATAGTGAATGGGACTGGAAACCAGCAAACTGAGATACTTGGTTCTTAGGTCAAAAAAGAGGCTCAAAGCATTTTTTGATCATATTAGTGTCATCTACCATATCCCCCTCATTCCATCATAACACACTGTGATTCTCTGCTCCTGCCTCTATATGAAGTTGATAACCTTGCCTCCCCAGTTCCATTTCTTCACTGTTTCATATTCACCTTACAAGATGGTTTGCCCTAATACATTGTGTAGGTATATTTGTTGATTTTTGCTTTGTATAAAATTGTACATAGAATCCCCCCCAATTACATATGAAGATAATTTTCTTTTTTTAGAAAGATTTTATTTATTTTGAGTTTTACAATTTTTCCCCATTCTTGCTTCCCTCCCCCACCCCCCACAGAAGGCATTCTGTTAGTCTTTACATTGTTTCCCTGGTATACATTGATCTCAGTTGAATGTAATAAGAGAGAAATCATATCCTTAAGGAAGAAAAATAAATTATAAGAGATACCAAAATTACATAATAAGATAACTTTTTTTTTCTAAATTGAAGGCAATAGTCTGATCTTTGTTCAAACTCCACAGTTCTTTATCTGGATACAGATGGTATTCTCCATTGCAGAGAGCCCCAAATTGTCCCTGATTGTTGCACTGATGGAATGAGCAAGTCCATCAAGGTTGATCATCACTCCCATGTTGCTGTTAGGGTGTACAGTGTTTTTCTGGTTCTGCTCATCTCATTCAGCATCAGTTCATGCAAATGCCTCCAGGCTTCCCTGAGTTCCCATCCCTCCTGGGTTCTAATAGAACAATAGTGTTCCATGACATACATATATCACAGTTTGTTAAGCCATTCCCCAGTTGAAGGACATTCACTTAATTTCCAGTTCTTTGCCACCACAAACAGGGATGCTATGAATAATTTTGTACAAGTGATGTTTTCACCCTTTTTCATAATCTCTTCAGGGGATAGACCCAGTAGTGGTACTGCTGGATCAAAGGGTATGCATATTTTTGTTGCACTTTGGGCATAGTTCCAAATTGGTCTCCAGAAAGGTTGGATGAGTTCACAGCTCCACCAACAATGTATTAGTGTCCCAGATTTCCCACAACCCTTCCAACAATGATCATTATCCTTTCTGGTCATATTGGACAGTCTGAGAGGTGTGAGTGGTACCTCAGAGAAGCTTTAATTTGCATTTTGCTAATAAGTAATTATTTGGAGCAATTTTTCATATGACTATGGATTGTTTTGATTTCCTCAGCTGTAAATTGCCTTTGCATATCCTTTGACTATTTGTCAATTGGGAAATGGCTTGTTCTTTTGAAAATTTGACTCAAGTCTCTGTATATTTTAGAAATGGGTCCTTTGTCAGAAATACTAGTTGTAAAAATTGTTTCCCAATTTACTACATTTCTTTTGATCTTGGTTACAATTCTTTTGTTTGTGCAAAAGCTTTTTAATTTAATGTAATCAAAATCATTTAGTTTGTTTTTAGTGATGTTCTCCATCTCTTACTTGGTCATAAACTGCTTCTGTTTCCATAGATCTGACAGGTAAACTACTCTTTGATCTTCTAGTTTGCTTATAATATTGTTTTTATGTCTAAATCCTGTATCCATTTGGATCTTACCTTGGTATAGGGTGTGAGGTACTGGTCTAATCTAAGTTTCTTCCATACTAGTTTCCAATTTTCCCAACAATTTTTATCAAAGAGAGAGTTTTTATCCCAATGGCTGAACTCTTTGGGTTTATCAAACAGCAGATTACTATAATCATTTCCTGCTATCGCACCTAGTCTATTCCAGTGATCCACTTCTCTATTTCTTAGCCAATACTAGACAATTTTGATGACTGATGTTTTAATATAATTTTAGATCTGGTGAGGCTAAGCCACCTTCTCTTGTACTTTTTTTCATGAATCCCTGGAAATTCTTGACTTTTCATTTCTCCATATAAATTTACTTAAAAATTTTTCTAACTCATTCAAGTAATTCTGAGAATTTTGATTGGTAGGGCACTAAACAAGTAGCTCAGTTTTGGTAGAATTGTCATTTTTATTATATTACCTCGACTATCCATGAGCAGTTGATGTTTGTCCAGTTATTTAAATCTGATTTTATTTGTGTGAAAAGTGTTTTATAATTGTTTTCAAAAAGTTTTTGAGTCTGCCTTGACAGGTAGACTCCCAGGTATTATTTATTGTTTGAAGTTACTTTGAATGGGATTTCTCTTTCTAGCTCTTTCTGCTGTGTCTTGCTAGTCATATATAGAAATGTTGAGGATGGGGCTTTATTTTATATCCTGCAACTTTGCTAAAGTTGCTAATTATTTCTAGTAGTTTTTAGATGATTTTTTGGATTCTCTAGGTATAATATGTCATCTGCAAAGAGTGAGAGTTTTGTCTCTTCCTTCCCAATTCTAATTCCTTCAATTTCTTTTTCTTCTCTTATTGCTGAAGTGAACATTTCTAATATGATATTGCATAGCAGTGGTGATATTAGGCATCCTTGTTTCACCCCTGGTCTTATTGGCAATGCCTCTAGCCTCTCCCTGTTACACATAATGCTTATTGATGGTTTCAGATAAATACTGCTTATTATTCTGAGGAACAATCCATTTATTCCTACACTCTCCAGTGTTTTTAGTAGGAATGGGTGCTGTATTTTGTCAAAAGCTTTTCCATTATCTATTGATAAGATCATATGATTTCCTGACAGGTTTGTTATTGATATGATTAATTATACTAACAGTTTTCCTAATATTGAACCAACCCTGTATTCCTGGGATAAATCCTACTTGATCATATTATATTATCCTAGTGATAACTTGTAATCATTTTGCTAAGATTTTATTTAGGATTTTTGCATCTATTCTTTCTCTGTTTTAACTCTTCCTGGTTTAGGTATCAGCACCATATTGGTGTCATAGAAAGAGTTAGGCAGAATTCCATCTTCTCTATTTTTCTAAAGAGTTTATATAGAATTGGAGCCAATTGTTCCTTAAATGTTTGATAGAATTCACTTATGAATCCATCTTGTCCTGGAGATTTTTTCTTAGGGAGTTCAATAATGACTTGTTGGATTTCTTTTTCTGAGATAGGATTATTTAGGTTTTTAATTGCCTCTTCATTTAATCTGGGCAATTTATAATATTTTTGTAAATATTCATACATTTCACTTAGATTGTCCAATTTATTGGCATAGAGTTGGGCAAAATAATTCTGAATTATTACTTTAATTTTTTCTTTATTGGTTGTGAGTTCACCTTTCTTTTTCATTTATGATACTAGCAATTTGGTTTTCTTCTTTCTTTTTTTTAAATCAAATTGACCAGAGGTTTAACAATTTTATTGGTTTTTTCATAAAACCAGCTCTTGCCTTTATTTATTTATTAGTTCAATAGTTTATTAGTTCAATAATTTTTTTGCTTCCAGTTTTATTAATTTCTCCTTTAATTTTTAGAATTTCTAATTTGGTATTTAATTGGAGGTTTTTAATTTGTTCTTTCTTTAATTTTTAGTTGCATATTTAGTTCATTGATTTCTTCTTTCTCTAATTTATTCATGTAAACATTTAAAGAAATAATATGTCCCCTGACAGTCGCCTTGAGTGTATCCCATAGATTTTGGTATGTTGTTTCATTATTGCCATTATCTAGGATGAAATAATTAATTCTTTCTATAATTTGTTGCTTGACCCACTCATTCTTTTTTATTGCATTATGATCTGAGAAAGTTGTATCCACTATTTCTGCCTTTCTGCAATTGATCATTAGGTTTTTATGTCCTAATACATGGTCAATTTTTGTGTAAGTGCCATGTTCTGCAGAAAGAAAGGATATTCCTTTCTATCCCCATTCAATTTCCTCCAAAAGTCTATCATATCTAGTTTTTTAAAACAATCTATTTGCCTCCTTAACTTCCTTCTTGTTTATTTTATGATTAGATTTTTTTCTAAATTTGAGAGTGGTAAATTGAGGTCTCCCTCTAGCAGAGTTTTGTTGTCTATGTCTTCCAACTTCTCATCCAAGAATTTGGATGCTATACCATTGGGTGCATACATATTTAGTATTGCATTTAAAGACAATTTTCTTTTAAGGTTTTTGCAAGGCAAATGGAGTTAAGTGGCTTGCCCAAGGCCACACAGCTAGGTAATTATTAAGTGTCTGAGACCAGATTTGAACTCAGGTACTCCTGACTCCAGGGTTGGTGCTCTATCCACTGTGCCATCTAGCCACCCCTAAAGATAATTTTCAATATTCATTTATTTAAGATTTTGAGTTCCAAAACTCTCTCTCTCTCTCTCTCTCTCTCTCTCTCTCTCTCTCTCTCTCTCTCTCTCTCCTCTCTTCCTTCCCAAGAATGGTAGGCAATAGGATATAGGTTAAACATGTTAAGCATATATCTGTATTAGTCATGCAGTGAAAGAAGAAGCAAAAGGAAAAAAGAAAATAAAACAAAAAAGTGAAAATAGTATGCTTCAATTCAGATTCCATAATTCCTTCTCTGGATATGGATGGAATTTTCCATCAAGTGTCTTTTGAAATTGACTTAGATCATTGTATTGCAGAGATGAACTAAGTCTATCATATTTGATCGTAGCACGATGTTATTTTTCCTCTCTCTTCTTAATTTTAGAAAGGTTTTATTTATTTTGAGTTTTATAATTTTCCCCCAATCTCACTTCCCTCCCCCTGTATTTGAAAATGAAATTTGCTTATCCCCATCTGCATTCTACTGTCCAATTTTAGAGCACTGATATATTTATGTGTTTTGAATTAATAGAATTTTCCTAATGTTTATTGCTTAAGTAAGAATACTTTTATGTCATTCTTATGAAACTTCTAGAGGATAGAACTCCGAACCTGAGTTCTGGTGCTCAGGAAAACTCAAATTCAAATCTGTTATTAGATACTCAGCTGTGTGACCTCGGGATAGTCACATAATTACTGCCTGGTTCATTTTTCTTTATCTGTAAAATGAGTAATATAATACCACCTATTGCCTAAAGTAGTTGGGAGAATAAAATGAAAAAATATTTACAAAGTACTTTGTGAACCTTAAAGAATTATATAAAGGCTAGCTAGCTATTATTATTTCCCATCTTGAATCCATTGTTATTGTTTTCATTTTATCATGCACAACTTTGTAAATAAGTTGTTAATGCTCAGTATGTCTGACTCTAGGTTGACCCCATGGACTTCTTCATGGGGTTTTCTTAGTAAAGAAACTGGAGTATTTTGCCATTTCCTTCTCCAGTAGTCCCTATTTTACAAATAAAAAAGTGAGGCAAATTGAGGTTAAGTGACTTGCTCAAGGTCACACTGTGTCTAAGATTGAATTTGAATTAAGGAAGATGAGTCTTTTGACTCCAGAGTCAACTTTCTATCCACTGCACAATATTCCTGTCCCTGTCTGGTATTTACCAGAAGCTTAATAAATTCTTGATGACTCAACTTTGGAATTCCTTTCTATCATGTTCTATCCTTTGAAATTATTGGAAAGTGAAACTACCTTTTACTTTTAGTTGTTGTCTGTGAAAGAAGCATTTGGGATGGATTTGACAGTTCTAAGTTTTCTAGAAACCCAAATAGGATTAGATTCTAGCCATAGAATTGAGAAAGAGCAATGTGGAAATGGTGAATGTCAAAATAGTTGAACAAATATTCTAGATCAGCATCAGGAAAGAGACAGTGGTCATTAATGCAAATGTTGAAAAGATACTTGAGGTCTGAGATTTGGGCACAAGAACAAATAATAAAAAGATCACTGGCCCCTTCTAAAACATAGTTGCAGGAGAGTGGTGTGTGTGTGGATAGAAACCAGATTGGAAGAGATTGAGAAGTGTATGGGAGGGGAGGAAATAAAGGCATGGTGTAGTCAACTGTGGAGTTAGACTGTGAAAGAGGAAAAAAAGATTGTTGAATGAAAGTTTGTTTACTTGTTTGTTTTAAGGTGGAGAATATCTGAACATGTTGATAGACAGCTGGGAAAGAATCAGAGGATGGTGAGTAATTGAAAATTAGGAAGAGTAAGATAAAAGTGGATAGGTGTTAATCTCATTCAATTCAACCCAGAAGTTCTGAATTGAAGTCCAGAATTCTTTACAATATATTATTCTGTTCTTATAAATGCAAATGATTAATATTGTAGCAAAGGAATCATAGATTTAGAGTTGAAAGAAGACTTGGAGGTTGAGTTCAACCTTCTGATTTTACAAATTAGGAAATTCAGACCTAGGGAGGGTAAATGACTTTCTCGGGGTCAAACACCTCATAAATGTCAGAAGCAGGATTCAAATCCAACCCTGTTTGAGTTCAAGTCCACCACACTGCATCTCAGAGTTTAGCTCATGGGCAATGTCTCTCAAAGTAATCATTTAAACAAACAGTGAGATGGTAGAGTGGATGGAATACTGGGCTTGGAATCAGAAAGATTCATCTTCCTAAGTTCAAATCTTATCTCAGACACTTAGTAGCTATTTGATATGTTTGCCTCAGTTTCCTCATCTATAAAATGAGTTGGAGAAGGAAAAGGCAAACCCTTTATTATCTTTATAAAGAGAACCCCAAAAAGTGGTGATGAAGAGTCAGATATAACTAAAACAATCAAACAAAACAAGAGTATTGGGAGGTTTTTAAAAGTCCCATGAAAAATGCTTCAAACCCAATCCAATATGAAAAAAGAGAAGTGACTTGGTTCATGTGAGATCAAAATGGAGAAAATGAGATTTCCTTTAGCCCTATAAAGACCAACATCCTGCTTTGAACACCTTAATTCAACATCTATTCACATCTCACCTAGATGATTTCAACGGCCTTCTCAGTGGTGGCCCTGCCTTAAGTCTCTCCCCACTCCAGTCTATCATCCATGGGCAAGTCTTTCCATTACTCAATAGTCTTCTATAGTTTCCTATTGCCTAGAGGATAAAAATATAACTTCTTTGGTTTAGCTTTACAACCTTGCCCTTACTTAGTTTTCCATCCTCATTCAGCCTTCTCACACTCTGGAATTCAACAAAGTGGCCTTGTCTCTTTCCACTGGGAGCTTCAACTCCTCTCTATATGTTTTGGAATGGATTGTTGCTCAGCTTGGAATGAACTTCCCACTCACCTGCACTTCATGGAATCCCTTTCTTTCTTGAAAAGACGGGTCAACCACTTTCTTTTTTGTTTATTTATTTTATATTATTACAATAATCTTGTTGTGAGAATAATCATGACCCCCCCCCCAAAGGATGAGAAATCTCAAGAATAGTGAAAGAAAAAAATGTATTTCAGTCTGTATTTATATTCCAAGACTCTGTCTCTAGAATGAGTTGCTTTCCCCATCATAGCCACCAGAGAATTGCTTCAATATTTTTCCCACAGCTGCTGTCACTAGCTGTATTTCCCTCCACTCTGTTCCTCCCCACTTTCATTTAGTCTATGCTCTCTCTCCTTTCATCCTGTCCTTGTTCAGAAGTAAGTTGTATCTGAGTATCCCCTCCCAGGATCTCCCCTCTCTTCTACCACCTCTTTCCCCCTTCCCTCTCCCAGTTTCCCCCCCCCATCCCATCCTTTCTTTTCATTTTTCTCTAGGGTAAGATAAATTTCTATACCTATTAAATGTGTATGTTCTTTTCTCTCTAAGTCATATCTGATGAGAATGAAGGCTCACTCATTCCCCCTTGCCTTCCCCCATTCCACTCCATTATAAAAGCATTTACTTGACTCGCTTTTGTGAAATATCTTAGCCCCTTCTTCCTTCCAGTACTTTCCTTTATCACCCATTGACTCCATCTTTTTACTATATTATACCATTATATTCAGCTTCTTCCTGTGTCTTGTCTATATATGTTCCTTCTAACTATTCTTGTGAATGAGAAAGCTCATATGAATTATCAGTATCTTCTTCCCATGCAGGAATGCAAACAGTTCAACATCATTAAGTTCCTCATAATTAGTCCTTCTTGTCTACCCCCTCTATAGTTCACCTGAGTCCTGTACTTGGAGATCAAACTTTCTGTTCACCTCTGGTTGTTTCAATAGGAAAGTTTGAAAGTCCCCTGTTTCATTGAAAGTCCATCTTTTCCCCTGAAAGAGGATGTTCAGTTTTGCTGGGTAGTTGGTTCTCAATTGTAAACCAAGATCTTTTGCCTTCTGGAATATCACATTCCAAGCCCTATGAGCCCTTAATGCTGCCAGATCCTATGTAATCCTCACTACAGAGCCACAGTAGTTGAAATGATTGTTTCTGGCAGCTTTTAGTATTTTCTCTTTGACTTGGGAGTTTGGGAGTTTAGCTACAATATTCTTTTGGGATCTCTTTCAGGAGGTGATTGGTGAGTTCCCTCAATTTCTATTTTATTCTCCACTTTTAGGGTCTCAGGGCAATTTTGCTGTATTATTTATTGAAAAATAAAGTCTATATTCTTTTCCTGGTCATGACTTTTAGTTAGCCCAATAATTTTTAAATTATCTCTTCTGGATCTGTTTTGAAGGTCAGTTGTTTTCCAATGAGATATTTCACATTTTCTTCTAAATTTTGTTTTTTTAGTACAATTGTATTTCTTCCTGAGTTCGCACAAAATCATCATCCAGCTTCCTTTAGTTCCATTCTGCATTTGAAGGAGTTATTTTCTCCAGAAAGCTTTTTTATTTCCTTTTCCAGATGGTCAATTCTACTTTATAAGGCATTCTTCTCCTCATTTGCCTTTTGTGTTGCTTTTTTCCATTTGGCCTAAATTGGCCTTTAGCATATTATTTTCTTCAGTTGTTTTTGTATTTCTTTCACCAAGTTGCTGACTTGGTTTTCATGATTTCTCTGCATCACTCTCATCTCTACTCCCAATTTTTCCTCTACCTCCCTTAAAATTGCTTTTCAAAGTCTTCTTTGAGCTCATCCATAGCCTGAGCCCATTTTCTATTTCTCTTGGAGGTTTTGGATAGAGAAGCTTTGATTTTATCATCATCTAAGTATATATTTTGATCCTCCATGGGACCAAAGTAATTTTCTATGGTCCAGTTCTTCTTTTTCTGTTGTTTGCTTATTTCCTCAGCCTGTAACTAATTTACTGTGCTTCCAAGGCTTTGGGGAATTTTGGGAACATCCAACAGGGATCTTAATTCCACCAAGGTCTTATGAGAGGCTCTGACTACTCTCTTGCCTGTGCTTTGTTGTGGATGACACAGACCCTCCCCTTTGCCTTGGAGCTTTGAGGATGGTCTCTGCTTGGCTATGGTGGTCGGGAGCTCAAACTACAACCTGGATCTGAGTATGGGAAAACCACTGAATCCTGCCCCAGGGAGAGCAGAGAGACCTCTGCAGTCTCCCCCTGACCTCCTTACTATCTTCTGGACATGCTGGCTGGCTCTGCAGACTCCCGCTGAAGGGCCTTACCACCAGAACTGCTCTGAGGCCAGAATTCTGCTCCACACTCACTCTGGTGTGGCAGAATTCTCTCACCACCCCTTGCAGCTGATCCTGATGATTAAATTACCTCCCCTCTGCCATGGACCCAGGTACCCAGTTCAGCTGTGCTGTGCTGCAGCTTTTTCCAATCCTTGGACCCAGGAGAACAGAAAGGTCCCGGAGATCTTCTAAGGTGCCTTGGACTGGGAAATTCTATCACTCAGTCCTGATGTGGGTTCTACCCCTCTAGATTTTGTCTAGAGTCATAATTTGACAGTTTTTGGAGTTTTTTGGAATGAGTTTCCAGGAATTCCTGCCTTCATGCTGCCATCTTGGTTCCACCATCAACCACTTTCCACATGAAGCCTTTCATGTCCTCAACTACTAGGGTCTTTCCATCCTCCCTTCCCCCTCCCATCAAATGATTTTGAATTTAGCTCATACACATATGTATTTCTTTATAATTCTTCTGTATGGACATGTGCCTACTTATATAAATAATATAATCAACATAATAACAATCTCTGTATAACATGGCATAATATTTGATGTCTGCCCCATTACAATGTAAACTCTTTGCATAGAGGACTCATTTCATTCTTAGTTTTCATTCATTCACTCATTCCCAGCCCTTAATGTAATAACTGTCATTTAGTGGGTACTCACTGAATTTCTGTCCACTGATTTGTGTCTCATTGTTCCCTACAAACCTATATTTTGCTTCATTAAAACAATAATATAATTGGATACTTGTCATTGAAGAGCAGTAATAATCAAATATGATTTAAATATCCCGAAGGCAAGACATAAATATTGATTGTATAAGAACAGAACAGAGGTTTGCCCCAACCTAGGTCATTGAAAATCCTGTTTACATATCAGGAACTTTCAGGAGTCATTTTACTATTTTATCATGTGACATAGAGAGTGACTCATTAGATAGTCATTTCAGTCATGTCCAGCTCTTTGTGACTCCATTTGGGGTTTTCTTGCAGAAATACTGGAGTGGTTTGTCATTTCCTTCTCTAGCTTATTTTACAGATGAGGGAAATGAGGCAAACAGGATGAAGTGACTTATCCAGGGTCACAGCTCTAGTAAATGTCTGAAGTTAAATTTGAACTCATGATCAGGAATCTTTGGGACTCCAGGTCCCTTATGCCATACACTATAATATCACCTAGCTACCTGTTGTGATTTGGAGTCCCCTCATTAATTTGCTATTTCAGAAAATTAAATTTGCTTCTTTTTCCCACTTCTTGAGTCTCACATGTGCTTTTTGAAACTGAAAATAGGCTGTCCAAGATGATTTGATACTCTTCAATCAATTAGTTGATCAGCAATGAGGAAAGAAATAGAAAAAACCAAACAATCCCTCCCTTTAAGGAACTCTCATTCTAATGGAAAAGGGAGAAAGGCTCCTCTGCAAATGGCATGATTCTATCCTTATGCCTTGGCAACTCCTATTGGAATTCCTTATATCAAAGATATAAGCAGTTAGGTGGCACATCAGAAAGAACTTGGGGTCTAGTGTCAGAGAGACCCAAGTTCAAATTTGGGTTTAAACACTAACTGTGTGACCCTGGGCAAGTCACTTAACCTATATCTGTCTCTGCTTCCTTCTCTGTAAAATAATAATATTTATATAACGTTAGCACTACCCTCTCAAGATATTTGTGAGAACCAAATAATATATTTGGTTTTTTAATGTTATTTTACTTTTTCCAATTATGTGCAAAGGCAATTTTGCAAATAACATATTTTTAAAGCCCATTGTAACCATGAAAATGCTATATTAATTTATTTGTCTGAAATAAAGGCCTACTGGCCCATAAAAGAGATGGCTTGCTAAGGGACAATATAAATTATGTCACCATTGAGCATGAACATTTAACACTGAATATTGAGCACCTAAAACAAAGGCTTTCTAGTGAAAGGCTGGCCCAAGGGTCAGGGAGATTTGTCTCCTGCTTTCTACTCTAGCTAACTGTGTGGTCTCAGGCAAGTTGCTTAAACCAGTCCTGTCTCTTCCCCTCCACTTTAAATCAAGGAAAATAATAGTCTTTACTTCACAGGGTTGATGTGAGGGTCAAGTGGGAAATATATTGAAGGGCTCTATAAATGTTAAATGTGTTTGATAAGTCCCAAGCAGTACATTCTGATAATAATAATGGTAATAATTCAGGAGGCAGGAGCCCTGGGTTCTAGTCCCCATTATATCATTCATCAACTATTTGACCTTGAGTCCATTTTAGTCTTTAGTGGCCTCATCTGTAAAATAGGGATCATGATATCTTACTTGTCTGAAAGTAATGGCTAGACCAGATGGTCCCTAGAGGTTCCTTTTAGTTCTAACATGGTATGGGAATAAGAAAAACTGCTTTTATCCACCTCATTACAGGTGGTAAGTCTCATTGCTTATTTCTCAGGAAACCTAATAATGGGTCACATTAATTTTCCATGGGAAGGAACAACCTGGAAGGAAATAAAATACTGTACTTTTATATTGTGTTATTCAAGCCTAGAAGTATGTCAAAGCCAAAAATTGATTTGAGTACAGTCCCAGCCGGATTGAAATACCTCCTCAAAGCATACTGAACAAATTCATATTATGTCAGATCACTTAGCAGGGTTCTGGGGGTAAAGGTTATTGCTGCCTTCCTTCATCACCTCTCCTTTTCAGAGCCAAGTCTCATGGTTTAGACCTGGAATTGAAAAGAAATGAGATACTTGTGGCCCATCTTTCATGAAACAAAAGAAACCTACTTGCCTATGTCATGGAGAGGATTTTTGTCAAGGATTTAGTTGGGTACAGCTCCCCTGGCTACCATTTGCTCTGGTGACCCATCCAGACTCCCATTAATAACTGTTGGAGCCTTAGTCACCTGGACCAAATAAGTCTTAAGGCTAATTTACTTGCTTTTAGGAGAAAAATTGGATTCTGTGGCAAGCATCTCCTAGTCTTAGGCCCATGGGTCTCAACCAGATTAGTAGCAAATTTTGTTTTTGTTGTATCTCACTAACTGCTCCCATGGACATGATCATAAAAACAGAGCAAGAAGGACTAGTAGAAAGGATGGGTTTCAATCCACTCATTTTTCTCATTGAGGAAAGTATGAAGTGGCCTATCTAAGGTCACTCAGCTAATTAGTTTGAACCTCTGTTCTATGATTAGAAACCCAGTGTTCTCTCCTACTAATCCATGCTGCAGCAAATATTTTGTAAGAGTCTAGAAAGTTCCATGTGCTGGGACTTTTAAAAACAGGATATGGATACTTAGAGGAAATGAAGCAAGAGATTAATAGTGAAATTAAGCCCAGAAGGAAAGAACTGGCAAAAGAATAAAGAGCTTAGAATTGCAAGTAACAAAAAGAATGGACTAAACTGAAATCAATGATTCCATGAGGCTGCAAGAAATAGTAAAACAAAATTAAGAAGTTAAAATAATAGTTGAAAACAAAAGATATCTGATATCAAGAACAACTGATCTGAATAGCACAAAAAGGAAAAATAAATTAGGAATCATTGGATTCCCCCAAACCAAGCCTAGACTTCATTTTAGAAAGTACTGTGTACTTCAAACAAGAGTGATTTATTTCATCAGCTATGGCACACCCATCAGTGAATTTGATGGGAGGAATGCTTTGTAGCTATCCCTGTAAATTTTAATCTCCCCTAGGGACTGAAGTGGTAGAGTGTGCCCTAGTTCAGAGGAAATACTTTAAAGCAACCACTTTAATTTTGAGTCTTTTCTCCCACAGAATCAAAGTATAAATATGAAAGTGTCCCCTTTCTCCACAATTCAAGAGGGATGTTTGTGTACTTCAGTTCTTTTCTGCAAATATCCTTTCAAAAAAGCCAGTTGTACCACTACTGGGTTTATACTCTGAAGAGATGATGCAAAAGGATAAAAACATCACTTGTACAAAAATATTCATAGCAGCCCTGTTTGTGGTGGCAAAGAACTGGAAATCAAGAAAATGTCCTTCAATTGGGGAATGGTTTAGCAAACTGTGGTATATGTATGTCATGGAACACTATTGTTCTATTAGAAACCAGGAGAGATGGGAATTCAGGGAAGCCTGGAGGGATTTGCATGAACTGATGCTGAGTGAGATGAGCAGAACCAGAAGAACACTGTTCACCCTAACAGCAACATGGAGGCGATGATCAACCTTGATTGACTCGCTCATTCCTTCAGTGCAACAATCAGGGACAATTTGGGGCTCTCTGCAATGGAGGATACTATCTATATCCAGAGAAAGAACTGTGAAGTTTGATAAAAGACCAAGGACTATTACCTTTAATTTAGAAAAAACCTGATATCTTATTGTCTGATCTTGCTATCTCTTATATTTTGTTTCTTCCTTAAGTATATCTCTCTCATCACACTCTATTTGGATCAATGTATATCATGGAAACAATGCAAAGAC
Source organism: Macrotis lagotis (assembly GCF_037893015.1). Taxonomy (NCBI): domain Eukaryota; kingdom Metazoa; phylum Chordata; class Mammalia; order Peramelemorphia; family Peramelidae; genus Macrotis; species Macrotis lagotis. The sequence goes on along the minus strand of NC_133660.1, from coordinate 39,153,490 downwards.
TGGCAAATTGCCTTCTGTGAGGGGGATGGGGGGAGGGAAGTAAGATTAGGGAGAAAATTATAAAACTCAAAATAAACAAAATCTTAAAAAAAACTAAAAAAGTCAATTGTAAAGCAATGATATCAAGGTGATATTAATAGGTAAGTGGGATGTTTATCACTGGCATCAATGGTAGTAAGAAATAATATAATTACCATAATATCAATTGATATTAGAGAATAATTCATTGGATGTGGGCCTGAGAGCAGTAGCAATATATTCAAAAATCACACCAACAACTCAGAATATTGGGTTTGGGGTAAGTTGGGAGCCTCCATAGACCACACTAAGAGTTATTACTTTTTTTTAAAGTGATCTGTATCTGAAGACAGTTGACAGTGTGAGTAGTTGGGTGGCACAGTAGATAGAGAATTAGAAAGATTCATCTTCCTGAGTTCAAATCTGACCTCAGACACTTTCCAGTCATGCAACTCTGGGCAAGGCACTAAACCCTCTTTGCCTCAATTTCCTCATCTCTAAAATGAATTGGTGGAGGAAATGGCAAGCCACTCCAGGATTTATGCCAAGGGAACTCCAAATGAGGTCCCAAAGAATTGGACACAACTGAAACAATTGAGCAGCAGTAACTGTGTGGGCAGGGCAAAGAAATAATCATGAATCTGTCGAAATCATTGTAGATCAAAGTGTAAATACACACTTTCTTGGGAGTGGAGTAGCCAATCATTCTAGTTAGTTAGGTGGAATATTTAGGCAGGGAACTAGATTTTAATACTTGACTTTTTGTTTTGGCTTTAACCACTAGCTTGATATCTTGGACAACTCCCTTCAGTCCCTTATACAGGTAAAATGAGGATAAAATTACCTTCCCTGATGACTTCACAGGGTAGTTATGAGGCTAAATGAGGTAATAAATGAGAAAGCACTCAGAGTGCTGGGGATTATGGTTAATGATTTACTTCCTCACCCTTCCTTTATAGCAGAAACCATACTCTAAGTAGTTTTGGTGTTCAGCAGACTTTATGAGACCATAAATTTAGACCTGGAAAAAAAAACCTCAGAGGCCATCTAGTCCAACCATTTTGCAGATGAGGAAATCAATGCAGAGAAAGTTTAAATGGTTTGTCCAAGGTCAAAAGGCTGGATATCAAGTGATCAAACCTAGACCCACGTCCCTGACCCCAGAATCATCACTGCCCTTTCTCTACTATGCCAAGTGGTGTTTCCACATTGTCTGTCTCTGTCTCTCTCTCTGTCTCTCTGTCTTTCTCTCCTTCTCTCTCTCTCCATCTATCCATCCATCCATTTATCTATCTATCCATCTATCTTTTCATTTATTTATCACCTCCAATTCTGTCTTGTTTCCTACCCAACAAAGCAAAGGCATATTTCATAATTTCTTAAGCAAGTCGAAAAAATCCACCCAAATTTTGTTGTCTTTTAAATACCTTCTTTAGCTAAGTGAAAATGCAGAGAAGAACCTAGAGATTAGGGTTGAAAGACATATGAGAGTAGCCAAGAATGTTGCAGAATAGAAAGATGCCCCTTTTCCAGTTACATTGTTCACTCACAGTTGAATAGAGTTCTGGTAGCAATAAGTAATCAATCACCCTAGCCAATTAGCAAATAAGAAGTAAACTCATCGTTTGTTTGGTTTTTTTGGTAAAATCTCAGAGAAGACAGATTTGATTCTCAAAGGATAATATTATCAAGAGGATCGGGACTGCTTCTTTTTGTTTGCTTTTGTAAGCTCTGAGATGAAAACAATGTCTAGAATATTGTAGGTGCTTAATAAATGCAACTTGTTTGCTGGAAAGTATAAGAAAATGATATGTGTGCACTTGTGTATGTATGTACATGGTTATACATGTGAGCATGTGTGTATGTGTGTTTGTGTGTCTGTGTGTGAGTGGGTATGTATATGTGTGGTTAGGGTTTGTCTAGGTAGGACTTGAAGGGAGGCAGGAACTGATGTCTCTGAAATCTCTTGTCACCCACTCTTCTCCAAGAAAGAAGGCTTTTTGCCAGGAGGGAGAGCAGGTGATTGGGTCCAGAGGTTCACCTCTCTCTTCTCAAAACTAGAATTTTACCTATTTACCTTCCCCAAATATTGCTAGTGTAAAGAAAATAAATTTTAAATTCAAATTGTGTTTCAGGTCACTCTCTCCTAATAGGGAAGGGGTCCTCAAGTCATATATGTATATATATATATATATATATATATATATATATATACATACATACATATATATATTCAAGATATGATTTCTTTCACATTAGATCCTAGTTTCACAAAGAACATACATAGCAGATATCAAATAAATCCATTTATCCAAGTCAATAGTATACAGAAATCAGAGAAGTTATATAGCTAAGTGCCAGACAATATACAACATATCTCAATTCAACCAAAAGGGAGAATCATAACTTTCACCCAAATAGAAATTTTCCAGTATAGTAAGCTAGGGTAAGGACATAATCGGGGTCCTGGGTCTACATGTTAGCTTCTTCCTAGAGTCTCTCTCTTCCTTTAGATACCTAAAGAGAATGTAGGATTATCTTCTTTCTTAAAACTGGAAGCCAGGGGTGGCTAGGTGGTACAGTGGATAGAGCACCAGCCCTGGAGTCAGGAGGACCTGAGTTCAAATTTTACCTCAGACACTTAATAATTACCTAGCTGTGTGGCCCTGGGCAAGCCACTTAACCCCATTGCCTTGCAAAAAAACTGGAAGCCAGAAGACTGGGATTTTTCTTCTCTCTCAAGTTGTTTCCAATTTTGCCCCTCACACAGGTACAGAGCATAACAATCAATCCTAATAAAATGAGGAAAACTTAAGGTAACTGGGGTTTGAGTCTTGAGTTACAAATGATTGATGCAATTTAGTCATAGCCCTCCTGGGGAAGGCGGGAACTCAAAGGAGAGGAGATGCAAGGAGAACAGAGGGGTTCAGTCATTTCAGCATCTCCTGGTTATTAGGGAGAGTCAAGAAGACAGCTCTCACTCTTTCCTCATTCTTCCTTATCCAATAAATTACCCAAACTAGACAATGGTTCCTTTTGGGACCTCCAATCTATCCCTTCACACTTGTACTACTACCACTGAGACCATTCTGTCTTCTTGTAGTCTCCTCCATCTCCAATCTGTCTACCGCATAGATGTGTCAGCTCAATCTTCCTAAGAACAAAACCAAAAATCTGAAATAATGCTTTTTTCATCACTTGAAGCTCAGAAACCTTGAATTAGATGAGTACTAAGGGCCCTTCTAACTCCAAAATTCTATGATCCTGCATCAAAAAGCCTTCATTAGCTTCTCATTACCATGTGAACTTTTAGCCAGGGTCCCCCCCCCCCATTCTGGACCAACCTAGGCCTTTTTTCCTACTACTCTACAAAATCAGTCCTTGATAGTAGCCTGATTGATGCAGTCTTTGCTCATTGTCCATATCTCCATAGGTCCCACCTTTGCTACATCCATCCAAAATCACCTATCTCTTCACCTGCCCAAGTTCTCCCTACCATTCCATCCTATATTTTCCATGAAATCTTCCTTAAACCCCAATATCCTTAAATTGGCTACACTACCCATTTGGGTAATAATAACCAGAATTAACTAGTGCTTTAACATTTGCAAAGGATTTTATGAATTTTATTTCATTTGATCATCACAACAACCCTGTTATTAACCCCACTTTACAAATGAGAAAACTGAGTCCCAAAGGTGAAGTTTCCTTGCCCAGGATCATACAGCTAGCAAATGTCTGATTTGAATTCAAGACTTCTTGATTCCAGACCTAGCAGTCTATCCACTGGATCACATATGCATCTGCCTGGTCCTCAGAATACTCTGCCTTTCACAGGAAATTATGAACTTGAAACTAGATTTAACTTATATTCCCAAAGTCATTTATTGTTTAAAACTTTGTAACATATTTTCCCAGAGGTTGAATATTTTTTCAGTCCTGACCACAAAAGACTATTTACCCCATTATTTTGCTGAAATGATTCAGAAAAAGATCCTTGGGAGTAGAAACGGATACCTTTTATTTGGTTTATTTGTTTTTTTAGTCCCCAATACATAGCATATATGAGGCACCTTATCAATCAACAAACATTTATTAAGTGCTTACTACATACTACTGATAGGCTAGGAAGTGGGAACAGTCTATCAGAGAAGAGGTGTTACACATATATACAAAATAAATGTAGGATTATCTGGGGGAAATGACACTAGAAACTGGGGAGATCAGGAAAGACTTCCTGAAGGAGATGATGATTGAGTTGAGCTTTAAAAGAAGTATGGGGGGTGGCTAGGTGGCACAGTGGATAGAGCACCGGCCCTGGAGTCAGGAGTACCTGGGTTCAAATCTGGTCTCAGACACTTAATAATTACCTAGCTGTGTGGCCTTGGGCAAGCCACTTAACACTGTTTGCCTTGCAAAAACCTAAAAAAAGGCATTAAAAGAAGTATGGGATTTCCAAAGGTGGAAGTACAATTACATTCCAGGCAAAGGTACACTTATGTGAAAGCACAGAAAGAGGAAACAAGGCCATGTGAGGAACAACAAGAAGGTCATTTAGCTTATCCTGAAGAGTGTTTGAAGGGAGTATGGTGTAATAAGCCTGGAAAGGTAGACTGAAGGCAGATTGTGAAGGGCTGGCAGCTGATCCTTGAGTACTCCCGGACCTGCTTCCTGCAACTTTGAGACCCGCATTCTGATGAACCTTCAAATGACAGGCAATGGGGTAGAGAGGAAGTCTGTTGAATCTACAAGGGACAGGCAAAGGGATAGAGAGGAAGAAAGTCTAGCAAACTGGGGAGTCCCATGATAGCAAAAGAGGAAGACCCCATAATTAAGGGGAAGAGACATGGAAGGACAACCATAGCAACAAGGAAGAAGTCATCTCAAAGAAGTTGTTATTTATCCTTCATTCTCAAAGAAGACCATGCCATCAGGGAGATTATGACATGACATGTAAGTGAATTGGATTTAAGTGATGGAATGTTGTGCAAAGTCACCAGCCTCACTTGTCTTCTAGAGCCATCTGGGTCCAGTGGGCAGATAAGGATTGAGAAGACTGAAGATGGCCCTGGAAGTAGTAGGAGACCTTGACTTTGTAAAGCTAGGTCTTGACCAGGTCACAATTTGACTTAGACATCATCCAATCAATCTCTTTGCCACATCTTTCTCTTACCTAACCTTTATAATATAAATTAAGCAACGATTGCTCATTTATATGAATTCTCATAGGCAGAATGCTTATAACTTGGGAACTGCCTCCTTAATTAATTTTTCACTTATATGTCTTAAATCTCTTACCTTCCCCACTTAGACTGTGGATTTCTTTATCCTGCACTTAGTAAGCATTCAGCAATTATTTCTTCATTGGTTTATGAGCCAATTATCTACCTAGGAAGGAATGGGATGGTGTGTGTAAAATTCCCCACAGACAAAAGAGAATTAAAATGTTGGGAGATCTTAAAGAAAGGGACACTCAAGCCCTTCTCATATGCTTGGATGATTGAATATGAGCTGAATCATGATGAGGGTGGGAAGCAAACATGAGGAAATTCAGTGGACACTAGCAAACCTCAGCATGGTTTTTTTTTAAATAAAGGAAACAAAGTTTATTGAAATATAGTTATCAAAGAAGTCTTTAGTCTCAAAGTTAAAAATTCTTATAAGGTCCCTTCTGGTGTTATATCGATTATTTCAATAATCCTTTGAACCAGAATGGAAGTATTAGGGAGAACATGTCTTTTAATAATCCTTTTTTCCCCCAATAGCATTCCTCTCCTCCCCCTTTCCTGAGCAATTTGATACAAGTAATACAAGTGTAATTAAGCAAAACATGTTTCCACATTAGTCACAGAACTAATCATTTTCATAAGAGCTGAGGACTATTAAATGGACTTTTTTCATGGAAATTTTCTTTCTTGGCATATTGATGAGGAGAGAAAGCAGGAGGAGTTACTAGAGAAGCAGGTATGAGTCACCTCTCAGGTGACCTCAGATCTGAAGAAATGTCCAGTGTCAGCATGCTGTTTCTCAGAACAACAGTGTTAGATAATGTTATTGTTTGGCTGTTTCAGTCTTGTCCGACTTTTTGTCACCCCATTTGGGAGGTTCTTGGCAAAGCTACTAGAGTGAAATGGCATTTTCTTCTCTAATTAGACAATTTTTTTTAACATAATTGGGAAGAAGGGATTCTTTTTTTTAATTACAAAATAGTTTTTTTTTTAACTTTAGAAATGAATCATCTGAATGGAAAGGAATATGTATTGGCCAAAATGAAAGCATCAAGGAAGGCATCTCTCAGAGCAGATAATAACCCCCTACATAAGGAAAGAGTATGAAAGAAAAAAACAGAATGCTCCCCGCAAAGTTCAGTTATTCAAAGTCAGTTTTTATTTTGTGTCCTCTCAGCACTTATGTACACAATTTGGATGATTTGCTATAAAAAGTATTCTATATGGACAAAGCCCTAGGTTTAAAACCCCACTCTGCTATTTGACTCTGTGTGATCTTAGGAAAGTCTCCCATTCTCTCTTGTCTCAATGTTAAATGAGTTGGTTGGAATAGATCAGGGGTTCTCAACATTTTTGATGTGTGTCATAGTCGTCTTTGTCAGTCTGGTTAAGCCTAGGGATCCTACATCAAAATGTTTTTAAATGCATAGAATAAAAGAGATGGTATTTCAGAGGAAGCCAAATATAGCGAAATTAATATTTTTTTTTCATTCAAATTCAAAGACCCCTTGAAATTTGTCCATGGACTTCTTATAGGTAGAAACCCTAAACTATACAACTTCTAAGGTCTCTTCTACCTCTAGGTCCTAAGCTTCTTTATAGAATATTAATTTACACTTATTGATACTTATCTTTTGTTCTCAAAAAAAGACCATGACATGAGGGCAGTGATGTCATAGCATGTCCATGAATTGGATTTGAGTGAGAGGGTGCTATGCTAAGTCACCAGCCTCACTTTCTCCTCAGGAGTCATCTGGGTCCAGTGGCCAGATAGGAATGTTCTGAATACAAAGCAATATAGGTTAGGTAATTTGCCCAAGGTTGCAAAACAAGTATCAAGTGTCTGAGACAAGATTTGAAGCCAAGTGTTCCTGACTTCAGAGTTGGTGCACTATCCACTGTGCAACCTAGCTTCCCTTAATAAAGATTTGCTTTATAATTGTTTTGGTTGTATTATCCTAGAATCCTGGGAGTCCCACCTAAATTGTTCCTAATAAAGCGTTCTGCTAAAGTCAGAAAAACTAAGTTTTAGTATCTACTCTGTGTTATATTGGAGAAATCAATGCACCTTTCTGGTTCTGCTTGTTCATCTTCAAAAGGATTTGATCAGACTAGATGATCTCTAAGGCCTCAGCCATCTCTAAAATTTTAGACTCATTATTCCTCTACATTAGGAATCATGTCTTATTTCTTTACTGATTCATTTCCATCACATATCTTGTGCCAACTCTCTTTGATTCCAATGAATTGCCCATACACTTGAGAAAAATGAATATTTCTCTCTTATTTTAATAATGGAAAGCCCTTTACATTCCTCTTTGACTTGAGTGGGGGATGTATCCTTTGGGAGTGGTCTGGGAGTAAGAGAGACATAATCAGTCATCTCCCCATTCTCTCATTAGAATAGGCACACTTTCATTATAATATTCATACCTCTCATTAATTCTTGATCAATCAGATTTGATAGCCATTCATTGGAAATATTTATTCTTTGGAGGGCATATAAGTATCAAGAAGCCACCATAGTATACATCTTTGGTTTGGGAGAGAAAGCCAAATGACCTTTTTTTCCACTAGCCATGATTAGAAATGAGTGTTAATTATCCAGAAACCGTGTCTTTCTCTATTCTTTAAAAATGTCTTTCTGGGGTGTCTAGGTGGTACAGTGGATAGAGCACTGACCCTGGAGTCAGGAATACCTGAGTTCAAATCTGGCCTCAGACACTTAATAACTACCTAGCAGTGTGGCCCTGGGCAAGTCACTTAACCCCATTGCCTTGCAAAAAAATACCCTAAAAAATGTCTTTCCTTGGCAAGAAGCTTCTGCATTCTGGGTTTATTTCATTTTTTTTTAAAGATTACTGAAACTACCTAAAAGAACATGACTCCAGTAAAAAAGAAGAGGCCTCTAGGAATAAATTGTCCAGTGATTGTCTATCTCTGTAATTCTGGAGGAGTGCTGGAAGCTCCATGAACAGGTCCTACTCCTGAGTGCTTGAACGTTCTTTGCTTCTTCAAAAGAATTTAACGTTTCTCTTGTCCTCTCAGAATCTAACAAAGCTCCCATCAACATAAATCCCATAGAATTCCGATGAGAGAAAGGTCTACCTAACCCAGGTAGAGGATCTTTTATTTCTCCTTTTGAAGAATGAATACAACAGAGAAGATTTTTTGTGGAACAAATTATTCTATATTCCTAAGGAATACTCTCTAGCAAGCAAGTTTACTGATTAAAAGGTTTATCACTAATTTTTTTTAGTACAACATATAATCTTGCTTATTCATGAAATTGTGGTAGATAGCATTCCTTTCATTATCCATTCAACTGGGGGACAGGGATTATAGGAAGAAAAATGAAATCCAAAAGTTTTTCTTTCCATTTTTCAGAAATAATTTTAAAAAGCCTTATATTAGTTAATTATTCTAACCTACTGCTTCCCCCAATTTTTCTCAGAGGAGCTGCTGACAAACTCTGAAGGACAGACTCCAAAGGACAATGAACAATGAGATGAACAAACAAAATGACCAAAGAAAGCTTCAGAGAAAAGAAAAAGTCTGTGACTAAATTCAGGAAGTAGACCATCAATTCATAAATAATGATATATGACAGACATTGAACTCTTGGAAAGGAAAATGGGATCCATAAAATTGCACAGATTTACTATTCCAAGAAAAAACATTAAGGCCTTCCTATTCAATCATGACTAAGCCAGATTTTCTTCCTACTTTAAAAGAAGAGAATATCAATCATGAATTTGTTGTTTTTATACCTAAAAAGAATTATTTTCAATATTTTACAAAGTTGTAAGATTTCTAAATAAATAAAGTATAAATAGTGAGAATTGTGTCTTTGCTTAAATAACAATTTTTGGAACTAGGATTGCAACAGCTTGGAAAGATATTTTATGAGACTTGTGATTCATTTGAAGGAACATTTTTCCTTCTCTTTCCTTCATCTGGGCTTAGAGGTAACCCTAAGGACTCAAAAGCTATGAAACCAATGCACAAGTTCTGGCAAGCTCTATCAAATTAGAAATATTTTGAATTTGAACCCTAAGATAGGTGATGTGAATATTGTCTGAAGACTAGAGTAATTAAGTATAAAAAGCTATTGTTAAAGAATTGCTAAAAGGGAGAAGAACATTTTGACACTAGCCAAAAGTAAAAAAATGGTCGCTTCTACTTTTTAGTAACGATGGCTGAGTATTTAAAAAAAAATAAAGGAGGCACAAGTTGTTAAGAATCACAGAATTTCCACACTGTCTACTTTAATTGTTGGTATTTTAAATATGTGATTTTTGTCCAATGGCCAACAAAGTTAGCATTTTGTTGGAAGATTTGAAATTGCATGATGTCAACTGTGAATTTTTTCCCCTAAAAAACCCCCCCCAAACATGATACTAATAGCCAGAGTTTCTGTACATGGTAACTTCTATGATGCTGTCTCATTTGATCTTCACAACAATCCTAGGAGGAAGTTATTATTGTTATTCTCATTTTTTTAGTTGAGGAAGCTGAGATTGAGAGAAATTAAGTCATGTGTCCAGAATCACATAGCTAGGAAGTATCTGAAGCAAGATTGGAACTTCCTCCCTCCAGACTTAAAATTTTTCGCATTTAGGTACTTAGACACCTTAGGAGTTTGTCCCAAAAGTCAGTGTAGATTTTTTTGTTTTGTTCTGTTTTGGGGTTTTTTTTTTAGGATTTTGCAAGGCAATGGGGTTAAGTGACTTGCCCAAGGTCACACAACCAGGTAATTATTAAGTGTCTGAGGCCAGATTCGAACCCAGGTACTCCTGACTCCAGGGCTGGTGCTTTATCCACTGTACCACCTAGCCACCCCCAGTGTAGTTTTAAGCTTTAATAAGTTAAGTATGAATGTGATAAATTTAGCAACCCTCCCAAATTAAAAACTGCTATAATTATAAATCTTAAAATATTGATACATTTAGAATTATAATTCAACATAATCATTATATAACATTTTATATATCACTCAAAGTAGATCTTCAACCTTTGTAGAATTTTTCAGCTGCAGCACAGTCAATCCTCAATCCTCTGAAAAGCATTTTTTTTTGTAATTACAGCCTTAGAATCATATAAAGAATGAGATCTGGATGCATATGTGAGTCTACACGAAAAAGTCTATTGGAGATGGCTAAGTATCTGAGGGAACTGAGCATGAGGAACTCCCCTTTGAATCATCAATCTGAGAAAGAGCTATCCCAAACCTGTCATGCAATATTAAGTCTGGAGGGAGGAAGAGCTGAGTTCCAATCATGCTTCAGATATGTTCTAGTTATATGATTCTGGACACATGATGTAATTTCTCTCACCCTCATCTTCCTCAACTAAAAAATGAGAATAATAATAATAATAATAATGCCTACTTCCTAGAGTTGTTGTGAAGATCAAATGAAATAATATCATGGAAGTTGCTATGTGTAGAAACTCTGGCTATCAGTATCTAGTTGTTATTTTTAGGGAAGAAATTCACAGAGTTGACATCATGCAATTTCAAGTCTTCTAACAGAATGCTAACTTTGTTGACCATTGTCAAAGTCCATATATTTAAATTACCAACAATTAAAGTTATCTTTGTAGAGCCTGATCTTGTTGAAATTAAAATTTAAAAATATGATTCAAATTCACAAAATCAGCTAAGTATAAAAATACATTTTCCATTGATTTTTGCCAGTATAGCATTTATATTTCTCAAGCTATTAGAGTTATTTATTATTTTAAAATTTTTTTTTAGGTTTTTGGTTTTTTTGCAAGGCAATGGGGTTAAGCGGCTTGCCCGGGGCCACACAGCTAGGTCATTATGAAGTGTCTGAGACCAGATTTGAACTCAAGTACTCCTGACTCCAGGGCTGGTGCTCTATTCACTGTGCCACCTAGTCGCCCATATTAAAGTTATTTAATACTACCCCAAGCTACCTTATGTATTACTATTTTTTAAATTCTATATATTATTACAAAATCTCAGCTGTATACAAAGATGGCTTGCATTAGAGAAATGAATGAAGAAGTTGGATAGATGTGTTCTCACAGTGATCTCTCAGAAAACAAGAAATATTATGTAGTTATCTCATCTTGAAGTTTTCACCAATCCTGTAAATAGTACTCCAAAGACAGTTTCCATCTTGAGTTCCACATCAGCTGTACAAGGATGAGGAAGGAGAGATATTCTAGAAAGGACTTGAAAGGCTATTATAAACTAAATGGCACCTACCAAGTTTCTCCATGAAAAAGGGCACAGGGAGAATGATGAAAGCTATGTTAGAAAATGGGCAGCTAGGTGAAGAGTGGGTACAGCACTGGACCTAAAATCAGGAAGGTTCATCTTCTTGCTTTCAAATCTGGCCTCAGATACTTACCAGTTGTGTGACTCTGGACTAGGTGCTTAACACTATTTGCCTTAGTTTCTTCATCAATAAAATGAGATGGAGAAGGAAATGGAAACCCCACTCCAGCATCTTTGCCAAGAAAATGCCAAATGAAGTCATGAAGAGTCAGATATGACTGAAAAATGACTGAACAAAAATGTTGGCAAATAGAGTGTGGGATCAAGATAGGAAAATGAATGAAAGATAGTAGATTTCTCAGAAGAAACACTTCATTCTAAAAAGGGACCAGATGGTCACTATTAAAAATGAAATTGATAAAATAAGGGAACTTTCAAAGAAAATAATTCTTTCATGACAATATGGTTCTCCAATATTCCTATCCATAAATGCCATTGTACTAAATACATTGAGTTCCCAGTCTATAAATCTTCCTCTGTGAAATCTCTAGTAGGATCAAATAAAGTGATCTCACTATCTGCACAGAAAAAAACAAAATAGTTCATAAGTTACAATTATTCTCATGGTGATCTTTTTGAAAATATATAAAACAAGCACTGGAATATAGAGTGGCCAAGTTGTCTATGAAATAGTAATGTTATGGGGCAGTTATGGTGGATTGCACACCAGCCCTGGCATCAGAAGGACCTTCAAATCTTGCCTCAGGGACATAATACCTGTGTGACCCTGGGCAAGTCACTAACTCTGGTTGCCTCAAAAGAAATGACATTTTTTTTACTGTCTATGAAAGCGGAGTCGACCAACTAATTCCTTTCCATATCTCTCTAAATCGAACCTGTGTTGGCCTTCCAGTTGTCTGTACCTTCCTTTTGTCTTCTGGTTTTGTTTAGATAACAAAGGAGGAGGTGACTGGTCAGTGAGGGTCCAGTCTTTCAAGCTTGTATATTATGCTCTACCTGGTGCAAAAGATAAACCCTTCTTCTTCCTCCCTTCCAATTATACTTATAGCAAGAAAGGCATAATCAATGTGATTCCTCTCCTCTTTTCTTGTGATCTACTGGGCCTGACATCAGGAAGGTGTGAGTTCAAATCTGACCTCAGACGCTTTAGAAGTGTGACCCTGGGTAAGTCACTTAACCTCTGTTTGTTTTGTTTTCTTCAACTGTAAAATGGGGGCAATAATACTACCTACTCTCCAGAATTGTTGTGAAGATCAAGAGAGATAATATTTGCCAAAAGATCAAGAGAAATAATATTTGCCAAAAAATACCTGTCACTGTACCTGGTACTATCTATGGTTATTTATTTTTTACTTATAAATATATTGATTTATTTTTTCATTCATTTATTCATTTGTCTATCCATCTATTTTATTCATTCATTTATTCATCTATCTCATTCATTTATCTATCTATTCATCCATTTATCCATTTACCCAACTATCATTATCTATCTCATCTATATCTACCTATCCATCCATCATCTATCTATCTGTCTATCTATCTATCTATCTATCTATCTATCTATCTATCTATCTATCTATCTATCTATCAGCTACTTGTCTCTCCTGACCAGAGAGAGACTAGACAAAAGGAATTTTTAAGTAACAGAGGAGGAACAGGGGGATAAAGGGGACACAGAAAGGAAAGGACAGGAAAGGGCAGTTCCAAGGAAAACATTATTCTTGTTATAATTTCATTCAAATTTGTCCCTGATTAATAGACTCTTGCTAGCCATCCACAGAAAAGCTAGAGTCTTATTATTACTAACAACCTCAGTTTCCTCAGTCTTCTACTCAGTTTTATTATTATTATTTCCTTTCAAAGCAGAGTTAAACAAAACAAAATGATATGTTTGAAAAACTGGTGAGATCAGTGCCCTTATTTGCTGCCCAGTCTTTTGTTTGGGCCTTAACCTAAAATATTTTTTTCTGTACCTTCAATAAGAGGAATGATTTGATATGAAGGAATCCTCTGAATTCCCTCAACTTTTCTACCATGAGAACAATTTTTCTATGATCCAAATTTCATCAATCCATTCAACAACAGTGAAAATTGGAGGCTAATTTATTCCTTAAGCAATTTATAATAGCCTATATTTCTCTAGGATATCATGGTTTATGAAGGAATTTTTCCTTTGGTAAGTCATTCTCCTTTTACATTTGAAGAAGTTGAGATTCAAAAATTAATCACTTGGTGAATAAGAATTGGATGAGAGCCTTATAACCATGGCCTTATAATTTCTGACCCAATGAAAAGCATTGGCTACAACTAAATAGGTCAATAGACCAGTACAGAGACTTGTTTTAAAAAATGACATCCAAGTCATTTACTAAAGGATTCACTGGATTTCCCCATTTCTCCATTATTTTATATGATCATCCAACAGTTCCCAAAGCAGAATTTTATAGCTCACTGAGAAAGTGCTGTCCAGACTAGGTTCTTCTCCTTGTTCTTATGATTCTATCATAAGCACTCATGAAGCTATTTATCTTCCATTTATCAATTTTCCCATGCCTTCCTCCTCTTTTTCCCTTTTTTTTCCTGACCTCTGGCAAATATATTGACTTTTCCCTATCTGGAATGCTGGCCAAAGCTAACTGTAATCACTCATAAAATACCAAGCTGGGAGGTGAGGGGAAGGAGAGTTTAAGGGAGAATTATTAATAACAATTTAAGTTCCAAAACCAAAATTCATTCCTACAATTCACCTCCAAGTAATAAGTCAAGTCCTTCAATGGAAGGTTATTCATTAAGTGAGTAAATGCCACATAGGAAGAAAGTTGTCTGAGCCTAGGTCCTTGCTTCATAAATGTTCAATCAAGCATTAAATAGTAGTCAGTTAAAAACTTTTAACTTCATTTAAAAACTCTGCTTTCCTTTTCTGTAACAGTAGGCCATGGAGGGAGGAGGAAAAGGGTAACTAGGGCAATGTAGACAAAGAGCTTACAAGGAATGGAAGCCCCCTCTAGGACTACCTTCTGAGGTCTTTACAGAATGTCAAAAGCCATGAGATGGAGTCTTCTTGAGAAGTCTCATTCATTCTTTGTTTGAATACCTTCTGTAATGGCAGCTAAAAGAAGATGAGTTAAAGTCTAGTCTCAGATAGTTTCCAGTTATGTTACCTTATTTAACCTTGGTCTGCCTCAGTTACCTCAACTGAAGGAATCATAATAGCCTATCTCCCAAGGTTGTATGAGGATCAAATGAGATATATTTGTAAAAACTTAACAGCACATAGTAGGCACTTAATAAATGATTTTTTCCCTTACCTTTCCTAGTAATTCATTCATTTTTCTTGCTTTATTATCTTTTATTATGGAGAATGGACAACTGGGGGAGTTTATTCTACTTTTGAAATCTCAAGGATTGATAAGGAGATCTTTATATTGTATCCAAATCTTCCATTTTTGCAATCTTGAAATTTTTTTCCTAGGTTCTTTCCTCTGGAACCAAGAGAAAATGTCCTAATCCTTTTCCTCTGACAAACCCAGCAAATACCTGAAGACAACTCTAATGATGCCACCTAAGTATTCTCTTCTCCAGGAAAAGCATTTCCGGTGCTTTCAACAGATCCTAATAGAACATAAACTCCTTAAGACAAGGGTGATTTCATTTTTCTCATTTTCTACCATTTAGGGAATACCAAGATACTTAAGATATGTCTACTGAATTGAATTGAATTAAACTGTCTTCAGTCATATAGCTTTCCTAGTCTGGTTGTGTCTCATTCTTTTAATATCCTTCTTAAAATGTGCTATTCAAAGGTGAAAACATTCCATATGTGATCTGGTCAGAACAGAGTAGAAAGATATTCTTTCTCTATTTTGGAACACACTCACCAGAGCTATCACTAAGAATTTTCTATTTTATTTTATTTTTGTTTAATATTTTATTTTCCCTTTGTTATATGTAAAACATTTTTAACAATTATTTTTAAAAATTTTGAGGTTCAACTCTTTCTCTTTCATTGAGAAAGTTAGCAATTTTATATAGGTTATACATGTGCAGTCTTGCAAAACATTTTCATATCAGTCATATTATGAAAATAAATATAGACAAAGACCAAAGGAAAGTGAAGGAAATGTTTTTAAGACTCCATCAGTTCTCTCTTTGGAAATGGATAGCATTTTTCATCATAAATTCTTCAGAATTGTCTTGGTGAGAATAGTTAAGTCATCCACAGGGTACATTGAACATTCTCACTTTTTCATTGTACAATAGCACTATTACCATGTACAAAGTTCTCCTGGTTCTGCTCATTTTACTTTGAATCAGTTCATTTAAGTCTTTCCAGGTTTTTTTTTTGAGATGATCCTATTCTTCATTTCTTAGAGCATAATACCACATCTTGCTCAGCCATTCTCCAGTTGATGGCCATTTCCTCGATTTCTAATTTTTTTGTCACCACAAAAATAGCTGCTATAAATATTTTTGCACATATAGGTCCTTGTCTTTTTCATTTAAAGAAAACTTTTGGATACAGATCTAGTAGTACAATTTTTAGGTCAAAGAATATGCAATTTTTAAAAAATGTTATGAGGCAATGGGGCTAAGTGACTCATCACAGATCACACAGCTGGTTAAGTATTAAGTGTCCGAGCCTGGATTTGAACTCAAATCCTGCTGACTTCAAGGTCAGTACTCTAACCACTGCACCACCTAACTACCCTGCTGTGCATGGTTTTATAGCCTCTTGAGCATAATCAGTAATAATTCTGGCCCGGAACAAGCTAATTAGGGGACAGAGAATAAGGATGGGAAGCAAAGAAAAGGACTGCAAATTGAAGGCTATGTGATACCATGGTTTGGGGAAAGAATCCAGGACAGACGACAAATGCTGGTGAGTCAGCCAATAAGGACAGCAAAAGGAAAATTCATCTGGGGTACACAGAAGTCTAAGGATCATCTTCCTGTGCTTCGATATAACAAGTTATGTCATGATTTCCCCGGGCTTGACTAATTGGACCCAGATAGTAGTAACCCAAAGAGAAGGAGTTGCCCCTTTTCCAGAGTCTCAGCCTACATATCTAACAACCCCCAAACCTCCCAGCCTCTAGGAGGGAGTTGAGGGTAAGAAGTTATGCTGTAGATAAGGTGCACAATAGAAAACAGGTCCCAAAAGAGATGAACAGTGATGAAAACTTGAGATCCGGGGTGGGGGGCAGCGGTAGCTGTCAATGGGCTGGAATTTGCCACAAGTAGATCTATTCCTATACCCACCAACATGTGTTGGCATCCTTGAACAAAGCTCTGATTGCCCCATCCTAGTTGTGACTCTGATTATGCTTCTCAATTCATACTAATGTTACCTTAACTTCTCTGATTGTCAGTCTGGCAGTTCTCTAATAGTTCTAGGTTTTCTGTTGTCATCAAGATTACCATCATTAACAAACATTTATTAAAATGCAATTATTGGGTAAAAGATTTTAGGCTATAGAAAATGTAAGGGGAAATAGTCTGTGGACTCTAATGTCCTAGGTGGGAAGACAACATGTGTATGTAAAAAGGATAACTACCCGCACTAGGCAGCTAAACGTTATAGGAGGGCTAGTGCTGGGCTAGGAGCTGAGCTAGGAAGAGTTGAATTCAAATTTGACCCCAGACATTTTTGAGTTGTGTGATCCTGGGTAAGTCACTTAGCCTTGGCCTGCCTGAATTTCCTCAACTATAAATGGATATGGTATTTCCCACGGTTTTGAGTCTCAAATGAAATAAAAATTGTAAAGGGTTTAGGACAATAACTTGGTCCATGTTAAATATTTAATAATTGTTTGCTCTTTCTCCTTTCTCCTTCCCTACACAAGGTGTCCAATGCTAGCTACCAAAAAATAAGAGCAAAGCTGTCATTTCTCGATAGGAAGAAAAACGATTCATTTTAAGACTAAGGCATTCTGAAAGAGATCCTACAGAGAAGATAAGATTAGAATAGGGCCATGAAGATTTGTGAATCATTTGCTCTAAATAGACTGTTAACTTCACTCTAAAAAAATTACATTTTGAATAATTTCAGATCAATTTGGAACAAAGACAATGGAGGAGGTTATAGGCCAAACTCTTATTTTTAGGCTGACCCTTTGGAACAAAGTGATTTTTCTGCTTAGGGAAAGAACAGATATTAATGACTTCATTAATCTATTGATCTATGTTTTTTTCTGATTTGATTCAAAGGAGGTCCATTGGTACCATACAGGTAAAAACAAATGTGTGTATTGGAAACCTCTATAATTGCCTCTCTCTAGTTTCAATCTGATCCTTTCCAATTTTTCTAGATGAAGTCCTGGTGATGTTTAAAAGGGGTTCCAGATTGTGACCTGGCCATATCATCATGTTAAAATAAATTTTGGATGAGAACTGAGATCATTTACAAAGAATGGTAGCTGGGCAAAAAGAAAACTGAGGGTTTCTCCAACTAACTGGTAGGGTTGGGTTAATTAAGATTTTTATTTGCCAAAAGATGAATAGAATTTCTGGGGCTATAAGTTAAAGACCCCTTCCTCTACTAGGAAGAAGCTACTTGGACAATTGGATCATCAATAACAGTTTTTTGGATTCCCAAAGACCCTGAAGGGGAGCCCACCCTGCCACCCTCATATCAGTTGGAATCATCTTCCTGCTCATAGACATCACACCCTAACTCTAATTTTAGATTTGGTTTTGACCTTGTACTGGAATTGAACAACTGTTGTATAGCAGAGTAGAATGCTAGATACTCTGGCTTCTCCTGGCTTTTGAGATTGGACCCTGAAGGAAAGATTCTACCCCCTTGGCACTGGAGGAATTTTTTTGGCGGGGATGGGAGTATGGGAGGCATGAGGGGATTTTTTTTTAGTTTGTTTTTTTTTTTTTTTAGTTTTTGCAAGGCAATGTGGTTAAGTGGCTTGCCAAGGCCACACAGTTAGGTAATTATTAATTACCTAGTATTAGTAATTACTAATTAATGTAACCATGTCATTCTTGACACCCTTTTGGAGCTGTGGCAAAGAGCTGATCATCCCAACATATATAACAAATAGTAGAAGTAGTTAGCTACTATATTTGTGAAGGGCTTGACATAAAATTGGAAAAGTAGATTGAAAGCCGATAGTAATTACTTAGTAATTAGATAGTAATTAAATGAGGTCAGATTTGAACTCAGGTACTCCTGACTCCAGGGCTGGTGCTCTATTCACTGTGACACCTAGCCACCTGAGGCATGAGTTGCTATTACCACATGTCCTTCTTCATGTATGTTCTGCATGTAGCACCCTGTTAGAATAATTAGCTCAAAGCTAGGGATAAAATAATGTTCCCTAAGGTGTATGAGGTTTTCTTCTTTTGGATTCTGGTTAGTTTATTTTAGAGAAAATGTTATGAGCTCAATTACAATTGCTCCAAACCCTTAGCTAGGAAAATTCCTAACAGTTAGGCAGAGTCTGGGCTCTCTGCCTAACTTTACATTAACATCTATTTCTGGTTAACCTCTGGTCTCTTTGTGATTGAAGCAAGATTCTGTTGAATGGAAAAATTCATTACTAGGCAATGAAACAGTAGATTATATTTTCACATCTTTGAATACACAGGAAACAGAAGTTGGAGAAAAAGCCAACCTTTTCTCAAGACTTCCTTCACCTCACATCTTCTATTCTGAAATGTCTGTAAAGTCAATTAACCCACATCTCCCTTCTTCACCACAGCCCCAAAAGGGTGTCAAGAATGACATGGTTACATTAACCTCTTGAATAATTATAGTTTTCTATCTCAATCATTTATAGTTGACCTCTGGGACATAGCCAAGTTTCCCTAGCCTATCTGAATATTATTCTCTTGGAACATTCCCAAAGTTTGAAACTCTTTCCCACACTTAGTATAAAGCCGATGAGTGAGATGGGTTGATTGAATAACTGATCATTTATTTTAAATTGGGGTGAGGTTGAATAAGTGACTCGTCAATGCAGAGTTGACTTCTATCTTCATAGATCATTCTAGTCAGTTATTTTGTTAGGACATTTGATTAAATATCTTTTGGTTTAAACATGTGTCCTCTGATTGGTGCAGTAAAAGGAAAATGCATTGCTCAGGGCTCATAGCGATGATTTTGAATAGATTCTGATTGAGAGGGACTTGGGCATAGATTTTTTTTCCTGAGAGGTGATCCTATATGAAAGCTCCTGGGTGCTCCATGGTAATGAATTACACATCTATTTCTGAGACCCTCAATCAGAGTTGATGATTCCAACATATATAACAAATAGTAGAAGTAGTTAGCTACTATACTGGTGAAGGGCGTGACATAAAACTGGAAAAGTAGACTGAAAGCTGATTGTTAAGGCCCTTAAATGCAGATAGAAGACTTTGTATTTTTGTCTTAGAGGCAAAGGGAACAGGTGAAGGACTTTTGAGAGAGAGAATCACATGGTAAGACCCATATCAGCAAAAATTATTTTGAGAGTTATTTGAAGGTTGTATTAGAAAGTGAAAAAGAGTGGAAGCAGGGAAACTAACTAGAAAACTATTATTATTGATATTTAGAAAAGAGGCAGTGAACTAGGGTAGCAGCTGGTTGAGTAGAGAGAAATGGATTATTATGAGAAATGGCATAGTGATTGGGAAATTTATTGGAAAGGGAGAATGAACAGGAAGAAAAAGTTAAGGTGATTTCAAAGTTATGTGTTTTAATTACTAAAAGAGTTGTGATACCTCCAACAAAAATAGGAAATGCAAGGGAAGGAGATAATGCAAGAAGGAGAGTTGAATATCCTAATTACAGGGTTGCTTTTGATTATTAGTTTTGAGGGCCAAAGTTCATTTTAACATAGACTTCAAAACAGTTGTACATCAATATATTTGAACTAACATTTAATTTGTTTATTTTTTAGGTACCATTAAAATACAGTGAGCAATCAGCATGGTAAAAAGAGCATTAAAATTGGAAAAGACAGAATCAAAAGAATGGTGTATTCAGCAACAGCAGTTTTAAAAACAGTTTGGGTATCCAGAGAAAGAATTGTGGAGTTCAAACAAAGACCAAAGATTACTACCTTTAATTTTTTAAAAAAATCATTATCTTATGATGTAATTTTGCTATCTTTTATGTTTTATTTTTCTTCTTTAAGGGTATGATTTCTCTCTCATCACATTCAACTTAGATTAATGTATACCATGGAAACAATGTGAAGACTAACAGACTGCCTTCTGTAGGGGGTGGGGAGAGGGAAGTGAGATTAGGGGAAAAATTGTAAAATTCAAAGTAACTTAAAAAAACAGCTTGGGGAGACTAAGTCATTTTGATTATTGTTAGTCAAATTAACATAAAGTGCATATGAAGAAAATTCCAGAGAAAAAACCAATAAATAGAAGTATATATAGAATGATTTTGTGTGTGTGTGTGTGTGTGTGTGTGTGTGTGTGTGTGTGTGTGTACGAGCACAGTGGAAGACAGAACTAGGGTAGGGGAGAGGAAAAAAAGAAAAAAGAAAGTTATATGATAACTATTGCATATTTAAAAGGAATAGCAATATTGTGCATAATTGTATTATATATATATATACAATTTACAAATTGTATAAACAAAATTGTTTATAATAGATTTGCAGTTTCATGTGCAATTAAAAAAAAATTCTACTATGTTATGGAAATACTTGTTCTATTCCATAAATGAAAAATAAAATAAGGGGGTGGCTAGGTAGCACAGTAGATAGAGCACTGGCCCTGGAATCCGGAGGACCTGAGTTCAAATGTGACCTCAAACATTTAATAATTACCTAGCTGTGTGACCTTGGGCAAACCATATAACCCAACTGCCTTGCAAAAAAAAAAAAACCTTAGGAAAAAATAGAATAGAATAAAATAAATGAATTTGAATGGGAACTCAATTTGAATCCCGATTCTGCTACTTTCTACTTGTGATGGCATTGACTCAATTGCTTCACTTCTCTGGACCTCGATTCCTTGCCTGTAAAATGTGAGTTTTACTTATTGATCTGTGAGGAGTTTTTGAGCTCTAAATCTATGACTGCTAATCTCTATCATAATGGATCAATTAGGAAAGTGATATTTTTCACTTTGCAGGGTGAAGGGGCTCAATAAATGTTGAACTGAATTAATTTAAATGACTTCAGGAAAAATAAAAATCTTCCCCAAACTCCATCTGGAAAAAACTAGCTAAAACTACTAGCATTTACATACCACTTACTATGTATCAGCTTTACTATAGATCAAGGGCTTTACAAATAGTACCTCATTTGGTCCTCAGCCCTGTGGGATAGGTGACATTATCAGAGCTGATCATCCTACCATATGTAACAAATAGCAGAGGTGGGCAGCTACCATATTTGTGAAGGGATGGCACGAAGTTTTAACACTGAGGAAATGAAGATAAATGAATGAAGTGACTTGCCCAGATTCACATAAATAATAAGTATTTAAGATTGGCTGGAACTCAGGTCTTCCTGACTCCAGGTCCAATGCTTTATTCATTATATTTCTAATACTAATTTAGTTCCAAAAAGTTGTTTAATACAATAGTGTTTATGAGGGATTTTGAGAATCCTTTTAAGGATTCTAAAGGATATGTAAAGTGAAATATGGATGGTGTCAATCTAGCTTTGGGAACTTCTTGGGCACTCTTTAGTCATCACAGTGGGGTACCCAGGGTTCAAATTCGATAAGTGAAAGCATTAAGTCCTTCAGGGAAGTTTCTAAGGAGGGTGGCAAGGCTGATGCTAAGAGACTGATTAAAGAGCAAAATATTGAAGCTATATTTCTCCAATTGATTTTTTTTTCAGATTCTCTGGTTCTTTCCAGGCTCTTATACCCACATTACTTACGTTTTTCTCCATTCCCCATCTAGATCCCCTTAGTGAACCACTAAACTCTACACTGTTCTCTTCTCTTGAGTCTTTGTCTCTCTTTTCCAGAAGCCAATTTGGTCCTTCCAAGTCTTAGTCCTGGGCTATTCCCAACTGTTGCCTTCACTCCTAATGTGTTGCTAAAAGATCCCAGAGAAAAATCACAAGCCGTGCTAATTAGCTCAGCTATAAATTCATGTCATATAACCTCAGATGGGCTCTTCCTATACCAAGGCAGTCCTTTGACACTTCTCTGAATGACTCAATTCCCCAATCTCCACTGCAGCACTTCCAAACCTATCACTCTTCAAATCTCCCATGGCTTCTTCCTTCCCCCACTCTCTCAGCTAAGAACCTTGCTTCATATTTCACTGATAAAAATAGAGGTCATTTACCTAGAGTTTCTTCTTCTCTGCCCCTCATCTCATGCTGCCTCTGTTTCCTCTGGCACCAACTGTCATTAACTGTGGCACTTCTCTTAGCCGAGGTTAACACATCTATATTCACATTTCATTCTGTCTTGTCCAGCTGATTCCTCACTCTATCTCTCACTAATTTTCTTTTTTTGTTTGCTTTTTTTTTGGCAAGGCAATGGGGTTAAGTGACTTGTCCAAGGTCATGAAGCTAGGTAATTATTAAGTATCTGAGACTGGATTTGAACTCAGGTCCTCCTGCCACCTAGCTGCCCCTAGGGAAACTATTTAAAGGTTATTGCACCTGTCCAAACAAGAGGTGATGAGTACCTGGACTAGGATGGTGGCTAAGTGAAAGGAGAGAAGGGGATACATGCAAATGATTCTCTGAAGATAGAAATCCAACAACAGCTTGGATATTTGCGGTAAGGAAAGAGTCAGTGATAACCCCAAGATTATGAACCTGGATAAATGGAAAGATATTGGTGAAGGAGTTCAGAAGAGGAAAAGGTTTGGGGTGAATGATAATTATTTCTATTTTCAATATATTGAGTTTGAAATGCTTATGGGGTATTCAGTTTAAGATGTCCAAAAGGTAGCCATGACTCAGGAAAGTAGAGGGAGCTAAATAAATATGAGAATCATTTACAGAAAGATGACAGTTTAATTTCTGATAAAAATCCCTAAGTGAAATATTATACGGGGGAAAGAAGAGTTAGAAAAATAGAACTTTGTGGAAGGCCTATAGTTAGTGGTAGTAACATTGATTTAAAAGCTATAGAAAGGAAGACTGAGAAGGAGTGATTGGACAGATAAAAGGAGATAGCCATTTAATTGAAAGCAAGAGGAGAGGGAATCAAAAGCAGGAGATAATCACTGGAGTCAGATACTGCAAAGAGGTCAAGGATGGGGACTAAGAAGAGGTCAGAAATCTTTGGTTCTATCTAAATTAATTTACAATGGAAAAATCTGGGAGAACAAGTTCACTTTTATGTAGGAATTTACTCGGCAAACATTTTTTAAGGTAGACATCTAAGAGACTCTACAGAGAAATTGAATTAGAGCAATTATCTTGAAAGCATTCTATAAAATGGCCAGTAAATAGCCAAGATTCTCACGTTTGATGTTTGCCATCACAGAAGGAGATCAGCAGTATTTGCCTGTAGGCAACCTCATTTTTATCTGCTAAACCTCCAGTCTTCTCATGCTATTCAACTACCTTCTTGATCTAAAGAAACTTCCACCCTGGCTCTGCTCTCCTGATTGATGACTAATTCTCCAAACCATTATTTCAGAGAAAACTCCTTACCATGTTTCACTTCTTTTTTTTTTCCTGTGAGACAATGGGATTAAATGATTTGTCCAAGGTCACACAAACTAGTATTAAGTGTATGAGGTCTTTCTCCTGACTCCAGGTTTGGGGCTCTACTCACTGTACCCCTTAGCTGACCCCATGCTTCACTTCTCTAGGAAATTCATATCTTCTCACCAGTTCCCTTGCCCTCAAGCTCATATCCCTTCTCCTTAGGGCAGCTTGGTGGTGGAGTAGATAGAGCACTGGTCTGGGATTCAGGAGGACAGGAGTTTGAATCTGACCTCAGAAATTTGATACTCACTAGCTGTGTGACCTTGGAGAAATCACTTAACCCTGATTGCCTCACATTCAGAACCAATTCCAGTCATTCTGATTCATATCTGGCCACTGGACCCAGATGTTTCTGGAGGAGAAAGTAAGGCTGATGACTTAGCACAGTCCCCCCTCACTCAAATCCAGCTCATGTGCTTGTCATGACATCACCTCCCTGATATTGTGGTCTTCTTTGAAAATGAAGGTCAAACATTATCCCTTCTCACCCTTCCCTACCCCTTCCCCCAGTTCAGAAATCAACACTTCTATTGTCCCAGGATGGAATGTGTCAGATCTTCTCCTCTAAGGTTCATTTTCCAATTCTGTAACTTTTAGGTCCAAACAGCTCCTTCTAGACCACTGTTATTGCTTATGTGTAAGCAATTAGAAAGTAAGTTCCTTGAGGGTAAGGACTACATTTGGTTTTTGGAGCTTTTTTGGACTTGTATCTCCTAGGGCAGCTAGGTGGTGTAGAGTGCTGAGTCGGGAAGACTCATCTTCTTAAGTTTAAATCTGGCCTCAGATACTTCCTTAGTTATGTGACCCTGCCAAGTCATTTGACCCCATTTCCCTTACTTTCCTCAACTATAAAATGAATTGGAGAAGGAAATTGCAAACCACTTCAGTATCCTTATCAAGAAAAACCAAATGAAGTCACAAAGAATCAGACACCTCTGAAATAAGTGAATAATAAAAGCAAAAAAATTGTATCACCCAAAAATAGCTAAATATTACCACTAGGATATACTTGCTTAGGAGGTTGATACTTAAATATCATCAGTTGGTGGGACTACTGATGCTGCATTGTTACATTTCATCCCAGCTCTGCTCTGTCCTGCCCCTCAAAGTTCGTGTAACCTAGCCAGACAGACTAGGACTTGGACTTCTCTCCTTATCTGTGGTTATCCTCTTCAAAGGAGAAATTTCTGTTTCCAATCAGCTCCACTTTATAGACCCAGGTCCTCTGGCACTCTTGAAATCCTCCAAGTCTAGGTATATACATCTAGAAGTTGAAGGAACCCCAAAGCGTTTCATCAGCCGACACCACGCCATCCGTCTGTGGAACCATAATATACAACAAATAAAGAAGTTTTGAATATGGTGGATAGTTTCAATTACCTTGGCAGTGTGGGAGGCACACATTGATAATGAAGTTGATACAGAAGCATTGCCAGAGTTAGCTCGGTATTTGGGGGGCTCCAAAACAGTGTGGGAGAGAAGAAGATTACAGTGACTACCAACTGAAGGTCTACAGAGTTGGGCTCTATGCCTGTGAAACTGAAAGGGTACCAGCAACTGAATGACTTTCATTTAAGTTACCTAAGGAAGATTCTGAAGATAACCTGGCAGAAAACAATACCAGATACTGAGGTCATTTCTTAAGTTAAACTGCCAAGCATTCAAACATTGCTACAGAGAATGCAACTATGATGGGCTGGCCACATTGTTTGAATGTCAACCATATGCTTGCCAAAAAGACTATTTTATTTATTTTTTAAAGTTTTTGAAAGGTTTTATTTATTTATTTTGAGTTTCACAATCCCCCCCCCCCAAATCTTGCTTCCCTCCCCACCACTCCCCACAGAAGGCAGTTTGCTAGTCTTTACGCCATTTCCATGGTATGCATTGATCTAAGTTGAATGTCTTGAGAAAGAAATCATCCTTAAGGAAGAAACATACAGTATGAGATATAGCAAAAAGACTATTTTAAGGAGAATTCACACAGGGCTAGTGCTCAAGGAGGGGTCAGAAGAAGTGATACAGGGACCCTGAAGATCTCCCTTAACAACTTTGGAATTTATTGTTCAGCATGGAAGACACTAGTACAGAACCACCCAGTGTGGTATGTCCTCATTAGAGAGGGTGTTCTGCTCTATGAGCAAGGCAGAATTGAAGCAGCTTAAAGGAACTGTGAGATGCCAAATTATAAAGTAACCATGCCAAGTGTTCAATGGAACTTTTGGTGCCAGACCCATGGTAGAGCATTATGAACTTGTATTGATCTGATCAAACACAGTTAGATACATTGTCTTTAACTCAGTCTTCTTTGATGAGGAAGAACAAGAACCAATCATTTGATCCCAGGTGCAAGCAAAGAATTAAGAGCAGAAGAGAAACCAGAGGTCCAGGTAGAGAACTTGAATGCCAGTTAGAACTGGGACTGGAGTGAAGACTGGTCAATCCTTCCTTATCCTTTAGAGTCCTAAAGTTCTACCAGGCTACCTGGATAGCTGAGAAAAGAGAGAGCCAAGAGCAAAGTCCTTCTTATCAATCACCAATAAGTGCATTATTTATAGTTCCAAAGCATCCTTCATTGCTGAGTCACATGATTAACTGGAAATAAGGGCTTCATCATCCCCCACCACCATCAAAAAAAGAAAATCTAAGTTCTATGCAAGTCCATGTAGTCTGCCAGAATAGGTCAGGAGAATTCATCTTTTGAAGTTTTGTGAGAAATTTCCCATGGAGTTAGTAGAGATAAGAAAATGGCCAACTGGCAAAAATCTTAAGATAGACCAAAGGTTTCTGAAATCACCTTCTTTTTCTACTTTTGACTCCAAAAAGCTTACCCACCACCCCTTGAGCAACTGAAGATCTCTGTTTCTCTTTCCTCTACTTTTTTTTTTTTAGTTTTTGACAAGGCAGTACCGTTAAGTGACTTGCCCAAGGTCATACAGCTAGGCAACTTATGTGTCTGAGACAGAATTTGAACTCAGGTTCTCCTGACTCCAGGGCCACCTAGCTGCCCTTTCTTCTACTTTTAATGCCTATTATTCCAAAGATCATTTATCAGCTTTACAAACTTCAGCCTGAATTTCGTTCACCTCTCCCAGATGATTTATGTTTTCTCCAAATTGTGAAATAAAGTATTATATCCCCAATTTTTTAAAATCAAGGCTCAGGGAAATGATAGGGATGGTTTTATGAGGTTGCTGATGGTGGTGAGGGAAAGTGTGTAATTTTTAAAATTATGCTTTATTTATTTCAAACATTACAAACATTCAAACATTCAAAACATTTTATGTTTTTCCTTTCTTTCTTATGGCTATTTATCTCCTTAGTTCTAATTCCTATTTCCTATTTCAGGGAAGCTAGGTGGTACAGTGGATAGAGCACTGGCCTTGGAATCAGGAGATGGGGGGGCCTCAGATGCTTGCTCCTTACTAGCTGTGTGACTTGGGCAAGTCACTTAACCCTGACTGCCTCACATCCAGAGCCATCTCTAGTTGTTCTGATTCATATCTGTCCACTGGACCCAGATGACTCTGGAGGAGAAAGTAAGGCTGGTGACTTAGCACAGTCCCCCTCACTCAAATCCAATTCATGTGTTTGTCATGGCATCACCTCCCTGATGTTGTAGTCTTCTTTGAAAATAGAGGATAAAACATTATAATTCCTACTTCACAATGTGACTAATATGGAAAGATGTTAAGTATGACTGTACATGTAAAGCCTATATCAGATTGTACACTGACATAGGGAGGGGGAGAGAAAGGAGTGTAGTAGAAAATCTGGAATTCAAAAGCTTGCAAAAGGATGAATGTTGAAAAACCATCTTTGCATTTAATGGGAGAAAATAAAAATTAAATAAAAAGTATTTCAATTTCAAATTTTCTCTTTCTCTATTTATTGAGATGCTAAGCAATATGATATCAATTATATATGTGAAGCCATGCAAAACATATTGCCATGTTACAAAAAGGCAAGAAAAATAAAGTGAAAATAGTATGTTTCAATCTGTACTGGGAGTTCCTCAGTTCTCATTCAGGATACAGATAGAATTTTCCTTCATTGTGTCCTTTGGAATTGTCTTGGATCATGATATTTATTAGAGTAGCTAAGTTTTGCACAGTTGCTTTTTGCTACCATATTTTTTCCCTTGTACAGTGTTCTGGTTCTGTTCTTTTTACGTTTCATCAATTCATATAAGTCTTCCCAGATTTTTCTGATACCATTCCCTTTGTCATTTCCTATATCACAATAGTATTCCATCACAAATATATGCCATAAATTGTTCAGTAAGGGAAGGTGAGTCATTAAGGGTTTTGGGGGTGGGGAGAAGTCATTCAGGGAACTGCCTTTCTCTATAAAGACTGTCTTCCAGTGACAAATATGACTCCTTTAAATTACTTAACATTCAATTAATTTTCACCACTTTATTGAAAGTATCAGGCAAAAATTACATTTTAAGATTATAATAGAATTCTTTATGGAGAGAAAACTAATTATTTTGAGTTTAAAACCAGAACAAGACTCAAGAAACTTAAAGGAAATCTTTTGCTGAGTAGAAGAAACCAGAATATTCCTTTGTACTATAATTCACATAGATCTTTCTCTAGTTTCTGAGTAGCCATTGTCCTGAGGGAAAAACTAATCTTTTAAACATAGAATGTGTCTGCCCTTCCTCCTTCTCCAATTTAAAACCTAAGCAACAATACTCATAGGGACACAGTTCCCCCAACCACTGGTTTAGGGGCATTAATCCCAGCAAGTGTAAGAATGTGTGGTCCCATTATTCAGAGTTCCTAGGAGACTCAAACCAAACAACTCATTCCTGGAATTCCATTGCCAGTTCTTTGCAAACAGAAAGGAAGATAAGTTGATTTCTTGAGCCATCATAGTTATCAAGGACGAAAGTTAAATCAATATTATATCCCACTCCCAGATGTCTTCTCTTATGTACTTCTCCCAGGTTCTTCCCTCCCAGTTCAGAAATTGGAACAAGTCCATTGACAGATGACTATCAAAATTCAAATATTTACTTTAAAGTGTGGTAGTTACCCACAGGTGTTTGCCAGAAAAGGAATGGTATATAGGTGAAAGTGATCGTCCAAGGCTATGTGCAGATACACAGGATTTCCTCTAAGGTAGGGTTTTCTACCCATGATATATGGATTGATTCAGAAACTTTATATGCAGATGACTATATTCCAACATATTCGATTCCTTTGCTACACTGTGTATTTTATTTTGTATATTAAAAACATTATTCTGAGAAAGAGACCATGAGCTTCAACAACTCATGTCTGCTAAAGGGGTCCACGATACAAAAACACTAATACTTGAGTCTACTATCCACTGATTCTTTTTTAAATTTTATTTTTAAGTTAAGGAATAAAATGAGCATTTCTATAGCACAGTACAATTGAAAAATATGATTGTAGATGAAATTGCAGATCTACATGCACAACTTGCTATTCTTTTCTTTTTTAGTTTTTTCAAGGCAAATGGGGTTAAGTGACTTGCCCAAGGCCACACAGCTAGGTAATTATTAAGTGTCTGAGGTCAGATTTGAACTCAGGTACTCCTGACTCCAGGGCCAGTGCTCTATCTGCTGTGCCACCTAGCTACCCCTGCCATTCCTTTCAAATGTACAACATTGCCATGTAAATTTTTGTTTTTTTCTCTTCTCCCCCTCATTTTATTTATATATATATATATAATTTAAATATAAATAAATATAAATATAGACAAATAGATAGATATATATCTAATTATATATATCTAATTATTCTATATCTACTTCAATTGATCAGTTCTTTCTGTGGATGAATCTTTCTTCATATGTCTTTTATAGTTAATTTGTGTATTTATAATAGACAAAATAACATTTTCTCCAAGTCATTCTTAAAACTATATTGCTGTTACTAAATACAGAGTTCTCTTGATTCTGCTCATTTCACTCTTCATAATTTCATGCAAGTAATTCCATGTTTTTCTAAAATTATAAAGACCCTTTCCAAGTTCTTGATCTTTTTTGTAGATGGGAAACTGAAACAAGTTACAA
This sequence comes from Macrotis lagotis, assembly GCF_037893015.1. Taxonomy (NCBI): domain Eukaryota; kingdom Metazoa; phylum Chordata; class Mammalia; order Peramelemorphia; family Peramelidae; genus Macrotis; species Macrotis lagotis. The sequence continues at coordinate 39,123,280 of NC_133660.1, read as the reverse complement.
GCCATATAGGACATAAGAATTGAATCTTCCTTTCTTTCCCACCAAACTGTTCCTTTTTCCTGGAAGTGACTGGGTTATATAGTGATAGAGAGCTGGGTCTGGAGTATTGACCCTAGTCAAGTCTCTTCATTTCTGACTCAGTTTCTTTAACTATAAAATGGGATGCCACCTAGTTCTTAGGGTTGTTGTGAGGTTCTAATGAGATGAAATTTGTTGAGCATTTACCATAGTGAATAGTATATAGTATATAATAGATACTTACTAAATATTTCATCCATGGTTTCATACACTTAGGAACAAAAGAATAATTCCTAGGGTCAGAGGGCCCTCCCCTCTGCATCTTCCCTCCACAGTGTCATTTCCCCAGTGAATTTCCACTGAGAAGGTAAATAGTAGTAGTTAGGATGAACTCTAGGTAGCCACTATGCTGAGTGGAAGGTCCTTTTATCTGTGAAGGTAAAGTTGGCAGTGACTGGGGAGATATAGCCCAGAAGAGACAGAGGGCTAAGAAATCATGGCGACAGATTAAAGTGGATACTTCAAATTTTGTAGGTCATGGAGAAATCTGCCCAAGCTCTTTTTTTTTTTTTTTTTTTTTTTTTTTTTTAGTTTCCACAAGGCAATGAGGTTAAGTGGTTTGCCCAAGGCCACACAGCTAGGTAATTATTAAGTGTTCGGATTTGAACTCAGGTACTCCTGACTCCAGGGTCGGTGCTCTATCCACTGCGCCACCTAGCTGCCCCTGCTCTTTCTTTTTAATCATGGACAAGTTATCACCTTGCTAGCTAAAGTTGAAATGGATTTCTTAATACTTTTGGAACCCTGGAACCCTTCCTTCCATTTTACTGGAGGTAAATGGTCAAAGAGCTCCTCCAAGATCCTCAATTTAAGGAGAGGACCCCCAAGGCATTCACCACATCATTTCCTACCTGGCTGCTACTCTGTTCCTTTACTTCTTTTTATGTGTTGTTCTCTCCAATTACCCCTTAGACTGTAAGTTTTTGAGGATTAGGGTTGTCCATTATTTTTCTTTATATTCTGTGCATAGTAGACATTTAAATGTTTATTGATTAACCAGTGGAATACATCTGAATGTTAGAAAAGCCTTGCTTGAAGGATCCTTTTCAACTCTATTGAGGATTTCTCAGTTTTAGATAGAATATATGTAGATGGTAGTTACATATCAAATAGAAAAAAATCATGCTATTTTTCATTACTCCACCTTTCCAGTCCTTCATAATGAAGGGAATGGAGGAGAAAGAAAACATGTCTCATTGATGGGTCTTTGAGGTAGTGGATAGATGATAGAGTGCTGGACTTGGAAGGTCTGAGTTCAAATCCTACTTCAGATATTTATTAGCTATGTGACCTTGGACAAGTCACTTAACCCTGATTGCCTCATATCTAAGGCCATCTCCAGTTATCCTGATTCATATCTGGCCACTAGACTCAGATGGCTCTGGAGGAGAAAGTGTGGCTGGTGACTTATAGCACCCCCCACACTCTACTCCAATTTACATGCTTGTCCAACATCAACTCCCTGAGGTTATGATTTTCTTTTGAGAATGAAGGACAAGCAACAATAATACTTTGACAGAAATTTGCCATTTTCCAAGTTCTTGTCTTATTTCCAGTATTATCTTTGTGCTGAGAATGATTAATAATAATTAGATCTCCCCAATCTTTCTGCAAAACCTCTTCCATACAAAGTCTGATATTTAGAGAAGAAAAATCCAAATGCCTCTTAAGGCAATCTATTCTTTTTTTGTGATAGTTCTAATTTTAGGGAGTTTTCCTCTGATATTAAGCCTAAATTTACTTCTTTGAAACCTGCACCCAATGCTCCATGTTCTGCCTTTAGGGCCAAGTGGAACAAGTGGAATAATCCCTACTTCATATAAAAGTCCTTCAGATCCTAGAAGGCAGCTGTCACATTCCTCCATCCTTTCCAATATTTGAAGTCAGCTGTCATGTCCTTCTCATCCTTCAAATACTTAAAGACAATTGTCATGTCCCCCCAAAGTCTTCTCTTTTCCAGATTACACTTCAACCAATCCCTACAATGGAAGAACTCAATATCCACCCATGACTTCATGAATAGAGTATTTGCCTTGGAATTAGGAAAACCTAAATTTAAAAGTAGCCCCAGACACTTACTGAACTGGGTAGCCCTGGGAAAATGACTTAATCTCTCAGGGTCTCAGTTCCCTCCTCTCTATAATTAGGGGGTTAGACCTGATGACCTCTTCAGTCCCTTTCAGTTCTAAATTTATGATCTATGATTATCTTGATTATCCCTTTCCAACCAATCTTGATGCTGTCCAATTCTGTCTCTATCATATAAATAAAATGGGTATATAAATGTAGATATAATAATACTGCCAGTATACATACAATGTATATGTACAACATATAAATATATTGTTTATGCTACTATATATGCTGCCATAACACATATATATTACTTACATAATATATAATATAATATATATATATATTACTTACACATTACATATAACAGTAGAAAATATATGAGCATGCACTGTAAGTACATTGCTCCTCAGAGTCAGGAAGGTCCAGAGTCAGGAATATTCATCTTCCTGAGTTCAAATTGGACCTCAGACATTTACCAGCTGTATGACTCTGAGCAAGTCATTTAACTCTATGTACATCCTTTTCCTCATCTGGAAAGAGAGAGATGGAAATGGGAAACCTCTATCAAGAAAACCTCATATTGGGGGACATAAAGAGTCAGACCTGACTGAAGTGTTAATGGTGATCATGATGATGTTTGCCCTTCATTCTGGAAGAAGACCTCGCCATCAGGGAGGTAATGCCATGACAAGCAGATGAACTGGATTTGAGTGGGGGGGGGGTGCTAAGGCACCAACCTCACTTTCTCCTACAGTCATCTGGGTCCAGTGACCAGCTGTGGATCAGGATGGAGTTTAGCCCTGGATGTGAGGCAATCAGGATTAAGTGACCACCCAAAGTCACATAGCTAGTGTCTCAGAGTGTATTTGAACTCGACTCCTCCTAACTTCCAGGGCCAGTGCTCTATCCATTGAAATTATGCAATAGCAATAATAATATGTATGTGTGTTATACATACGTATATGTATGTGTGTGGATATATATATATATATATACTTTCATATCTATGGAAATCTCTCTTTGTACAGATAGATAGATAGATAGATAGATAGATAGATAGATAGATAGTTTCTACAAAGTAAAGCACCAAGGAACCATCACCACCACCTTGCTAGTCTAGACATTGCCTCTTTTATCCCAGCATAATATTATATTAACTTTCTTGGCTGTTATGTCACATTCTGGACACATATGAAGCTTGCAGTATGCTAAATCCCCAGATCTCTATCCTAGATTACTTCTTGTTGTTTATGAGTGATATTACCATTAAGCCCCCAGTTAATAACTTCTCTTCTGTTAAAAGACAAGGTAGAGTCTTAAAAATTCACAATGCCAAGTTCTTCACATCACTTCTCCACCTATTCAGCAACTTTTGATACATCAACTGCTAGAATTTTCTGGGTGGTGGCCATACAAGTCCTAAACACTACAATATGTAGGAGGTGACCATTAGAGTTCTTGTAATTCATGGGTACATGATAAAAAAAAAAACAACTTGGCCAAGTCCTTTGTTTTCTAGTCCATTCATTCTTCCATTTAGTGGCAACTTTCTTTTTCCTTTTGGTTATATTTATAATGAGAAGACCAAAGTGGATATATAGGGTTGATATTCAAAGTTATGTCCATTCACTGTCTAATATTTAGAATGTTAGTATTCAAAGTCATCAATGTTCTTCCTAAAATGTGGGATCCAGAGCAGAACTCAATACTCCAGATGAGATCTGCTCAAGATAGAATAGAGTGGGATTGTCACAGGGATGTGTTATTCAATGTTTAACAGCTGGTTTTCTAGAAAGAAAAAACAGGGATCAATTGCTTTTAAGCTTATCTGTATTATTAAACCTTTCTTTATTATTCCTTTAAGTTCAAATAATCAACAATACAATAAATCAAGTCAGAATTTGTAACATTTGCTGAAAATTTATCAACTCTGAAGGAGCCAGTTTGAGCTGGCGCCAGCATTACCACTCAGCTATCACCTTCTAGTTCTCTGAGCTATGCTTCTCAATATATCTTGATGGCATGTTAGATTTATAAGAGAAGGTTTAAGATTTGATAAAACTGCCATTGTAGGGAAGTCATTTAGTTTCATCATCTATTAAAAGAGGAGGTTGAAATTGGGCCTCAGGCACTTACTAATTACCTAGCTGTGTGATCTTGGGCAAGTCACTTAACCCCATTGCCTTAAATAAATAAAATTAGAAAAGGAGGCTGAATCTTATCATTTGTAAGATCTCTTCCAGCTCTAGAGTTATAAGCTTGAGATGTTTTAGCCAGGAAGCTAGGCTAAGGAATCTCTAAGGCCTCTACCAACTCTCTGATTCTGTGCTTGACTATCATTAATTGAAAAAAGATATCACCTTGAAATGTTTTATTTATTTCCTTTATCAAATGGGAGCATATGGTTTTCTTGCCATAAATGGCACAAAGTTGATGTCCTAAATGAAAGTGAAATGTAAACAGAAATAACAGTGTATCTTGGCTTAGCTAGCTTATGCAAAATTAGATTGTGAACCTGGGAGGTTTTTTTTTTTAGGTTTTTCCAAGGCAATGGGGTTAAGTGGGTTGCCCAAGGCCACACAGGTAATTATGTAGTGTCTGATGTCGGATTTGAACTCGGGTACTACTGACTCCAGGGCCGGTGCTCTAACCACTTACGCCACCTAGCTGCCCCGAACCTGGGGTTTTGAAACACAACTGATGAGACTCTCAGTACATAGTCCTGAATATACTATGTTATATCTTATTAATATCCCTCATTCCCCGTGGAATTTTCAATTCCACCTTTTGATTTTCTTCAAAATTTAGACTTTTTTGCAAAAAAGTCTTTCTCATTGCCTTCCCAGTAAGACTACCCTTCATTTACCCTGCCCATATCTTGTTTGTACATAATTGTTTGTCATCCCCTTCCCCATACTCACCCCCATCCCAATTAAGCTGAGCACTTCTAAAGAGAAGGGACTATTTTCTTGCCTCCTTTGAATCTCTAGTAGCTGACACATAGTAAAAACTTTGAAAAGCTCATATTTTCTCCAAAGAAATTTCATTGATATTCTGGTAATTCATTCTAATTTTCAAAATTAGATAGCATGCTACAAAAAATGGATTTATAGAATTTTCTGTTTATCTTATAAAATGGAAAAAAGTAATCTTGAATTGCTTTTGACATTGTTATTCAAATTTCAATTCCCATCTGGAGTTTTCTTGGCAAAGATATTGGAATGGTTTGCCATTTCTTTTTTTTTTTTTTGCAAGGCAAATGGGGTTAAGTGACTTGCCCAAGGCCACACAGCTAGGTGATTATTAAGTGTCTGAAACCGGATTTGAACCCAGGTACTCCTGACTCCAAGGCCGGTGCTTTATCCACTACGCCACCTAGCCGCCCCCTTGCCATTTCTTTTTCGAGCTCTTTTTACAGATGAGAAAACTAAAGCAAAAAAGGTTAAGTGACTTGCCCAAGATCACACAATTGGGAAGTATCTGAGACCAGATTTGAACTTTGGAAGATGAACGCTGACCCCAGACCCAGCACTCTATCCACTGAGCCATGCAACTCCTTTAATTCCTATTAACTTTTTTATATCTTTCATAGTTTGTACATCATAATCTACACAATTATTTTACTCATTGCTCCCTATTATTCAGTTTTAATGAACTTTAAGTCAGTCCTTTAAAGGTGGACATTGAAAACTGATCATGCAACTTTTTAAAATGCCTTTTACACCTTGGACACACAGAATTGATTGATGGTGTCTAATATTAAAACATAAATAATAATAAACATCAGAATCAATAACATAGAATAATAAAAATTATGAATTTGGTTGAACACTCAACAGTCAGAATTCTCTTATAGAGATAGAGAATCATTTATTTCTTTTCCCAGAGACAAAACAACACCAATTTCACAGTAATTGTTCTAATAAGTTCTGTTCAGTTCAGTGAGCCTGGCCATCAGTTCCTATATATCCCTGAAAAGTTTTCAAATTGGTGGAAAATGGTTGGAGATTTTCCCTTGTTCCCCAAACAGAGAATTCAAGATGTCATCTAGCTTATTCCTTTGAGCAAATCTACATGCAAATAATACTAAGCAAGCACCTGGCAAGGCCCAAAATTTCCATAAAATTTCCATGGTGATATATTCTTTTGTTTCTTTCTCTTTAGGAAAGCCAGGAGTGGCTAGGTAAATAGGAAATAAATAATGGGTAAATAATTTAATAGGCAAACTCAAGAAGCTTAAACAATATGCAGTTTGACAGGATAACAGTTCTGGAAGTATTCCAATATATGGGTGACCTGAAAATATAGGAGGGTCAGAAACAAAGCTAAGATTCAATCAAAAAAGACCAAGTAAATTGATTTTCCCAGGGTCACAGAGAGAATGAAGTAGCAGAGCTGAAATAGATTTAGTGGGTGATTGATCCTGCTAACTATGCCTTACGGCAGACCAAGTTCTCTCTTTAAGTGACCCAAGTCCTTTGAGAAAGGAATCTAGAATTATAGATCTGGAGAATCATTGTAAATGATAGAATGTTAGAGTTTAAAGGGAGCCCTCTGGTTACTGTGTCACTCAAAATTCTCTTCCTATAATATAGTTGACAAGGAATTATTCAATCTTCTCAATCTCTCTCTGATGAGGAAGAACCCCATATTTCCAGACAGTTCCACTTTGGGACAGCTCTAACTGCAGGCAAGCTTCTCATGACACCAGTCCTAAATTTACCATTTTGTTCAACCCTCTCATCTTGCCTGAGGAAATGTTGAGTGACTTTTTCAAGATCACATAGGTATTGAGTGATGGGATTGAGATTTGAACACAGTTCTTGTTACAGTTTCCTCTCTGAGACAAAGTCCTCTTCACAAAGCAACATGACATGCCATTTCAACCAATTTTCTTTTCTTTTTTTTTTTTTTTTTTTGGCAAGGCAATGGAGTTAAGTGGCTTGCCCAAGGCCACACAGCTAGGTAATTATTAAGTGTCTGAGGTCGGATCTGAACTCAAGTACTCCTGACTCCAGGGCCGGTGCTCTATCCACTGTGCCACCTAGCCGCCCCTATTTCAACCAATTTTCTCTGATTTCTGTGTTCTAGATTTGATGGAGACAATTCCAAAATTTAGAGAAGTGATCAGGTTCTTTTATTCCCCAATATCTAGTAGCTAATGCTTTCTAAATAGATGTTTATATGGTAATATTAAGCCAGTTACTATACAAAAGTGAAGTGAAACCTAATAAACAACATGGGGTAGACTCCTGTTAGTACAGTGAAGGGTATGAATTATTTTAAAGGTAGATTATAACTGACCAGATAGCTAGATAGCAAGTTCTTGGAAGGTAAACATCCCTTGAATTCTTCCATATTAAAGACTCACGACTTCAGGTCTGTAAAGTTTCTTCTAGTCCCATGCCAGTTGTTTTCCGTGTCTGTACAAGTGCCCATGTCCACCTCCAAGTACAGGGGACATTCGGCAATCATGTAATTTGAGGTTGGAGTCTCCCACTTAGAGAATTAGAAATAGTTTCTGACATCAGCTTTTATAAATGAGGTCCTCTCTTCCAGTGGTCTGAAAGATTTATGAGTGCTAATTGGTACTTGTCTGAACCACAGGATAGTCTTCTTTGAGTGTTAATTGACCATAGTGTTTGTGGACAATTCTTTCTGTACTAATGGCTTTGGACAAATGATCTTTGACCTTCAGTGGTTTGTTGTCTGGGGGAAACCTACAATGTACTGATTCCCATAATTAATCGAAGGATAATGTACAGTCAGTGACTTTGAGAGGTAATGGTTATCTCACTCTGGGAGTTCTGTTCAACTTGGATAATGATTATCTATCTATCTATCTATCATCTATCTATCATCTATTATTTATCTATCATATATCATCTATCTATTATCTCTCTCTCTAGCTATTGCTCTCTCTCTATCTAATCTCTCTCTATTCATCTTTGTCTCTATCTCTATCTATATATCATAAGAATATGCTTGACAGAAGGTATGGCAATCTTAGGTAGGATTAAGAGGACTGGGGAAGAGGAAGTACAGAACTTTTAGCAGAAGTTAGGGGGGGGAACAGTTCTTGCACTTTTAACAAGTAAATTTGCAAAACTATATATTAGTTTAAACTATTAACTCCTAGCTTTCAAACATAAAGGACCATGATAAACCATACTTAATATAAAAATTGTATTCCCCCCACACACATGCCCGTGCATACATAGCAAATCTCAAAAAACAAGAAAATTAACCAACCCCTAATTTGTGGCATTTGCTGATTTCCAAGGTGTAATGGCTTGGCCAGTACAAGCTAGAACATTACTGGTCACCCAACAACACTGGCCCTGTTGAAGATTCATTCTTTCCAAGGATTTTTTGTGGCCTTTAAGGAAAGTACAATTTTGCTGTCCTCTGCTGCCTCCCTGTGTTGAAGTCAAGACCTATCAACTTTCTTTTGGAAGGGAACTAACAATTGCAGGTTTTAATAACAGAATTAAAGGCACATTAACCATTACCAATCCTGAAAGGGGGTATTGAAAGGTATTTTCATTTTACAAATGAAGAAAATGGGAAATTGAAAGACAAATAAAATTACATAATTAGTTAAGGTCTTTAGAATACCAAATCTAGGTTCTTTCTATTACCCCATGGATCTAGCCTCTCATTCGGTGATAGGGACGGTAATCATTCTTTTGGTAGAAAATTATTCAATGATTTTTCTCCATTCTTTTGTACCTCATAAATAAATTAAATGAGAAGAACTCTCATTCCCCCCCCCATTTCTAATATTTTCTATCTTACTGATAATCTGCACTTATTAAACTCATTTTGATCAACAGTATTAGCTATTTCAGCGATATTTTGGAAAGATCTATCATCAAAAAGTATCTGAGAGCTAAAGCATGGGGATAATCTCAGAAAACTGAGGGAAGAGCTTTCTTTACTTTTTTCCCCATTTCTTTATTTCTTTTTATTTTGTACAAATAATTTTTTTACACATTACTAAAATATCCTTGTTTAAGAGTAAACATAATACCCCCCCAAAAAAATATAGACCCATGTGAATGATAAAGGGGAGAGAAAAAATTTAAAATTAAAATAAAATAATAATAATAATTGTAGGTATGGCTCCATACACCCAACAATCATCCAGCTGTGTGACCCCATGCAAGCCACCCCAACCCCACTGCCCTGCAAAAAAAAACAAAAAACAAAAAAAAAGACCCAAAATAAAATAAAATAGTAATAATAATAGTAGAGACAGCCAGGTGGCAGACAGAGCACCGGCCCTGGAACCAGGAGCACCCAGGTCCAAATCTGGCCTCAGACACCCAACAATCACCCAGCTGCACAGCCCCAGGCAGACCACTCTACCCTATTTGCCCTGCAACGCCCCCAAAATAGTAATAATAAAAATGTGCTTCAGTCTGTTCCAACATCACCAGCTCTGTCACGGATGGATCACATTCTTTATGGTAAGTCCATCACAAAAGTTACTTCCATATTTTTCCACCATTGTCATTGCTGATCGCAACTCCCTCCATTCGTACTTCTCCACTACCATGTACTATATTTTCTCTCTCTCCTTTCACTCTTATTTCTGCTGTAGGGTAGCTGAGTGACGCAGCAGACAGATCCCCAGCCCTGGGACCAAGAGGCTCCAAGCCCACATACCACCCCTCAGGCCCAGCATCCACCTGACCCTATGGTCCAGGACAGACCATCAAATCCCAGCACCTTGCAAGAAGTAAAAAAAGATGTGTTATATCTGACCACTCTCCCCCCATGGTCCATCTTCTCCTCCGTCATTAACATCCCCCCCCACCTTCCCCCGTCCCCCTTCTCTCCTTCTTACTCCAGATGTCTGTACCCCATTGAGTATATTTGTTGTTTCCTCTCTGAGCCACCTCTGATGAGAGTGAAGAGTCCCTCATTCCCCCTTGCCTTCCCCCTTTCCATATCATTGCAATCGCTCATTGTAATAAAGAAAAATCTTATTATATGAAATATCTTAGTCTATTCCTCCTCTCCTTTTTTCTTTCTCCCTTTACATTTCCCTTTTATCTATTGACTCCATTTTTACACCACATTATATCTTCAAATTCAGCTTTCTCCTATGTTCATCTATAAAAGCTCCTTCTACCTGCTCTATTAACTGAGAAGGTTCATATGAGTATTATCAGTGTCATTTTTCTATGCAGGAATACATGCAGTCCATCATCATTAAGTCCCTCATATTTTCCGCTTCTCCTCCAATCTCTATGCTTCACCTGAGTCCTGTATTTGAAGAGCAAACCTTCTATTCAGCTCTGGCCATTCCAACAGGAACATTTGAAATTCCCTGGTTCATTGAAAGTCCATCTTTTTCCCTGGAAGAGGATGTTCAGTTTTGCTGGGTAGTTGATTCTCAGTTGCATTCTAAGCTCTTTTGTCTTCCAGAATATTATATTCCAAGCCCTACTAGCTTTTAATGAAGTTCCTGCTAAGTCCTGTGTGATCCTGACTGCAGCTCCACAGTATTTGAACTCTGTCCTTCTGGCTGCTTGTAATATTTTCTCTTTGATTTGGGAGTTTTGGAACTTGGCTATAATATTCCTGGGGGTTGGTTTTTTGGGTCTCTTTCTCAGGGAGATCAGTGGATTCTCTCAATTTCCATTTTGCCCTCTGCTTCTAGGATATCAGGGCAATTTTCCTGTAATTCTTTGAAAATGATGTCAAGGCTCTTTTCCTGATCATGACTTTCAGGTATTCCAATAATTTTTAAATTATCTTTCCCAAATCTGTTTTTATATCAGTTGCTTTTTCAATGAGATGTTTCATATTTTCTTCTAATTTTTCATTCTTTTGGTTTTAAAGTATTGTGTCCTGATTTCTTGTAAAATCAGCAACCTCCCTCAGTTCTATTCTTTGTCTGGAGGATTTGTTTTCCTCAGAGAGTTTTCTTATCTCTTTTCCCATCTGGCCAATTCTGCTTTTTTAAAGCATTCTTTCTCCTCAATAATTTTTTGAACTGTTTTATCCATTTGGCCTATGCTGGTTTTTAACATGTTATTTTTTTCAGCAATTTTTGAATTTTCTTGACTAAGCTGCTGACTTCATTTTCATGTTTTTCCTGCATCTCTCTCATTTCTTTTCCCAATTTTTCTTCTGTCTCCTTCTGTTGATTTTTCAAAGTCTTTTTTGAGCTCTGTCATAGCCTGAACCCAATTTCTGGTTTTTTTGGAGTCTTTAGATGCAGGAGCTTGTGATTTCTCATCTTCAGATTGAGTATTTTGATCTTTCTTGGGATCATAGACAAAATATTTCTCAATGGTGTTCCACTTTTTTCTCTGTTTACTCATTTCCTCAGCCTGTGCCTGATTTTAGGGTGCTTCCTGAGCTTTTGAGTATTGGTGGGACACCTCCACAAGGATCTCCATGTGTGAGGTTCTGTCTTCCCTCCTGGTCTGTGACCACAAGCACACCCTTCTGCCACAGGGCTGAGGTGGGGGGGGGGGTCTAGACTGCGATCAGGATCTGAATGTGATCAGAACCCCAGAGTCCTGTTCAAGGGTCAGAGGACAGAGCTCAGCAGTCTCTCTCCACTCCCCTCTCTAGGCTCAGCACTCATGCCCTGGGGGCTCCTGTTTATGAGCTTCTGCTTCCTGTTCCCAAACTGCAGCCATGGAGCTCGCCCTGTGCTCTGAGGGCTTGGCTTCACATGCTTTCTCTGGCAGAGGTCCCTTGCTGAACCCCCAAGTTGTTCCTGGTATTCCCGGGGGTGTAGGTCAGGAAACTGCCCCGCTGCTGTGAGCTGTGGCTCCAGTACCCTGGGGGGCAGCCTCTGGGAAGCTGAAGTTCTTTTGCTCTGGCAGGCCACCCCTCCAACACCGTGTAGTGGAGCCTTTCCGCTATTTTGCAGGTTGCCTTGGGTTGGAAAGCTGCCTCACTGGATCCCTCTGTGGGTTCTGTCTCTTGAAAATGTAGTTAGAGTCCTTAGTTTATAAGAGTCCTTAGTTTAAAAGAGAGCACAGCACCTAAGAGACGATCCTCTCTTGTTGCCATCTTGCCTCTGCCCTCATCTTGGCCCTACCCCCTTCTTTTACATAAAATAAGACAAGGAGTTGTTGGAGAGATTGAATTTGCACTACTATTAAGATAGGTGAGTACTTTTCCAGGTTCTTTATCTCATTTCATCCCCTCTTGGCCTGAAACTCTAAGGAGAAAAAGAATCATTACTCAATTACTCATAAATAGAGGCCTCCTCATTGACCTTCTGCCTTATCTTTTTTCTTGCCAATATATATATATATGTATATATATATATATATATATATACATATATATATATACACACACACACACACACACATATATATATACATATATATATATATTTCATTGCCTCCTTGATATGGCTAAAGTGGAAATCTTATGTTACTCTCCTATTCAGCAAATTTTAATAACTTCCCCCTTACCACCAGTAACATATATAAACTCCTCTTTTTTGACACTTAAAGTTCTTCCCAATCTGGCCTCATTCAATCTATCTTTCCAACCTGATTTCATAATCCTTTTCACACATACTGAGGTCCAGCCAAAATGGTCTTATTATTATTTTTCCTAAGTGTCATTCCATAACTGTTTCCTCGTTCTAGCCCTGGTTGTCTCCCAAGAACAGAATGCCTCCTTTTCTCATTGCCATTTCTCTGAAACCCAACATTTTTTTTCAAGGCTCAGCTCAAGTACCACTTACTTTATGAATTCTTTCCTGATCACCCGTGGTTCACTTCTTGTTGTTCGTACTTTATTTTCTAAGAGAAACAGACATCAAAGATGAAGTCTTAACTTGCATATGAAGTGGACTTAAGTGAGGTAGAATTTCACATCATTTTTCAATATATGAGATGCTGTGCAATTATTCATACTACCTTGCAAGAGTTGAATCCACATTAGCAAATACTAAATAATCAAGATTTTATTATTCTGTTAATTGTCTGGACCTAAAGTGATGGAGAAAATGCTAATAATGCAGATTAAGCAATAAAAGGTATCATATGGTTTTCAGGAAATTGGTTTATTGATACTTATGTACATGGTGGACTCCCTACCCTCCAGACTCTAAGCTCCATCATGGAGGAGATGGATTTCAGTTTTGTCTTCATATCATCAGTGCCTCACACAATACTTAAGAAATGCTAGTTGATTGTTTGGTTGTTGATGGACAGAGAGTAGCAACCTCTGAATATACCAATAATGAATATTTAAATCAGAGGGAAACTTGTGCCATACCATCTGTCACCACCCCTATTAGTTCTACCACTATCATCACCATCCTTACCACTATGACCACCACCACCACCACCAGGCAAAGCAGCAAAACACATGTATAATTGGAATCTCAAAGCCTAGGTAAGGGATTTTGTTCTTATTGGTAGAGATCAATGCCCTATACTTGCATGAAGAATGAAGCATAATTAGTCAGTGAAGGAATGAGAAGAGGTCTTCAGGGTACTTCAATTGAATATTTTCAGCCTCTTTCAAGTTCAGGCACTTCTAGCTCCCAATTTTGAGAGAAAAGATGGATGGTTACCATCCCACTTACAATTGCTGAAGGAAAAGACTTGGGAAGTAGTTGACATAAGAGAAATTGTAAGAAATCATGTGATTTCTATCAATAAGGGCCAATGGATGTTGGGACTTGGGTTCTACACAGTATAGTGGGTAAAGCACTCTTTTGGAAGTCAGAAGACCTTGTGACCTGAGGCAATATATTACAATTCTTTGAACCTTTGTTTTTCACATGCAAAATCAGAATTTTGCACCATATGATCCTTGACATCTCTTTTCATTGTTAGTATTATTATTTTCCCATGCCTTACCAAGACTTTTGTTTGTCAGAGGCATTTATGATGCTGACTGGCTCTTCCCTATTTGAGGGAACTGGGAGGAAATGATTCCTACATCTGTAAGGGTCAGAATCACAAGCCAAAGGCAAGAACTAGATGAATAAGTCAAAAGTCAGAGGTAAGAATGGGAGAGATAAATCACAGAGCTGATTGATTAGAGAAAGACAGGGCACAGGATGCAGGATGCCATCATCCAGCCCTGAGGGACTAAGAAAATGCTAAATTATTTAAAGAGTTAATTTATCAATTCAGTAGTACTGTGGATATGTTTTTATGATCCTATCATGTCAACCTACCCTCCATTTTCTCACAAAGTCCTTTGGATCCTCCATTGCCACTGACCTGTGTTCTCCATGACAAGCGATAACCCATTGACTAAAGTATGAAGACATTGTAGCCAGGAGAAGGGGTGTACCCACCTGTGAAATCAAGGATCATTGAGGTCTGGAAGTCATTTGAAATTTTTCCATGAGACCTTTAAGAGAGGAAGGCTTGTAGTTATTGGTTTAGGAACTAATAATAATAACAAAGATGATAAGAATACATGATTTTTATGTTTGTGTGTATATATGCTACATATCCAAAGTCTATTGTAAAATATACATAGAGACTAAATATTTAGGCATCTGTGAATATTAAAATACACTTTTACGTGAAAGAATTTCAGTAGCTCCCTGTAACAGCCAGAATAAAATTTAAAATATGTCATTTAGGGCCTTCTTCATTACTTGGTCTTTTTTGTTCTCTTTCACTGGCACAAAATAGAAATCTTAATACCACTAATAAGACCACAGCTATAAAAAGAAGTTTTGAATATATTGCTTTATCTAATGAAACAATTGAAAGTCAATCACTTATAGCTTAATTCTATAATGAGCAAACAAATAATTAAATCAGAAGGAAACTTGTGCTACACCACCCACCATCACCACCCTTATTAATTCCACCACCACCACTACCATTAGTCAAAGCAGCAAAAGACACGTATAACTGGATTTCCAAAGCCTAGATAGCAATCTAAGCTTATTGCTTTTCTCAAAGTAATGTCAACTAATTCATTAAAAAGTAAAGCATTTGCGCCTTTATCATTTCACCCTTTTATTCTAACTCACCCCCCAAGAGTTGTGTTTGTATATAAGTTGTTGTATTTGTATGTGAAGAAATTTCTGAGTCCTCCCCCTTTTGAGGGTATAAATTATTATCACATCAATCAGGAAGGGTGTTACACTGTACAAACCTAAGATTACACATGAATAAATAATTATTATATGAATGAACAATGAGATAGCAAGTCTAAGAACTAAGTTTTCTGAATCATTCAGATTATGAAATTGAGACAAGCAATAATCTCATGTGCATAGCAGTAAATGGAAAGCAATAGAATCTTTCATTCTTGTACTACATGAGAGCCATTTCTAGATGCTGACTGACTGTAACAAAAAGATCTATTTGTAGTTTTTCTTCATAGACAAAGTTGCTTTGAAATGAAGAAAGGCATTTTTGCAACAAAATCAATTCTGTTCTCTCAGGGGCAAGATTAAAGTCATGCCAATCATGGGTATACCGGGGGGAAATTCCTTATCTGTATTTACCTTCTGTTGAGTCCCTGTTCAGACGTCATATGTTGAGTCCCCTTTCTGGACTCCCTCAGTCTTCCCCAGGTGAGTGTTGGAGGGGCTGGAGACAAGGAAGACAAGGATGACAAGTTCTCCAAGTACTCCAAGGTCTCCATTTATTGAACCAAATACCAGTGCTTAATTACCTCTCCAGTCTCTAATCCACTCTCACTTCTGTGGCACTTAGTAAGATAAAGCTCTGGTGCTCAAGGACACCAGGTGAAGATAATTTACAGTGCTCCCACACACGACAGTCCCTAACAGCCTTCAGATAAAAGTCCTACATTTCTCATAGAATAGTCAATCATACAACAGAACTCTACATTATTCACAAGGTATCATGACCAGGCTTAGACTCAACCAAGTAGGAAATATTTCTGTTCAGAAAGGAAACAGCACAGTAAGGAAACTGAGTCATTGCCTTTGGAAGGCCATCTTCCTAATCTTGAAAATCATTAACATTTACTAGCAGTATTTTCCCTATGATCCCTCTGAGTGGCTCAGCATATCAGGTTTAAGAAAAAATAGTGATACTGATATTTATAGAGTAATGCCTAAATTGAAAACTCAGAGCAAATCAAATTACAAGGAAATCATTCAAGTTCCAACTGGCTATATGACTAGCTATCTTAAGGAAATGAGGGTACTAAAGCCAATATAGAAAATTTCTCATCATTGTTTCATTTTTTTCCTTTGTATCCTCATTACAAAGCACATGGTAGACATTTAATAAATGCTAGTTTACTGATTGATTGGACCGAATCTTCTGAATTGAGGCAGTGGATAGAATGCTGAACCTGAAATAAGCAAAACCTGAGCTCAAATCTGACCTCAAATACTAAGCTAGCTATGTGACCCTGGCCAAGTCATTAAACTTCTTCTGTTCACTTCAGTTTCCTTAACTGTAAAATGGGTTGCTAACAGCACCTACTTCCAAGACTTGTTGTGAGTATCAAATGAGATGGAATTTTAAAATTTTTATTTTCAATTTTTACTCATTTTTATTTATTTTCATTTCCAGAATCTCTTTCTCCATTTCACCTCCCCCACCCATTGAGAAGTCAAGCAATATTAAATCCATTTCAAATAAGATGTGATGCAAAACAACATTCCATATTAGCACATATGGATGGGAAAAGTACAAGAAAAAGAAAGAAGAAAAATATGCAAAACTTGGAACTGATGATCTCTGAGTGAAGATTGAAGCATACTTTTTTCACTCAATTTTTGTTAGGTTCTGTTTTTTGGCAAAATGGATAATATGAAAATGTTTTCTTCACATGTATAATTGATTTCATAGTGCTTGCCTTCTTAATGAGTGAGGGAAGGACTGGAGGGAGGGAGAGAATTTGAAATTTAAATGCAAGTATAAAATAAAATATAATTATACTTTATTAAAAATCTACATTCTGAATCTCTCAGCTCTATTTGGTGATGGATAGAATTTTTCACCACAAGTCCTTTGAAATTGTGATGGATCATTGTGTTGATCAGAGTTACTAAGTCTTTCATAGTGTATTATCTTATAAATTAATATTTGTGAAGCATTAAAACTGTGTTGGATCCATAGTAGGTGTTATACAAATTATAATTATTATAAATAGATATATAAAATATAAAATTCTAAATTATGTATATATCTAGTTATATAGAATTATAATCTATTATTATTATTATCATCATAATCATTATCATAAATGACAGGGATTTCTAAATTTGAGGAATAGTCCTCTCTGCAGTTAGAATGAGAGGCAGGATTCTCAGGGAAGCATTTCTGGCTTCACTGAACACAGAAACATCTGTTTATTTTCATAGTTAACAAATCTACATTTAAAAAAATCACATGGTAAATTGGGTCAGCCAGTAGACTATATTTTATATTGTCACAGACATGAGTGAGCTCATCTGCAATGGTACACTGTGTTCTCCTCAAACCCAAGAGACCTTCCTGAATAATACAAAATTGGAACTATGCCGCAAAATGAGCTAATGGCTCATTGTCTTTCATTTGGCCTAAACCACCTGGCCAGCATCCCACACTATTTCTTCTAGGTCTTCTCAAATTTATCAACATTAAGAGCTTTTGTACAAATGACAAGGAGTATGAATCACCCAAATCTGTCTGATATCAATGCTCATTTTCATCACTTCTATTTTTTCCCCAAATTTTAGCTTTCCCATACAACTTTATTTCTCTTGGTCCTTATCATTTTTACTTTTACTTTAATTCATAATCAAGAAATGTAGGAAAGTGGAGGGTTATAAAACTATTCATTTATAAGGAAGTGAATTTTTCTTCTTCTGTTTCTTTGGTTGCCAAGAACAAAGAATTCAGCCCTAAATTATAGGAGGATGCACCTCACAGACTGTCTTAAGCCAACTCACAAATGGTTGCCAAGACAACATAGCAAAACCTTTCCAGTTAACACTCTGAAAGTTTCGACCTGTTCACTTAGGATGAGGTGAAGAGTTCCCTGATAAATTCTTAGGAATGACCATCTTGTAAGTGTTACACATTCAGGGTCCTGTGGTGTTACACAATCAGGGACTTGTCCAATTTGTTATGGTGGCCTGTGATGCAACTATATATAACATCCCCTTAATCATTTCTTTTTAGTCATCTCCCAAACCTACAGAGGTACTGTGGCAAATTTTGAATTAAAAAATTTAACCCTAACATACATTGCTATCTTGAATACATTCCCTCAGATACAATAGAAAACTTCATTTAAACACAAGAAAAATATGCAAAATTCAAGTCAATTCAACTGAAACACTGGCATATTGATTACCTTTTATTTGTAAGTCATGAAGTTCTCTGGGAGGAAAATAAAGACAAAATTAAATACTGCTTCTGACCCGAAGGAGTTTACCTTGCTCTATAGGAGACACTGCACACACCAATTAAAAATCAATTTAAGGAAAGAGAGAGAACAAACAACAGATCTGGAAAGGTTCAGAGTAAAAGACAGCCTAAGGGGTAGAAAAGAAAGCTTCTGAGAGGCCCAGGTAGGAGAGGACTTTGCAGGGAGAGGGAAGTCTGTGCTTGGGGAAACTATTTGGCTAGAACAGAGAAAGTATAACTAAAACACCAAGATAGCTCATACTAGTTTAGCAGTGAATGGGAGGAGAAATGTAAAGTAACAGTCTTATTGTAATGGTCAAGGAAAGGTGATTTTTTGGTTATTGTAGTTAGTGATTTTTTTTTTTTTTTAGTTTTTGCAAGGCAATGGGGTTAAGTGGCTTGCCCAAGGTCACACAGCTAGGTAATTATTAAGTGTCTGAGACCGGATTTGAACCCAAGTCCTCCTGACTCCAAGGCCGGTGCTTTATCCACTGTGCCACCTAGCCGCCCTGAAGGTTAATTTTTAATGAAGGGAGATTTGAAATGTTTATAAACAGTGGAAGATATAACTGACAGCCCATCATATATGGAAAGATTAAAGATGACAGGCAGAAGGAGAGAGACAGGGACAGAGAAACTGTCAGGACCATTGGCACAAACTCAAAGAACAGGTATTAAGAATAGATGATATTAAGAGTATAGGCAGGGTAGCTAGGTGATATAGTGGATAGAGCACCAATCCTGGAGTCAGGAGGACCTGGGTTCAAATCCGACCTCAGACACTTAATAATCACCTAGCTGTGTGACCTTGGTCAAGTCATTCAACTCTACTGCCTTACAAAAACAAACAACAAAAAAATATAGATAAAAGAATGTTTATCTTGGGTACCGTCTGTGTTAGGCATAAAAAATATGCACAAATATATAAAAAAAATAAAGAAGTTTTAAAAACTCCAGAATAGAAGTTAAAAACAGGTAGGAGAAATTAGAATGGGGAGGGATAGCCCCTAGTTGAAGGAGGATCATAAAGAAAGATCTTATTAGAGATTACCCATTGTTCTGGGCTTTGAAACAAAAAATGTTATATCAGCAGTCTGACATTCAGGAAGTATGTTTTAGACATGCAAAAAACCAATATTAGATTTAATAAAGCTTTTCTGTCTGGATAGAATGTAGAGTAAGCAAAGGGGAGTAGTAGGAAATAGAACTGAAAGTTATGCTGCAAATTATAAAAAGACCAGATTATCAGATTAAGGATTAACTTCACCTTCCATGTTCTTATCCTATCAAACTGGTCATCTCTCAGTTCCTCACAAACAGCAACCCTTTACTTATCTCTGTATCCTTGCTATGGTTGTCCACTACTTTGAACTTTTAGGCTCCCTGCAATCTTCAGTTAGCAAACTATATTTCTGCAGTCTTGCAGATGGAACAGAAGTAACTCTAATTCTATATTCCCAGGACCTGAGATTACAAATTGGCCATCTCCCAAACAGAGGGAGATTTTTGTCTTCCTCTTTCATAGTTCTTTCTGGATAAGACTCCCTTGGGTGAGGGACCTTACCCTAATCCATGGTGACCACCAAGTACATTTCCCAAATCTATTAGATGGACAGTTTGATGATGCAGTGGCTAGAGCACTGACCTTGGAGTTAGAAGGATGGGATTTTGAATGCAGTCTCAGGTACTAGCTGTGTCACTTTGGGCAAGTCACTTAACCCTGATAGCCTCTCATTCAGGGCCATGCTCAGTAAGCCTGATTCATATCTGATCACCACATCCAGATGGCTCTGGAGGAGAAAATTAGACTAGTTACTTAGCACAGCACCCCTTCACTCAAATCCAATTTATATAGCTGTCATGGCATCGCCTCCCTAATCATGTGGTCTTCTTCAAAAATGAAGGACAAACATCATCATCTTCATCATCATCTTTATAAGTAAGGCCATAACCTAACCATTGCTATTTGCCAGATAATTATCTAAGAGCTCTAAGGTTCAGGTTCCTAGCATGTTTTGTTTAATTCAAGGTTCTCCTCTAGGTCTAAGCAAATAAATGACTGTGGAAAATATACTTGAGGCAATATATACCCTGAAGGCAAGTTCATCACCCCGCTGTCAGTCCATCTGCTTTCCCTGGCCTTTTCACATGTAAATGAGCTACTCAAAGCTTCTAGCCTTTATTCATAACAAAATTGTTTATCTTAAAAAGATTCACTCTTTTATTTCTTTGCCTCTGTTACATCTCACAAATCTGATAGTGTACCTGAACAACTGGTTATAAAGAGATAATTTAAAAATCTCAAATCAAAAAGCAAACAAAAACAGAGTATCATATTTCAACAAATCATGAATGAAACCAGATCTATAAGAAACTTAAAACAAATTAAAATAGAATCCATTAGTTACCTTATGGAAAAAAAATCAAACCCTAACTCAATATATCCAGGAATGTCATCATCAAAATCCAGAGCTTTCAGATTAAAGGAAAAATACAAACAGGGAAGTGACAGTAAAATTCCACAGGGGGAAAAATGAACTTTGAACAGAATAGAGAATTTTCAAGTATTCATGATGAAAAGACAAGAGCAAAGTATGAGCTTTGAAACGCAAATGCAGGCGATGAGAGAAATCTAGAAAAGTAAATATATTCCAGCAATTGAAATTATAAATTCCAGCAATTGAAAAATAAATATATTCCAGCAGTTGAAAAGGGCTAAATAATGATGAAATACCAATGATTTAACAGAAGTAGATTAGAATTCCACTATTTCAAAGGTCACAGGGGGCTTGGGGGAAAACAAAGACAAAGACTATTTTGTTGATTTGAGGCTAACAAATAAAAGGGAGGTAAAAAAATGTAGTAAAAGGAAATAAGTAGAAATAATGGAGTAGACAAGAATAGTATACACATGGCGGGGGTTGGGACAGAGTAGTCATTTCATGAAACTGTCTCAAATGAACCAAGCAAATAAGGGTTGAATACACACAGTTACAAAGATCTAGGTGTAAAAAAATATTAAATTTAACAGGGAAATAAATAAGCTAAGGGGATGGTATGGAAGATTAAAAAAGTAGAATAAATCTGGGAAGCAACCTCACAAATGTAACTCCAGTCCCAAAGTCCCTTGATGTTAGATTCTTTCCTTATTAGTAGAAATCGGTGTCCTATAACTGCATAAGGGGTAGGGCAAAGAAAGCCCTAAAAGGTTAGAGGAAGCGTTTCTTCAGTCTTGAAATTGTTGGGTCTCTTCAGGTTCTACCTTCTCTTTGGATGATTATGGCTTCCTACTTTAAGAGAGAAGATAGAAAATTCTAAAGTGGATGAAGGAAAAGACTCTGAAAAGAAGTTAACAAAAGAAGCTGGGGGTCTCCAGCACATTCCTATCCCTATCTTGCTATGCTAGAGACTTGGGATGCTTCCCCTTGGTTAAGATCTAAATCTTGCTCTGTCTCTGCCTCTGTCTATCTCTATCTTTTTCTCCCTGTCTCTTTTTTATTATCTTGTTCCCAATGGAAGAGCTTCCTCATTCTCTAATTTTCTATTTTGTGATTGACTTCAATAAATGGGTTTCTTGGTTGTCTCCTCTGGGTGTTCATTAAAGATTGAACTGGTGAGAAGGGAGTCAAACCTTGGACAAAAAGCATGAAGTCCTACTCTGCCTTCCTCCTCCAAAGAATGAAACAATGATCAGAAATTACCTTGCACCAGAAAACCACATCCCCTAATCTACTAATTTTGAAGGGAGCAGAGAGGTATAATTCTAACCCATGTGTGAGGAGGATGGAATGGCCAAGTTTCTATCATGAATCTTCTTCTGTCATGAATCAACCTCCCTTGGAGAAAAATGGAACAAGTAGAGGCTTAAGATGGATATTCTATCTTCCTCTGAGACATACAATGATAACCTCATGCTACATGTAGGGGACAGCCCTTAAAATACAAGAAAGACAAACTTTAACCTTGGAGAGTGGATAACAAAAGGGGTCATTTAAAAGGAGAGAAAGAAGAAGTAAGATCAGCATCAGGGACAAAAGAAGAGAGGCAGAAGAGCTATCTCAGACCATTCTTATTGTAGACTACCTGTACAGATAGAAATGCTTTTCTTTAATCAACTATTTCTTTGTCAATAATGGTCGGGGACAAAGATAGGAAAAAGTCATAAGAGATTATGCTGAAGGGGGGGAAACCCACAATTAACCATTAGAACCAGTGAGTGTGAATGACAACAAAAGTGGATGAGATGGATATAGAAGTCATTTCTGTCAAGCAGGCAAAGGGCAATTTATTACAGCATTACAAAACTGTTGGAGAAGAAGGAGAAAAGAAAGTCATACATGCATACATACATACATACATATATTTCTTAACACTTAAACCAAGGGGAGTCAAAAATAGAAGGAAAATTGTAGACCAATATCCCAATATCCCTAATGAAGTAATGAACTTAAGAAAGAAAACTATAGACCAATATCTCTAATGAACAAAAATTTTAAATAAAATGTCAATGTCTCTCTCTCTCTCTCTCTCTCTCTCTCTATATATATATATATATATATGTATATATATATATATAAATTTATCAAACATTTGCAATTATTGTTGTTGATTATTAAAGATTTAGAAATTGAAGACAGAAGATTTAACGTCACTGACAAGCGAAGGAATCCGCAGCTCTCTGGAATGTTAAAACTGTTCAGGATTTCATTATGGTGAAATATTGTTACAAAGTATGTTGGCCAAAATTAGTAAGAAAAGCAGTAACCACCCTGAGGACAGGCCAGGTGAAGTCTGAGAGAGACAGAGACAGAGAGACAGAGACAGAGAGAGAGAGAGAGAGAGAGAGAGAGAGAGAGAGAGAGAGAGAGAGACGGAGAGAGATGGAGAGACACACAAAGACAGAAACACACACAGAGTGAGACAGAAAGAGAGAGAGACAAAGAGAGAGAGAGGGAGAGACAGACAGAGAGACAGAGACAGAGAGACGCACACAGACAGACACAGAGAGACAGAAAGACAGAGAGATAGGGGAGAGAGACAGACAGAGAGACAGAGAGAGACAGAGAGATAGATGGAAAGAGACAGAGAGACAGAGAGAAAGACATAGAGAGAGATGGAGAGACACACACGCATACAGAGTGAGACAGAGTTAGAGAAAGACAGACAGAGACAGACAGACAGAGAGAAAGAGATAGAGAGACAGAGAGAGAGATTGAGAGAGCGAGAGCGAGAGAGACAGAGAGAGAGAGAGAGACGCACACACACACAGAGACAGACAGACAGACAGAGAGACAGAGAGAGAGAGAGAGAGAGAGACAGAGAGACAGAGAGATGGAGAGAGACAGAGACAGAGAGAAGGGCAGGCAGCCATGAAGCTTAGCTTACCCAGGCCACATGGTGAGGCCCATAGTGCTCCATGTGGATTAAGGAAGAACAAGAGAAAGTCCCATCCTTCTGGATGAGAAGCTGGAAGAAGAAAGGGTGCTCAGAGGGATGGTGCTTCCTGTTAAATACCCATCTATGGTGGGTAGGCTGGGCAGAGGGTGGTACTTGGAGAGTACCTTACACCTCGGACCA
This sequence comes from Macrotis lagotis, assembly GCF_037893015.1. Classification (NCBI taxonomy): domain Eukaryota; kingdom Metazoa; phylum Chordata; class Mammalia; order Peramelemorphia; family Peramelidae; genus Macrotis; species Macrotis lagotis. The sequence goes on along the minus strand of NC_133660.1, from coordinate 39,099,203 downwards.
GGCATCTTCCAAAGGCAAACTACATATTGGTCCTTCCTGTCCCAAGGTGCTCGACCTCCCAAATTCAATATCTCATTTCCTGTCATGCCAGCATCCAGGCCAAAGTCAAGTGAAGGGGAAAATGGGGACAAGACATGCAGGACACAATCAACAGGGGGACAGTTTACATCTTGTTTACATTTTGTTTGTTACATTTATAATTCTCTACCTCATTTCCCTACATCATTCTGACCAGGTTGAATTTATATTCAGAATGCATAGATATTCACATATTGGTAAAACTAAATATGTAATAAACCATATTAACAAGAACATCCAAAATAATATGATTATATTAAAGCATGCCGAAAAATGTCAAAATACTATGCCCCTTTCTATTTTTAAAAACATGCTACTGCACATAGAAATTAATGGACATTTTCTTAATATGGTAGGTAATCTATTTGAAAGCAAAAGTTAGCATCATTTGTACTATTGGTAAATGAGAATCCTTTCCAAAAAGAGTATGTGGAGCAAAGCTGTCCATTATCACCTGTAATGTTTGATAAAGACCTAGAAATATTCACTAGAACAACCAAACAAGAAAAAGAAATCAAGAGAACAAACATAGGCAAAGAAGAACCAACACTAGCAGATTTGGTTAGAGTAGTGGCACCAAACTCAAATAGAAACCGGGTTCATTTTGGTTTAGAAAACCGTGGGGCCCAGATCCAAATCAACAAGGAGAAAAAAGGATCCTGGCTATAAGAAATACACTTAGACTGACCTGACCTAGGGTCACTTGGTCCAATCCTTCCCCATCTCAACTATGCCCCTGAGAGGTCAAAACAGACTGGCCAGAAGAGTTCAAGGAAGGCCAAGAATCCAGGCCATTGGTCAATGGTTTTCTGCCAACCAACTGCAAGGAGTAATGAGAGAAAAAGGATCTGAAACTGGGAAAGAAGCTTAAATTTAGAACCTGTACAGAGTAAAGGCAGAAATGCTAACTAGCAGAACTGGCACTCATTGCTTCGTTCTAGGTCATAGGTCCAGAAGATCCTGAAAAGGGGATCATTATATAGAGATAGGATATCGGGATAAGCAGTAGTCATGTGACCTAAGTTGAGTACTTCAAATTCAAGCAGAATCAAAAACCTCACAAACCTAAACTCATGTTTTATAAGCCACAATGCAATAAAATCATATTCAATAAAGAGCCACTGAAAAAAGATAAAAATTTAATTGGAGACCAAATAACAGTATTATAGTATGAATAGTTCAAAGAACAAATCATAGAAACAACTGATAATTTTCATGAAAAATAATCACAACATAGAAATAAAATAACAAAGTTTTTGAGAAGAAGCCAAAGAATTTCTTAGGGGAAATTTCCTATTTCTAAAAAAAAGAGAAAGCAAATTAACTAATTGAACATGCAACTGAATTAAAACATCTAGAAACACTAAAAATAAGAAATTTATAAAATTGAAAGCAAAAACTTCATTGAATTAATAAATAAAATATGAGTTTTAAGACATAAAAAGCCTTAGTTAATGATGTTTTAAAAAAAAGGAAAACCAAATTACCAATACCAAAAATGAAAAAGGTAACCTCTAAGCAACCTAGCCTCCTTAAACAGAAAAATAATTATCGCCAATGGTATTATACTGTTTATTGCTGTTTGATTAGTGCATGTGACATAAAAATGAGGCAGTATAATGGGAACAGGAAACAGCCCTGGGGTAAAATTCAGTAGAACCTTTTTTTGACACAAACTCACAGTGTGACTTTTAACTATTGCCTGCCCTCTCTGAATATCATTTTTCATTTTGAGAAGAAGATCAGACTAAGATGCACAACATTCAAATTGTGGTCCCAGGACCCTAAAGATCCCCAAAACTCCTTTAAGGACTCTTTGAGTTCCAAGCTATTTTCATAATAAGAATATATCATTTGATAATCAAAATGCTTTTTTAAATTAGTTATTCATGTGAAGTCAGATTTTTTCATTTGTTTCAACTAAAGCAACAGTTACAATAGATTGAATATAGAAATAGATATGAAACTCCAGTTGTCTTCTATTAAGTTAGACATTAAGGAAAATTATAAAAAATATGTAGAGCAATGTCACTATTCTCATGAATGTTTTCTTGTTGTTATTCTTTTTGGAGAATATATTTTCATTAAGGGGAGCTAGGTGGTGCAGTGGGTAGAGCACAATCCCTGGAGTCAGGAGAATCTGAGCTCAAATTAGACACTTGATACTCACTAACTGTGGGACCTTGGGCAAATCACTGAACCCTGATTGCCTTGCATCCAGGGCCATCTCCAGTCATCCTGATTCATATCTGGCCACCGGACCCAAATGATTCTGGAGGAGAAAGTGAGACTGGTGAACTCCCCCTCACTCAAATCCAATTCATGTACTTGTCCTAGCTTCACCTTCCTAATGTCATGATCTTTTTTTGAGAAGGAAGGACAAACATCTTCTTTTTCATAAAGATGTTATTTTCATTAGAATGGGGTAATCATTGTTGAGTTTTTATTATAATAGGCTATTATTTTTAACTGTATTAATTTTCATTTCTAATATAAAATATCAATAGATGTTGTTTTGGAAAATATATTTTCGTAAAATGTTATTTACATTAACATGGGTTAATTATTGTGTTTTTATTATAATAGGTTATCATTATTTTTAAATGTATATTAATTTCCATTTCTAATATAAAAATATCAATAGATATAACCAGGCTTGTGCTGGTACCAAAGGGAACCAGCTATGAGAAAATTGTATAATTTTTAGTGTGTCAGAGATTATAAATCATGGTTTGCTTTATTGCTTTGTTGATTATCTAGACAAGATATGTTTATAATGCAGATCAAAATTAAAAGTGTCACAACTAACTTTTTTTGAGAGGGAAAAAAAAATGTGAAATACTCATCAGAATGCTCTTAGATATAACCCACATAAACAAAAAGTTTTTTGGGGTTGTCAATAATATTTAAGAGTATTGAAAAATATTTGAAAAGATTTTGTGAACTATTGGCTTAAATAGTCTGTAGATGTCTTTTAACCTTAGAATTCTGGGAGATTATGGAATTATCTAATGAGGTCTTTATTGTTTAAAGGTGTTCATACAGTTTCAATTGAGTCATTAAAATTACATTACCATTTTCTTTCTTAAAATTCATTTTATCTAGAATTTATGGAATAAAATAAAATAAGCATTTTTAAAAATATTTATGGCAACAGGGTTAAGTGACTTGCGCAAAGTCACACAGCTAGGCAATTATTAAGTACATGAGGTTGGCTTTGAACTCAGGTTCTTCTGATTCCAGGGCCAGGACCGATGCTTTACCCACTGCACCACCTAGCTGTCCCCTTAAACATTTTAATAACAGTAAGGACAAATATGATTTTACATGAAACTGAAAATCTATTACAACTTGTTATTCCTTTTAAATATATAATAAAGTTATAATGTAATTTTTTCCCTTTTTTTCCTTCCATCCCTCCCCCAGGCCTCAAGATGGCTACCATTATTATTGATTCAAGATCCCAGTACCCAGGATATAAAGAGAAATGAACCCAGCACAGTCCATATTTCTATGTGAGATGAAAAAAAATCTTTAACTGAAAGTAATTTGCATGTGAATTATACTTCCAAATAATGATGTAATAAGGCTATCAAGATGACTGGTAAAAACATACACCTGTCTACAAACAAAATGCACATATTATAAAAGAAAATGAATTAATTGTTGAATGTCCTGAAAATATGTTTGCCAAGGAGAAGAGGAAATTAAAAAAGAATGAGGAGTAAGCCGTTGCCCTGGGAGATGACAGCTCTCTTTGTTTCCAGTTTACTTGATGAAGCTCTAATAATGCCCTCTGTAGATGAGGCCATCTTTGGCAAACTCAGGGCAGAGAAAAAGCCTGACCCAAACATTTGAGTTCCAAGGAGAAAACAAAGACAAATTCAATTTTAGTTGATTTTTATTAAAGGAGGGAGGTATTCTTCAAATTTGCTGATGAGACTCAAACACAAATGTTACATCTTTCATTATTTTGACTTGCAAAGACTCATGCAGGAACTGAAGCAGGATTAGGAGGAGAAAACTAGGGAATAGGAAGCCTAGCACATCAGCTCACCAAGTAGCCTTTGCCCAGTCCTTGTCTTCTAGCAGTTCTGGATTGATTGTACTGGGGTTGCTACCTTTTCAATAATAGTTCTCCACATCCCCATAGCCCTCAGATTCCTGAGGATCAATTCCATTTTGGGGCTGTAGTCTAAGGGATCTCCCTTAGCAGGGAGAAGGGAGGAAGTAAAAAGGTTCCTAAGGTATGAACATGATTCTAGAAGGGAACCGTCAGTTTTAATCAGAAGTAGATCTCTAAGCATCATAGAATTTTTTATTGATTTCAATCAATAGAGATGCTAATTCCTAAAACTTGTTGGTAAAATTGCAACAAGGCTTCCTATCAGTTATTTTATATTTTAATTGTATCAGTGCCAAATGGATTTTTTTCTTCCTTGTATTTTTTGGGGAGGTTCAGCTTTTGAGGTCTCATGAGACCCTATGTCAAAGGTGAAGGAGACACAATGTAGATGCAGTCCCATCATACAGTCAGACTTGGAAAGAAGGCATCACCTCACCAGCTAGAATGATAGAAAGCAAGAAAAGCTCTCCATCAGCCTTCAAAGTTATTCTTAGACTTTAAGATCAGAGGAAGGAGAAAGACTTGAGAAATAGGGGCTGCCCCTTTGGTATATGCTCAGTTACAGTTCAGTAACCAATTAGAAGCTTTTATGGTGGTCATAAAGCAGCCTAAGGCTATTTTTGCATCTTCTTGAAGGTAGAGGGAAGGACCACTCCATCTACTGTCTAACAAAGGGTTTCTAAAGAGGGAATGTGAAAATTCTGTTGAGTTCTGTAGTTTATACTTCCTATCCCAGGATTTTTGCAGCTTGAAACTATTCATGGGCTCTATACAAGGGTATGAAAGACTTTTTTATGTTCTTGAAATGGGCTTAAACACCTTTTTTGAAATAAAAAATGGCAATCTTACATTTACAATTATTTAACTTCTAGAAGGTTCATTCTATTCAAATTTATCAATCAGTGGCTGTAATCATCTACTGTTTATTCTTTCGTTTTTAAGGAGTTCAGCATCTTGTAGCTTTCTACTTTAGTCTGTCATTTACTACCAGATTTTTATTAAGGGCTTACTTTATGCTAAGCAAGGAGGATACAAAGGAAAATTAAAAACGGTTCGTGTCCTCAAGGAGGTCACATTCTAATGTGGGGGAGACAACATGAAAATAATCATTTATTTTATGAGATATGAGCAATGTCAATAAAGATGATCTCAGAGAATTAGGACTAGCAAGAGGGAAAGACAAAAGGGCTTCTTATGAAGGTAGATTTTGAACTGAGTCTTGAAAATAGCCATGAAAGCTAGGAAGTGGAGGTGAGACTCCCAGAACATTCTAGAAACAAATCAGAGGAACAAAGAAGAAATTTGCTGTCAGATTTGTAAATGAGGGAAGAATTCATGACCAAACAAGAGGTAGAGAACATCACAGAAGATTAAAATACACAATATTTATTATTCAAAATGTAAAACTATTTGCACAAACAAAAGCAAATAAAGCTAAAATTAGAAGGATGATGTAATTAGGTAAAGATCATTGTAGGTAGTTTCTCTGAAAAAAAGTATCATTTCTCTAATATGTAAGGAACTGATTCAAATTTACAAGAATGCTATTTCTCAACTAATAAGTGGTCAAAGATAGGAAGAGATACTTTTCTTTCTATTTTTTTTGCAAGGCAATGGGATTAAGTGACTTGCCCAAAGTCACACAGCTAGGTAATTATTAACTGTCTGAGGCTGGATTTGCACTCAGGTACTCCTGACTCCAGGGCAGGTACTCTATCCACTGCATCACCTAGCTGCCCCAAGAGATACTTTTCTAAGGCAGAAATCCAAGATATCAATACATATTTGAAACATTGCCCCAAATCACTAATAATCAGAAAAATGAAAATTAAAGCAATTCTGAGGTTGTACATTTTATCCATGACATTGATAAAATTAAGCAAAAACAAATAAGGAAAATTATCAATTTTGTAGGAACTACAAAAAAATAGGCACAATATTGCACTATTTGGTGGAGATATCAAGTAGTTCATCATTCTGGAAAGCAAATAGAACTGTGCCCAAAGAGCTGCCAGAATGATATCAGTGTAAGATCTATATTTTGAGAAGATCAAAGAAAGAGAGAAAAACCCAAATGTACAAAAATGTCATAATAACTCTTTTTTGTAGTGACTTAGAGCTAGAAATTAAGAGGTTGCCTAATGGTTGGGAAATGATTGAATAAGTTATGCCATATGAATGGCATGGAATTTTATAGTGTTGTAAGAAATGAGGAGATAATTTCACAGAAATTTGAGAGGACTAAATGAACGAACTGAACAGAATCAGGAAAACAATTTATGCAACAGGAACAAAAATTGTCAAGTCAAACAACTTTGAAAAACTTCAGAATAGGGGCAGCTGGGTGACGCAGTGGATAGAGCACCCCTGGAGTCAGGAGGACCTGAGTTCAAATCTAACCTCAGATAGTTAATAATTGCCTAGTTGTGTGACCTTGGGCAAGTCATTTGACCCCATTGCCTTATCCACCCCCCCAAAAAAGAAAAAATTCAGAATGTTGATCAATGTAATGATCAACAGCTATTCCAGAGAACCCATGATGAAGCAAGTAGAAATTGAGGCCAAGATGAGGATTTGTTTTGTTTGACTATGCGTATTTGTCACAAGTATTTTATCTTTTGGGGGGAGGTGGAGGAGAAGTGAGAAGAGGAAATAAATTTTTCTTGAGTGAAAAAAGTTAAATTGGCAACAACAGGAAATCACAATAATATGTGTGGGATTTGATCCTGAAGTCATGGGTTTTGATCCGTGGGAGCCTCATTGAACTGTCAGAGGAGTACCTTTTAATATAAAACGGAATTATTTGTTTGGGAATCAGCTCAGCAATTTGTTCTTCCACAACAAGAGGTAGAAATAGGTGTCATACAACACACAAAGACAAATAAAGGAAATATACTGCCTGAATTTGGTCTGATACCAAGAGAGGCTTTTGTTCAACTTGTATTTATGTAAATAAATTTTTCTGAAAACTTGACTCTCTACCACAATGCCCCAGATTTCTAGTAGAGATGTTTCCTTGCTATAGTTCTTACTATTCCACTTCAGTAAGTGCTTTTGCTTTGAGTAACCATGTCTTCTGACCAACTAGAGATAAGGTCAGTCTTCCCTGCTAGAGAGAGAGAGAAATGATGAACTGTAATTTTAGAACCATATGTAATTAACTCCCTTACTCAATAAACTGCAGTGGCTCCCTATTATCTCTGGTAAAGAAAACTCTCCTATTTGACATTTAATGCACTCAATAACCTTGATCCACCCTACCTATCTAGCCTTATTAAAAATTACTCCTTTTTGTATGGTCAAACACAGACCTTTCCCCTGCCTAGGATGTATTCCATCCTGACCTCTGGCTTTTACATTACCTAATTTTGTTCTAAGCTTAATTCAAGATCCACCTTCTTCATCAGCTTTTTCTTGATTCCTTTAGTTATTACTGCCTCCCTTTCCCCTTCCCCCCACTGCATTGGCTTTTTATGTATATGTTGTCTCTCTCTCTGTAGAATACAAACTTCTGGCTCACAAAAAGTGTTTCTTTTTGTCTTTGATTTTCCAGTGCCAGGCATAGTGATACTAGATGTTTAATAAATATCTATTAATTAATTGATGGTTCAATTAACTCCTTTTTAAGCACATCACCATTATGAGTTTTAAAATTATTTATTTTTTGAAAATGGGAGTTCTGAAGATTCCTGAAATTATAGAATTCAGTATCTAATAATAATAAGTAGAATTAATATGGTAAGTTTTGAAAACTCCTTCATAAATGCTATCTTATGTAATTTTCACGATAAACTTTTGTGAAAGGTGTTATCATCCTCATTTGCAAAATGGGGAAAACAAGACTGAAAGAGGTGGGCCATACAGCAAGGAAGTGCCAGAAGAAAACTATAAACTCACATCTTTTTGATTCTAGGCCCAGTTTTCTATCTCTTAAGCCACCCAGGTACCTACTCATCCATACATAAGGACCTCTACAGGACTTTGCTTTAAAATGCAATGTAATTTATATTTTGTTGTAATTTTATTTATTTTGTTAAACATTTCCTAATTATATTTTTAATCTGGTTTCTGCCATTCTGGAGCATGCTGTGGGTGGCATGGAGTGTCCCATTGTTGCCTCTGCTCCAGATGACAATATGGTAGCACTTGATCTTAATTATGAATGGACAGATACAGTCAGAACAGTATACCTTCTCAACTTCTGGCTAGGAAGCATTGTATGGATGGAGAACCTTTGCAGGATAACCTTTGCAGGATGGATAACCTTTGCCTAGCTACCCTCTAAGGGCTATCTAGGTCTCCCAAGACACTGGTAGGTCATACTTGCTGTTGGAAGATTGAACTATGTGATTCTTCTGCATTATCTTTTTCCATTCAGGTTTGAAATGGTCTGTTTTCTGGTCTTATTAGAAAGATTTTCTTTCTTTTTTTTATTTTTACAGTTCTTATGGAAAATTTTGTTTCTCTAAATGCATACATAAATAAATTAGAGAAAGAAGAGATCAATGAATTGGGCACACAACTAAAAAGCTAGAAAAAGAGCAAATTAAAAATCTCCAATTTAATACCAAATTAGAAATCCTGAAAAATCAATGAATAAAATTATAGTAATAGTAATATTTGTCCTTCATTCTTTTTTATTTTTTAAATTTTTTCTTTAGTTTGTATTTACACATTACTAAAATATTCTTATTTAAGAGTAAACATAATACCCCCTTCCCCACAAAAATATAAAACTTCATGAGGAATAAAGTAAAAAAAAAAAGAAAAAAATGTGTTTCAGTCTCTGTTTTGATACCATCAGCTCTGTCTCAGGTGGATCACATTCTTTATCATAAGTCCATCAGAGAAGTTACTTCCATCTTTTTCCACAGTTGCTGTTGCTGATGGTAATTCCCTCCATCCATTCCTCCCCACTATTATCTATTGTATTTTCTCTCTCCTTTCACTCTGTCCTTCTTCTAAAATGTTCTGTGGGGTAGCTGAGTGGCACAGTGGACAGAGCATCAGCCCTGGGGCTAAGACACTCCAAGCCCACATACCACCCCAGAGACCCAGCAACCACCCAGCCCCATGGTCCCAGACAGGCCACCCAATCCCAGCATCTTGCAAAAAGTAAAAAAGAGAAAATGTGTTATATCTGACTATTGTCTCCTATGATCTACCCCCGCCTCTATCACCCACATCCCCCCTTCCCCCTGTCACCCTTCTTTCCTTTTTACTCTAGATGTCTATACCCTATTGAGTATGTATGATGTTTCCTCTCTGAGCCATTTTTGATGAGAGTTCCCTCATTCCCCCTAGCCTTCTCCCCCTTCCATACCATTACAAAAGCTCAGCTCATTGCAAAAAAATATCTTTTATATGAAATATCTTAGCCTATTCCACCTCTCCTTTCTTTCACTTCCAGTACATTTCCCTTTTAGCCATTGACTCCATTTTTACACTATATTATATCTTCAAATTCAGCTCTCTCCTGTGCTTCATCTATAAAATCTCTTTCTACCTGCTCTATTAAATGATAAAATTCATATGAGTATTATCAGTATCACTTTTCTATGCAGGAATACATGCAGTTCATCATCATTAAGTCCCTCATATTTTACTCTTCTCCTTCATTCTCTTTGCTTCACCTGAGTCCTGTACTTGAAGGTCAAACTTTCTGTTCAGCTCTGGTCATTTCAATAGGAACATCTGAAATTCCTGTTTCATTGAAAGTCCATCTTTTTCCCTGGAAGAAGATGTTCAATTTTTCTGGGTAGTTGATTCTCCATTGCATTCCAAGCTCTTTTGCCTTCCGGAATATTATATTCCAAGCCCTACGAGCCCTTAATGTAGTTGTTGCTAAGTCCTGTGTGATCCTGACTGCAGCTCTACGATATTTGAATTGTGTCCTTCTGGCTGCTTGTAATATTTTCTCTTTGATTTGGGAGTTCTGGAACTTGGCTATAATATTCCTGGGGGTTGTTTTTTTTAATATCTTTTTGGGGGAAATCAGATTCTTTCAATTTCTATTTTACCCTCTGCTTGTAGGATATCAGGGCAATTTTCCTGTAGGAATTCTTTAAAAATGAGGTCAAGGCTCTTTTCCTGATCAAGACTTTCAGGTACCCCAATAATTTTTAAATTATCTTTCCTGAATCTGTCTACCAGATCAGTTGCTTTTTTCTATGAGATATTTCACATTTGTTTTCCTCAGAGAGCTTTCTTATCTCCTTTTCCATCTGGCCAATTCTGCTTTTTAAAGTATTCTTCTCCTCAATAACTTTTTGAACTGTTATATCCATTTGACCTAAGCTAGTTTTTGACATGTTATTTTCTTCAGCATTTTGTTGGATCTCCTTAACTAAGCTGCTGATTTGTTTTCATGTTTTTCCTGCATCTCATTTCTTTTCCCAATTTTTCTTCTATCTCCCTCACTTGATTTTCAAAATCTTTTTTGAGCTCTGTCATAGCCTGAGCCCAACTTCCATATTTCTTGGAGTCTTTACATGCAGAAGTATGGACTTTCTCTCCTTCAGAATGAGTATTTTGATCCTCCATGGGATCATAGATAAAGTAATTGTCAGTGGTTCTGTTCCTTTTTTTTTTCTGTTTACCCATTTCACCAGCCTGTGCCTGGTTTTGGGATGCTTCCTGAGCTTTTGAATTTTATTTGGACACCCCCCCCCCCCACCAAGGACCTCAGTGTGTAAGCCTCTGACTGCTCTCTTGGTCTGTGAATGACCACAAGTGCACCCCTCTGCCATGGGACTGGGGGGGGGGGGGTCCCTGCTCTGTGGGGGGCCTAGACTGTGATCAGGATCTGAATGTTGCAGAGATCCAGAATCCTGTTCCAGTACAGACTCAGAAGTCTCCCTCCACTCCCTTATCTTCCCTGGGCTGAGCATTCAGGGTGCAGCTGCCTGGAGGTTCCTGCTGGGTGACTCCGCAGGCCTGCTTCCGTTTCCTGGATCTGGGCTACCTCGGCCTCACTGAGTGTGGTGATCATAATGGGGGCCTGGGCTTCCCAGAGTACCATGACCACGCTGAGAGCCTGGATTTCGCAGAGTTCCACAGCTGTGCTGAGGGTCTGGGCTTCATGCTCACGCTGGCAGAGGTCTTAAAAGTTGTGCTTGGTGCTCCCTGGGCTGCAGGTCAGGAAACTGCTTCTGCTGCCGGGAGCCAGCGCTCCCAGGCACCCTGGCACTGTTCCTGGGAGACTGAAGTTCCTTCGCTCTAGCAGGCTGCCCCCTAAACCCATGGAACAGTTTTTACACTATTTTCCAGGCTACCTTGAGCTGGAGAATTGCCTCACTGGATCTTTCTGTGGGTTCTTTTTCTCTTGAAAATTTAGTTAGAGTCATAATTTTAAGGTTTTTGAAATATTTTGGAGAGAGCACCTAGAGAGGCTCTTCTCCTGCCGCCATCTTGGCTCCACCCCTAGAAAGATTTTCAAAAGTATAGTAGTCCCAGGGTTCTTCTCTTTCTCACAATAGCAGATGGGGCAACCATGGAGACAGTGGGGACAGCCATGAAACTCAAGGGAAACTCCTACCCCATTAAGTACCTACAAAGTATAGTTACTCTTTCCAAATCATGGGGTTAGGGGCATAATGCCCCCATAATCTAGAAAATCTGGATAAAATTTTTGGCCCTCCCTTCATACCAGAGAAGTCTGAATTATTATACTATTAAGAGATAAACTCTTTTGCTATTATACAATACTATATGTATATTTTGTGCATTACTGAGTTTCTAAATTTTTTTCTGTATCATTTGCTGGCCTTCACATCTCTGTAGCTTCCACAAAACTCCTCCCAAATTCCCATTTAATTTCTTATGCCAATCAACAACAGGTCAAAACCACAATGTGAAAAGCCAGATATGGAAAGGATAACAGAAAAAGAACCCACAAATAGGCCACCATTGCCCTTCTACCCAGTAGACATGCTTTAGAGTAGCAGTTATTGAAGTGTGACCCAGATACTCCTGGAGGTCCACAAAATCAAAACTTTGGTCTTAGTAATCATAATAAAATTAATAATATTTTATTTTCTAATATTATAAAAATAATACCTATAGCTATAACTCATGTAAACAGAAACTCTTTCTTAATAATTTTTTAAGAGTGTAAAGAGTTTTGAGACCAAAAAGTTTGGGACCTGCTGCTCTATAAGAATGACTTTGTGAGAGCCTGTGTACATCAACCACTGGGCTGGAGAACCCCCTTCATGTGTTTCTGGTGACCATCAGGAGGTCACAGTGCTATCTTATCCTAAGGGAAAAAACCAAAACTCTACAAAGTCAAAAAATGAGTATGCATGCATGAAACATTTTTTTTTAATTTTATTTTTTCCAATTACATGCAAAAACAATTTTAACATTGATGCTTAAAAAATTTTGAGTTCCAAATTCTCTCCCTCTCTTCCTCTCTAAGAAGGCAAGCAATTTGATATGGATTATACAATTACAGTCATACAAAACATAGTTCCATTATTAGCCATGTTGTGAAAGAAAACGGTAAAAAAAAAAACAAGAAAAATATAGTTTTTAAAAGTGTGCATTTAGACTCTGTTCTTCCTCTAGAAGTGAATAACATTTTCCAACATTAGTTAAAAGATAAAAACTTAAAGAAAGTGAATGATTAATTAACAAAACAATAAATAAACAAGTTAAGAACTCAATCTCCAAAAAAAAAAGAAATCAATCAAATCATCAATGAATTGATAAAACAGGAGTGAAAAAACTGACATTCATGGAATATTAAAGAGGTCTAAGGATATCTGATGACATAACACCCTTCTCTATCTGTCCTAAAACTTCTTTTGTACCAGGATTATCATTTCCATTGTGACAATCTCATTCTTTGGGCCAATGCAAGTATCCCTCTGTGTTATGATTATGACCTTAGCACATTACAACACTCCAGGATGAATACACTTCTTCAACAGCTATTATGCAACTTATACTGGAAATTAAACATATTATCTCAATTTTTTCTTAAACTACTCTATCAGTTCTGCCCAATTACTAGGAATCACCTGATCACTTCCATAGTATTTTAAATCTAATCAGCATCCTATATAATCCTGATCTGATGAAAAATGACCCCTGTTCCATGGAAACCCCACAGTCTGTGACAGCACTCTCAGCTTCACCAATAGAAAAATCTAATAAGTATATGAAGTGACTGAAGTGAATGTTTAAGGCTTTGATTTCTATACAAATTGGTTTTCCACCCTGGAACAAGAGTTCCGGTTACATTTTCTCAAATGGAAACTGCAAAAGGATAGAGTATCCACTCTAAGGTTTTCCATTACATGCTGCTCTAAATGTGAAATTTTAAATTTGATCATTATGAATTTCTTGACAAGTTGGTCCCCTATAGCTAGTGATTTCCAGTTCCTGCTGAGACTCATCTAGATGTGCTGCAGATATTCAAGTGGGGATAGACATACTTTTGCATACATTCAAAATATATCTTTCAATGAGGTCAGATTCTTTAAAGGGTCCTAGATAAAGAAATACTTACTATCTTTTTCAACATGAATGCAACCTATCCCTGCCCAGACACCCTGGCATTTTGTTTAGGAGACACAGTTTAAACAGCTGTCACAAAGTTTCCAAACCCTGAATTCTCTCTTCTCTGTCGTTGCTGTACCCTCATGCCACAGCAAATAGACATTGGAATGAGAAAGGGGGCTGGCCCCATTTAGACATGTTGGTGACAGACAAGTCTGGCAAAAACCCAGGCGATTTCGGTTCTGCCCATGTCTGGATGAAGTGTGATACCAGTCACAGAAGTCCAGAGTCAGGACCAATGAGTAACTTTATATCGAGTGTCTTCAAATAATGCTCCCAATATAGCAGCAGAGAAATGGGTTTTGACAGGTGCTGAATTCTGGTGGAAAAATGTTGCCTCTCACTTTCATTGTGATAACAAAACCTTGTTCATCACCAGCACAAGGGTGTAATGAAGCAATGAAAACTATTTGTATAAGCAGGCATCTGCCTGCAGCCTTTTCTGAGGAGAGGCATGAAGTTAACATTAATGTGGCTTAAATCTCCATGACTGTCTTGCACATCAATCACCAGACCAGGAATAGGCCTCATTACTTCTCAAGAGCCTCGATTTTTCAACTGAAAATATCTAGTTTAGAAAAGGGTCAAGGGGGCAAGGCTTATGATAGCGGTGGATGGGCAAGTATTAGGGGGAAGGGCTTGAAGACTGGGGCGGATAGGTGGAAATGCCAAATGAGAAGAGCCAATGATGCCAGAGGATAGGCAAGGCCTAAGTTTAAGAATGGTTCTGAATAGGATTTGACACTTTGACAGGTGATCTGACTCCTTACAATTTGACTCTAATATTTGAACCCAATTGCCTGTGAAGGATGTCCTGAACAGAAAGAGAGAATTCTTGAAGAGGTGGTAGTTAAGGGAAAATGAATTGATATTTGATCTGTCCAATTTTAAATGTCAAATTAGTATCCAGGTGAAAATATCAAACAGGTAGTTGTAATGCTGGTCTGGCAATTAGGGAAGAGATTCAAAGTATCTTGTTTCAGAATACATAACTAAAATAATTAAACTTGGTTTCTCAATTATGGGAGTTGGTGATATTACAGAGAGACAGAGACAGAGGACACAGAGTTGATGATAGAGAGCAGACACACAGAGAGAAACAGAAACAGAGAGAAAAAGACCAAGATAAAGACAGAGAAAAGAATCTGGTAGTGAGCAGAAGAATAAGAAAATACAGGAAGCTTTAAAAATACAGCAAATAGTAGTGATAGAATTGGCTCTATACCTCTCTTCATTGTCCTTTTTGGGATTTTCTTGGCAACACTACTGGAGTGGTTTGCCATTTCTTTCTCCAGTTCAATATACAGATGAGGAAACTGAATTAAACTGAGTAAAGGTCTTGCCAGGATCACTCAGCTAGTAAGTGTCTGCAGCTAGATTTAAACTCAGGAAGATGAGGATTCCTGATTCCAGACCCGATACTTTTATCTCTGGCACCTAGCTGTTAAGGCTTTATAATATGCACACCTTTTTCATTGGTATACAATGCAAAAATTGGACACAAAGGAATATTGAGTTGTGTTTTCCTGGGTTATACCAAACTAGTATCGATCTTTGTGATTTGGATAGGAAGTCATGAAGGGTAAATGGGTTATAATGAACATAAGAATGTACTATTTGGTTAGGTCAAGTCAAATGTCTGTGGAAAAGAAAGAGAAAGGGAAGGAAAGTATTTATAGCAAGCCTATTATTGACCAGGGACTGTGTTCCATTCTTTTTACAAAGGTTAACTCATTTGCAAAGTGGTTGTTATCATTTTTATCTCCATTTTATGGCTTAGGAAACTGAGGCAGAGATTTGAGGGTCACACAGAGACTTGGTGTCTGAAATTGGATTGAGTTCAGGTCTTTCTGACTGTGGAGCTATTGTTCTATACACCAAACCACTAGTGAAGTGCCTGCCAGTGAAGAGGGAATGGCTTCATGAGGAACATGCAGAATATTTTGCAGCATTCTGAAATAGAGGTATCTGATCTGTTGGGATAAAAGGAAATTCTTTCTAGAAGATTGAGATTATTGCTAAAATTGGACACATTTTGGTAGAAGAAACCCCCCCACACACACACACACACACTTTTTTTTCCATTTTCATCCTTTGATGAAATCCTTTGAGGATTCAGGTTGCTCTGGGACTTTTGGAATCACAGCTATATGAAAAGGGAAGATTTAGCATTAGCCACAAACCCTGCTTGCATAATGACTCAGCATGTCAGGAAAACTGATTCCATGACAACATTCCTTGCAGCCTCTGGGGGTGTGGAATTCCAACTCCCCTCACCCTTGTTTCTCCTTGCTTAAGTACTGACAGCCTCATCCTATTCAGTGAATGGGACCCAGAAGCCAATTTGCAGACTGTGAATAAAGAGCTTAGATTGAAGCCTAGACCTTGTCATTCAATGTAGGCTCCCTGGAACTCTGGCAAGTGGAAGAATCCTTTGTCTTTGATTAGATATGGGAAAAAAAGAAGAATCCTAGCTAGCCTTCTGTGTACTGTGTCATTCAAACATTCCCTGAGAGAAGAGGTCAGCTAAGGAATTTGGCCTTTGAAAAATGTAACTAGTTAAAAAAAAAAAAAGGAACAACCCATGCCCATAGCCTCTTACTAATCATATTCTTCATTAACTAACAGGACTACATCTGTTACTACAGGTGCTACTTTCCCTTGCAAAAAAGTCTTGGCTTCTAAATGTAAAGTAATTAACTGAAAGAATGGCAGACTTCTATGAAAAAGATATGTTCACATAAATCAATAACAACCTCCCTACATGTAACTAACAATACGGCAAAATGAGTTAAAAAAGAGAGTTTCCATTAAAAGTAACTAGACATTTAATATAAAGTATATCACATTATAAAATGTTTGGACATGAATCTTCTAATCTTCACTCATGCACATATGAATCTAATTATAAAACAGTTTCTGAAAAAATAAAATCATTGAAATAATTAGAGAAACAATAATTGCCCTTGGCTAGATCAACTCAATATAATAAAAATTAATACCATCTAAATTAACATACTTAATCAGTAACATATTATTCAACTACCAAAACAATATTCCATAGATCCAGAAAAAAAATAATAAAATTAATTTGAAGGAGCAAAATGTCAAGAATCTTTAAGGTAATTTTTTAAAATTACAAGTAAGGAGGTCTTTCATTACTAGGTCTCAAATGTACTATGATACAGTAATTATTAAAATGATCAGTTACTAGTTTAAAAAGAGAGAAGTTGATTAGAATAACAGAATAGGAACACAACATGTAAAAAACACAGGAAGATAGTGTTGATAAACACAAAAAAACCAAATAACTCTAGTAAGGATTCTGTAATTGACGAAAACTCCTGGAAAAATTAGACAATCTGGCAGAAATTACTTTCAGACCAATATCTCACACCATATACCAAGAGAAACTCCAAATGAATCTGACTTGGAAATAAAAACTCACATCATAAACAAATTAGAAGATCAAGAAAGAAAGTATTATTCATAACTTTGGGGAGGGAAGAGTTCATGACTAAACACAAGGCAGTGAGAATCACAGAACACAAAATGGAAAATTTTTATTATATAACTTTAAAATGTGTACAAAGAACTCTAATGTAGTAAAAAATTAGAAAGGAAGCAACAGAAAAATTTTACAGCTATCTTTACAAATATCTTTGATAAAAGTCTTATTTCCAAGATATGCAAGGAAATGATTCAAATTCATAGGAGTAACCCGCATAAAAAGTCAAATTATATGAACAGTCAACTATCAAGAAGAAATCCAAACTCTTAACACTCATATGAAAAAAAAATGCCCCAATTCACTGCTAGAGAAATGTAAATTAAGGCAACACTGTGGTTCTACCTCACCCTTTAAGACTGGAAAAGATGACAAAAGAGAAAAATGGCAGGGTTGTTGAGAAAGAGAATCACTAGTATACTGATGGTAGAGTAACAAATTGATCTAGCCATTTTGGAAAATAATTTGGAACTTTGCCCCAAAGTTACCAAATTGTACATTAACTTTGACTATAAATGCTACTGCTAGTTCTATATCATCAGCAGCACCACCACTTCCCAAAAATAAAGAAAAGGGTCTGTAGATACAAAAATATTTATGATAGCTCTTTTTAAAAAAATTATAGTCAACCACTGGAAGTAAAGGAGGAATGTGTCCTCCTATTGAGAAATGACTAAATAATTGTGGTAAATGAACAAAATGTGATAGTTTTCTGCCATAATAAATTATGAAATGGACAAATTCAAAGGCAACTGGGAAAGTTTTATGTAGGGTAAAGTGAACAAAATGCAGAGAATAAGTTCCACATCATAATTCTCTCCCTAATGGAAAGGAAGGAAGGAAGGAAGGAAGGAGGAAAAAGCACAAGAAACCATCACTTGATGGGGGGGGGGGGGAGCTCCAGCTAGGTGACACATGGGATAGACTACCAATGTGGAATCAGGAAGACCTGAATTTAAATCTGTTCTTAAACACTTGATATTTATTAGCTATGTGGCCCTGGTCAAGTCACTTAGCCCCATTGCCTCATCAAAGAAAGAAAGAAAAAGAGAGAGAGAGAGAGAGAGAGAGAGAGAGAGAGAGAGAGAGAGAGAGAAGAAAGAAAGAAAGAAAGAAAGAAAGAAAGAAAGAAAGAAAGAAAGAAAGAAAGAAAGAAAGAAAGAAAAAGAAAGAAAGAAAGAAAGAAAGAAAGAAAGAAAGAGAAAGAGAAAGAGAGAGAGAAGAAAACCTGATCAGGGAATCCAAGAGGAAAAAAAAACCCACAGTAAAAATTTTTGCAATCCAGATTGCCTTCAAGTGACAAAGACACTAGCAATATGGTCCAGTCATTAATCCAGCACCCAGGGACTGAAAGAGGACTGAACTGTGCACTAGGATAGGAAACATCAAAGCAGGAAATTTTCCTGGGGACACTGAACCTGTCCTGGCTTTAGGAAAAGTGCCATCTGGCATCTCTGACACTTATTACTCAGATTTAGGTCACAGATATAGGGCAGAGTAAGAAAGGGACCTGCCCCTAGGAGGAGTAGAAAAGAGAATTTGTTGAATCTAGTCATAAGACATCATATGCAAGCAATAATTGTGTAGCTCTGACCCTAGGAGCAGAGCAGGGACTGGGCTCTAACATCCAGCTCAATCAGAGATCTGTAATGAAATAATCAGAGCAGCAATTCCACAGCAAAGGGGTGACCACAGTTAAGTTTCTCTGAATTTGATGAGCTTGCCAGTGGGTAGATTGTGGCAGAGACCAATTACTGACACTTCCAGAGACAAGTCAGCAGGCATTTTGTCCAGAGCCAAATCTGAATTAGGAATTTGCAGAGCTCAGATCAGGAAGGCAGTGAGTAGACTTTGACCTAGTTCATATCACTTTGGGAGTACTGAAAGTCTACAGGTTCCCAGTCTAATTTGTCTCTGAGATCATAGAATAATACAAAACTCACCCAAAGAAAGAAATAGAACCCAAGAGGACAAAAGCTCAGCTCAACCATTCCTTCAACAAATGCACAGAGTCTAACTCTAACTAACATCAAGTCCAAAGTCAAGAGATAGGTTGGAAGAATAAGCAAATAAACAAAAAAATTCTATAAGATAATTTGAAATTATAACAGAAAATCAAGACAAAAAGCCAGAAGCAATTATTCCGAGATATCTATAGTCAAGCATCAGAGTGAAAATACAGCCTGGGAATAAACTCAACTAAATTTTCTGTGAGAAAGAAATGGTTTTCAAAAAAGTAAAACAAAATTTTTAAATTCAAATGAATGTGCTTCAAAAAAAAATGAGGGAAAGAAATGAGATATTGAAAAAAAGAATTGGAAAGGGAATTAGCAGTTTATAAAAAGACATATAAAACCTCATCTAAGAGAAAAAAAAACTTACCGATAATTATAATTGACCAAATAGAAGTTAAAGATTTCATGAAACAACAGGAACTGTTAAAACTTAAGTCAAAAGTCTGAAAAAAATAGAAGAAATTTTAAGTATCTCAGCATGATTAGTTGAGAAGAGATAATTTAAAAATCATTACAAAATAGAACCCAGATCTTTTAGAATCAGAGGGAAAGCAGAAGTAGAAAGAAACCACCAGTCATTTCCTGAAAGGAAACCCTATTATAAAACCTCTCAGAAATATTACTTTTAGAAAGATTTTTATTTATTTTGAGTTTTACAATTTTCTCCTAATCTTGCTTCCCTCCCCCTCCCCCCACAGAAGGCAGTCTGTTAGTCTTTACATTGTTTCCATGGTATACATTGATCTAAGCTGAATGTGATCTCAGAAATATTATAACAAAATCTGGGACTCCTAGATGGAATTACTTTATAATTACTTACATTAATAATAATAATAATAATAATAATAATTTACATTAAAATATTCAAATTACTGAAGAGCCATAGTTAACACCATACAATATTTATCAGCCACTATCATAAAAGTATAGAGAGGTTGGAACATGATTTTCCAAAAGAGTAAACATCTAAGTTTCCAGCCAAGAATTAATTATATGTGAAAACTGATCGTAACTCTAAAGAGGAAAAAATTACCTTTAATAAAATAAAAGACTTCTAATGAGTCTGATGAAAAGACCAGAGTTGTGTGGAAACTTTGACATACAAACATAGGAACCAAAAGAAGCATATAAAGTTAAACAAAAGCAAGCAATCATACAGCACTTAAAAAGGTAAAACTATTTACAGTCTTATATTTTGATGCTAAATTAATCCCTCAGAATTCTATCACCATCAAGAGTCATAAAGTTAGCATTAATAGAAAACCTTGGAGAAGTTATGTACAATTTTGATGATCATAAATTAAAATGGAAACAAAAGGAACAAGGGTTAGGGAAAGAAAGAATGGGGGCAATTATTTCATATAAATGCAATGTATTGGTAGAAATCTATACAATAAGGAGGGAATGGATAATATGTGAATCTGGTTTGAACTGGTCAAAGGAGGGATTTATACACACACACACATTTGGTTAGAGAAATACTTTTCACTTCAAAGGGAAACAAGAATGAAGAGGATTAAGAGAAAGAATAGAGTAAGAGAGATAGTATGGAAAGTGAGGTATTAATCAAAAATAAAACAAATTCCTAAAGAGGGAGTTGGGGGGGTGAGAGAAAAAATTTTTTGAGAATAGGATGTATAGAAATGCACAATTAACAATCGAAAGTGTAAATATCAAGGGGAGGCTAGGTGGCGCAGTGGATAAAGCACTGGCCCTGGAGTCAGGAGTACCTGGGTTCAAATCTGGTCTCAGACACTTAATAATTACCTAGCCGTGTGGCCTTGGGCAAGCCACTTAACCCCATTGCCTTGCAAAAACCTAAAAAAAAGTGTAAATATCAATGGTAAGAAGTCCTACATAAAACAAAAGAACATAGCAGAATTAATTTGAAACCAGATTCCAAAAGTATGCTATTTACAAGGAAAATTCTTGAAGGAGAAGGATACCTTCAGAGTTAAAATTAAAGCTTGGAGCCAACTGAAGTAAAAAAGGTAGGTGTAGCATTTATGATCTCAGACAGAGAAACAGGATAACATATTTAATTCAAGAGATAAATAGGGAAGCTGTATTTTTCTGAAGGCTAAGAGACAATCAATACTAAACATATATATATATATATATATATATATATATATATATATATATATATATATATATGCCAAAAAGTATGATATCTAAATTTTCATAGGAAAAGTTAAATGAGTTACAGAGAGAAATAGACAATAAAACCATAGCAGTTTAAGACTCTTAAACTCAATAAAGTAAACCAAGAATTGTTGAGAAAGGAATGATAACCTTGAATAAAATCTTAGAAAATTTAGATATGATAGATATTTTAGAGGCAGCTGGTGGTGCAGGGAATTGAATGCTGAGTCTGGAGTCTGAAAAACTCCTTACTAGAGTTCAAACTTAGGTAGGTCACTTAAACTCAATTTCCTCAGTTTCCCTAACTGTAAAAATTGGGGTAATAATTACACCATACTATCTTATTCTGTTCTTTCTCCCAATCCTTTTTATTCTTGTTTCCCTTTCAAGTGAAAAGTATTTCTCTAACCGTGTGTGTGTGTGTGTGTGTGTGTGTGTGTGTGTGTGTGTGTATAAATCCTTTCTTTGACCAGTTCAATAGAGTTGTTGTGAGGATCATGTGAGACACTATTTATAAAGTTCTTAGCACAGTGTCTGGCACATTATTCCCTCCTCTTTTCTCCTTTCCTCCCAACTAGACTCTTCTATTACACAAAAATTATCATGATACCTAAAAAAATGAGGAGTCAAAAGAGAGAAGGAAAACTATAGATCAATATCCCTAATGAATATTGATGCAAAAAAATTTTTGAGGCTGAATTTGATTTTTATTTACTTTTTTATTTAATATTTATTCTCATGTTTTACAAATAATTTTTTACATTAATAAAATATTCTCATTTAAGAGTAAATGAAACACACCCCCCATATAGACTTGCTTGAGCAATAAAGTAAAGGGGAGAGAAAAAAATTAAAATTAAAAAAATAATAGTAATAATTGTAGGTATGGCCAGGTGGCACAATGGATGGAGCACCAGCCCTGGAGCCACAAGCACCTGAGGTCACATCCAGCCCCGTACACCCAACAATCACCCAGCCATGTGACATGCAAGCCACCTGAACCCCTCTGTCCTGCAAACCCCCCCCCAAAAAAGAAAAAAAAGACACAAAAAAAATAAAATAGTAATAATAGTAGGGGTGGCTGGGTGGTGAACAGAGCATTGGCCCTTGAGCCAGGAGCACCTGGGTCCAAATCCAGCCTCAGACACCCAACGATCAATCACCCTGCTATGCGGCCCCAGGCAGACCACCCAGAGCCATTTGCCCTGCACCCCACCCCAAATAATAATAATAAAAAATGTGCTTGAGTCTTTGTTCCAACATCAACAATTCTGTCGCAGGTGGATCACATTCTTTATGATAAATCCATGGCAAAAGTTACTTCCATATTTTTCCACTGTTGCCATTACTGATCGCAACTCCCTCCTTTCATATTTCCCCACTACCATATAATATATTTTCTCTCTCCTTTCACTCTGACTCTGCTGTAGGGTATGTGAGTGGTGCAGCAGACAGATCCCCGGCTCTGGGGCCAAGAAGCCCTGAGCCCCCATACCACCCCTTAGGCCCAGCATCCACTTGGTCCTATGGTCCTGGACAGGCCATCCAATCCCAGCCCCTTGCAAGAAGTAAAAAAGAAAATGTGTTATATCTGACCACTCTTCCCCCATGGTCCATCCTCTCCTCCTTTATTCACATCCCCCCCTGCCCCCTGTCCCCCCCCTCTCCTTACTCCAGATGCCTATACCCCATTGAGTATATATGCTGTTTCCTCTCCTAGCCACCTCTGATGAGAGCAAAGATTCCCTCATTTCTCCTTGCCTTTCCCCCTTCCATATCATTGCAATAGGTCATTGTAATAAAGAAAAATCTTGTTATATGAAATATCTTGGCCTATTTCCCCTCTCCTTTTTATTTTTCCCATTACATTTCCCTTTTTTTTCTATTGACTCCATTTTTACACCATATTTTATCTTTGAATTCAGCTTTCTCCTGTGCTTCAACTATAAAAGCTCCCTCTACCTGCTCTATTAGCTGAGAAGGTTCATATGAGTATTATCAGTGTCATTTTTCTATACAGGAATACATACAGTTCATCATCATTAAGTCCCTCATATTTTCCCCTTCTCCTCCAATCTCTATGCTTCACCTGAGTCCTGTATCTGAAGATCAAACCTTCTGTTCAGCTCTGGTCATTCCAACAGGAACATTTGAAATTCCCCTGGTTCATTGAAAGTCCATCTTTTTCCCTGGAAGAGGACATTCAGCCTTGCTGGGTAGTTCATTCTTGGCTGCATTCTAAGCTCTTTTGCCTTCCAGTATATTATATTCCAAGCCCTACAAGCTTCCAATGTAGTTGCTGCTAAGTCCTGTGTGATCCTGACTTCAGCTCCATGATATTTGAACTGTGTCCTGGCTGCTTATAATATTTTCTCTTTGACTTGGGAGTTCTGGAACTTGGCTATAATATTCCTAGGGGTTGGTTTTCTTGGGGGGATTGGTGGATTCTCTCCATTTCTATTTTGCCCTCTGCTTCTAGAATATCAGGGCAGTTTTCCTGTAGTAATTCTTTGAAAATGATATCAAGGCTCTTTTCCTGATCATGACTTTCAGGTATTCCAATAATTTTTAAATTATCTTTCCTAAGTCTGTTTTCTATATCAGCTGTTTTTTTCAATGAGATATTCCACATTTTCTTCTAATTTTTCATTTTTTTGGTTTTGAAGTATTGATTCCTGATTTCTGGTAAATTCATCAATCTCCCTGAGTTCTATTCTTTGTCTGAAGGATTTGATCTCCTCATAGAGTTTTCTTATCTCTTTTTCCATCTGGCCAATTTTGCTTTTTAAAGCGTTCTTCTCCTCCATAACTTTTTTGAACTGTTTTATCCATTTGACCTAAGCTGGTTTTTAGCATGCTATTTTCTTCAGCATTTTTTTTGGATTTCCTTGACTAGGCTGCTGACTTCATTTTCATGTTTTTCCTGCATCTCTCTCATTTCTTTTCCCAGCTTTTCTTCTAACTCCCTCATTTGATTTTCAAAGTCTTTTTTGATCTCTGTCATAGCCTGAGCCCAATTTCTGTTTTTCTTGGAGTCTTTAGATGCAGGAGCTTGTGCTTCCTCATCTTCAGACTGAATATTATGATCCTTCTTGGGCCCATTTGCAAAATATTTCTCAATGGTGTTCCTCTTTTTTCTCTGCTTGCTCATTTTCCCAGCCTGAGCCTGGTTTTAGGGTGCTTCCTTAACTTTTGAGACACTCCCACAAGGGTCTCAGTGTGTGAGGCTCTGTCCTCCCTCCTGGTCTGTGAATGATCATATGTGCCCCCCCTCTGCCATGGGGCTGAGGTGGGGGGGGCCTGCTGTTCTATTGGGGGGCCTAGACTGTGATCAGGATCTGAATGTGGTCAGAGCCCAGAGTCCTATTCCAGGGGCAGAGGACACAGCTCTACAATCTCTCTTCACTCCACTCCCTCAGGTCAATGGGCTCATGCCCTGGGGGCTCCTGCTTACCAACTTGGCCTGTTTCTGTTCCTGGATCTGGGCTCTGCTGGCTGCTGTTCGCTGTGAGGGCTGGGCTCCACTCTGGCAGAGGTCCCCCGCTGTTCCCCCAATTTGTGCACAGTGCTCCCCGGGGTGTAGCTCAGGAGACTCCCCTGCTGCTGTGAGCTGCGGCTCCCAGCACCCTGGGGCTGCCTCCAGGAGGCTGAAGTTCTTTCACTCTGGCAGGTACCCCTCTGGCGGGCTGCCCCTCCGACCCCAGGGAGCAGAGCCTTTCTGCTCTTTTCCAGGTTACCTTGAGTAGGAGAACTGCCTCCCTGGGACCCTCTGTGGGTTCTGTCTCTCAAAAGTTTAGTTAGAGTACTTAGCTTATAAATTTATGAGAGAGCACCTAAGATTCGATCCTTTCTTGTTGCCATCTTGGCTCCATCCCTGATGCCAAAATTTTAAATGGACTATTAGCAAGAAGATTATATGGCATATCAACATATCATAAAGATTATATTATATCACCAGATTGGTTTTATCCTTGGACTGAAGGGTTGATTCAGCATCCGAAAATTATAAGCATAATTACCTACATTAATTAAAAATGAATATAATAATAGATGCAGATAAAGCATTTAACAAAATATAACACTCATTCTCATTTTTTTTTATTTTGCAAGGCAATGGGGTTATGTGACTCATCCAAGGTCACACAGCCAGGCCATTATTAAGTGTCTAAGACTGGATTTGAACTCAGGTCCTCCTGACTCTGGAAATGGTACTCTATCCACTACACATTTCTCATTTAAAAAAAAACACTAGAAAGCATAGTAATAGCACAGAATTTTTCTTAATAAGATAAGTAGTATTTATTTAAAACAAAAGCTAGCATAATTTATTATAGGCATGAAGGTCTTTGCAATAAGATGATGGATAAGGGCAGCTAGGTGGTACAGTGGATAGAGCACCGACCCTGGAGCCAGGAGGACCTGAGTTCAAATTTGGCCTCAGACACTTAATAATTACCTAGCTGTGTGGCTTTGGGCAAGCCACTTAGCCCCATTTGCCTTGCAAAAGCCTAAAAAAAAATAAAAAAATAAAATTATGGATAAAGCAAGGATGTTTATTATCAACATCAATATTCAATATAATACAAGATAAAACTAAAGGAATAAGCATAAGCAAAGAGGAAAGAAAATCAACACTTTTTTGCAGGTGATAAGATTGTTTATTTAGAAAACCCTAGAAAATCAATTTAAAATTCATCAAAAATAGTATGAACTTTAGCAAAGTTGCAGGACATAAAATAAGACTTCATAAATCATCAACATTTTTGTATATCACCAACAAAATCCAGCAGGAAGTGATAGAAATTTCATTTTTATTTTTATTTTTCAGATTTTTGCAAGGCAATGGGGTTAAATGGCTTGCCCAAGGCCACACAGCTAGGCAATTATTAAGTGTCTGGGCCAAATTTGAATTCAGGTACTCCTGCCTCCAGGGCCGGTGCTCTATTCACTGTATCACCTAGCCACCCCTAGAAATTTCGTTTTAAAAGTATAAATATTTGGAAGTCTCCTGGCCAAGACACACAATTATATTACCATAATTTTAAAACAGTCTTTCTATATATATAAAGAGAGATCTAAATACTTAGAGAAATATTACTTGCTCGTGGATAGGCTGAGACAATAGAAAAATGACAATACTATCTAAATTCATTTATTTATTCAGTGTCATACTAATCAAACTACCAAAAGACTAAATTATAGAACTAGAAAATAAAATAACTAAATGATCTAAAGGAACAAAAAGGTCGAGATTATCAAGAGAATTAATGGGAAAAAATAGGAAAGAATGGAGACAAGCAGTACTATATTGCAAACTATACTACATAGTTGTAATAATCAAAACAATTTGGGACTGGGTTAAAAAGAGAGAAGTTGATTAATGGAACAGATTAAGTATACAAAACATAGATGCAGATGAGCATAGTAACAATATAAGATAAACCTAAAAATCATAACTATTGAGTCTAGAATTCACCAGAATTATTCATTTGTTCTACAAATAAAAAATCTGTTGGGAAAACAGAAATAGTCTGGTAGAAGCTAGATATAGATTAATATGTCACACTGTATATACATATATATATATATATATATATATATATATATATATATATATATACATCAAGACAAGTTCCATAAACAAATTGGAGGAAAATGGAAGAAATCACTTGTCTATGAGTAGGGATGGTGCCATGACCAAACAAGAAACAGAGAGGTTCACAAAAAGGAAAACAGACAATTTTGGTTACAAAAAAATCAAAAAGTTTGTGCACAGATGAAATCAGTGCAGCTGAAATTAGAAGAGAAGCATGAAATTACGAGAAAAATCATCACAGTAAGTTTTTCTGGTTCAGATTTCTGATTCTCATTTCTAAGATATAAAAGGATTCAAAATTTTAAGAACAGGAACCTATGTCTTTCATCATTTAAGGATCAAAGGTTATAAATAACCAGTTTTCAGAGGAAGAAATCCAAGCTAAAAATAACCATGTGAATAATCAGAGAAATGCAAATTAAAATAACACTGAAATTTTCATACCCATCAACTAAATAAAAAATGACAGATTAGTGGAAAAGGGGCAGGCAGAGGAGTAACAGGTACATCAATGCATTGTTGGTGGAACTGTGTGCTTGTCTCGTCATTTTGGAAAGCATTATGGAACCATTGGCCTCCTAGTTATTAAACAGTGATAAACTAGGTCTATAACCCAAAGAGACCAAAGGAAAAGGGAAAAAATCCATGTGTACAAAAATTATTTATAGCAGCTCTTTGTTATATTAGAAAAAAAATGGTAAACAAGGAGAGTGCCCATAAATTGTGCAGAACAAGTCATGGTACATGAATGTGATGGAATACTATCATGTTGAAAAAAATGATGAGGGAGCAGAGAAACTTAGGAAAGATTTGTGTGTATTAATGCAGAATGAAGTGAGCAGAACCAGGAGAACTATTTACACAAATACATGTTGAAAGTCAGTCACTGATGAAAGACTTAGAACTTTATCCAATGAAATGATAAACCATGAGTCCAAATGAAATATGCTATTCATATAGAGGTGAACTTAAAATACAAAAAAAGAGAAATATTTTTCTAATGTATTTCTAATAAAGAAATTCATTTTACCATATTATGCTGATATGTACCAAAGGATTTGTTTTATTATAGAGTGTTTTTGAATTCATGTTTGTTTTTCTTAATTTGCTTAATGTGGAATGCAGTAGTAAAAGGGACAAATCAATTTTTAAAATCTGTTTGGTACTTGAAAAGTTTTTTAAAATTACAGATGAGAGCATCTCCAGAGATATGCCCATAAATAATAACCATAGTCTGTTGATGTTTTCATCACTTGAAGCTTAAGTTTACTTTGTCCAAGAGTGGCAACTTATAAGAATATAGTTCCAGTTTTACGACTTTCACAGTCATTTTCTTTCTATGAACCTTGTTTCCATGTCTTGACTCTTTTGTGATTATGTGGTAGACATGATTTTAGCATAGTGTGGGAGGTTTTGTTGACTTTCTTTCAGACACCTGTGTCAGAGCTCAGAGAATTTCCTGAGGACGACCACACAAGTTTACATCACAAAAGTGGGGTGATGAAGAGAATAGAGAAAACACAGCTTGGAGATCTAAGGCTAATAAAAATTTGCCTGAGGCATTACCAAAATGAAGAGAGATTTCTAAGCCCTTCTTTTAGCACTCATCAGAAAATGCCAGACCTGAAATTCTATTAGAGCTCATCTGATTTAATTTCTGCTCTTAGCCTTTCTCCTTCATACTAAATTGAAGTCATTCTAAGACATTTCTTATATTATGTGGAGAGGCAAAATGGCTATATTGCCTCAGATGATTCAGAGTTTTCACCTCTAATTGCAAAAATCCCTTATTTTGTAATCTCTCCCCAACTCAATTTCATTGATCTCAACACTATACTTCACCAGGTCCTTTAAAACCCATGAAAAGAACTTTCACTCATATTGTTAACAAACTCCTCCTACTACAAACAGCTTCTCATCTCAAACCTTACTTTTTTTTAAAGTTTTTGCAAGGCAATGGTGTTAAGTGACTTGTCCAAGGTCACACAGCTAGGTAGTTAGTAAATGACTGAGCCCAGATTTGAACTCAGCACCTCCTGACTCCAGGGCCACTGCTCTATTCACTGTGCCACCTAGCTGCCCCTCAAACCCTCCTTTAAAAGTATTTTTGTCCAATCACAAAAACCTGGATTTCTTCTATAAGAAGTCATCCTATATCTGGCTACTCTTTCTAGTGCTGCATACTCTTTCAATTCCATTAATAAGTATAATTACACCTATTGATATACCTACCATGCCTAAGATATTTAATACCTAAGAAAGCTAACATACCTAAGATAAGAAGTAAAATATATTTCTTGTATGACATTGCCACTTCTCCATCTGTCCATTGTCATCTACTAATTCTAGCTTTCTCTCTTGGCTCAGATACTTCAAGTCTAAATATAATTCTACTCCCTGACTGTAAACATCAGAATACCAATATACAGAATGCTGCTTCAAACTGGTCAGCTTCCTCAACTTCCGTTATCTTGGCTACCTTTACCTGACCCACTTATCAGCACAGTCATACTCTTATTGTCATTATTATTTTAATTTGTTTCATCTCCATGATTTTGAACTCTGAAAATTCCCCTGTCCTTTCATCTTTCTCTTTGCCTCATTCCCTCTTTCCTTCTTTATTCTGACAGAAAGCTTTAGGTATTTCACTCCTTCCAGTCTGCCATCGCTGTAATTATTTTCCGTACCTCAATAAATAAATAAGGATTCTATGATGTTCTATAAAGGTAATTCAAAGACAATAGTGAATAATTCTCTGCTTTCAAGGATGGCAAGAGGTTCTGTATAAAGAAATAGAGACATACAAAATAATATAGATATACATATAGATATAGATATATAAAATAAATACAAAGTAACCCCAGAGGTTTTAGGCACGAGCTAATAGGGAGTATAGGAAAGACCATATACAGAAGGAGTTTCACAGTCTTGAACTTCTGATTAACCAATTCTGCTATAGAATGTCCTTCACTCTTCCTTTTTTCCTT
Organism: Macrotis lagotis; assembly: GCF_037893015.1. Classification (NCBI taxonomy): domain Eukaryota; kingdom Metazoa; phylum Chordata; class Mammalia; order Peramelemorphia; family Peramelidae; genus Macrotis; species Macrotis lagotis. Next base: position 39,069,184 of record NC_133660.1, on the reverse strand, counting down.
CTGCTATTCTTTCATGCCAATATTTAATCTTGGATCACCCTCACCTTTTGCTTCCCTTCCTTGATGCTAAATGCATCTAGAAGAAGCCATACAATATGAAGCCACTACAAGTTTCAAGGTATTTGATCTCAACTGTACATTCACACAATCATTTGATTGTGAGTTTCCTCATTGTTCTTTCTCCAAATGTTGAAATTCCTCTATATCTCCCCTTATCTTCATTTCCTTTACTCCAATCTCTGAGGAGGTACCTATCTCCCTGACAAGCCCAAGTTATCTGCTGCCTTAAGATCTGTTCATTTATCCTTAAAATATCCTTTCAATTGATTCTGTTATTTCTTCAAGTTATTGTCCCATGCCTCCCCTTATTGCTTACATATGCCTACGAAGAATTCTGCACACTTATTTCCTATACTTCTTTTCTATCAGTCACTCCTCAACCCCTTGCAATCTGGCTTCCCACTCAACTTTCTTGTTGAATCTACTCTTTACAAGCTTATCAAAAATCTCTTACCTGCTAGATCCAATGATCACTTCTCAGTCCTTCTTGACCTCTCTGCATCTTTCAGCACTGATGAACATTCTCTCCTCCTGGATCTTTTCTTAATTACTCTCTTACCATACTTTTTGACTATTTAATCTTCTCTGATGAATGGTCATTCACCTCCCTTTCTCTTAGGATGTGAGTCTCCCAATGTTCTGTTCTGGGTCCTTTTTTTTCCTCTCTCCAGACTCTTGCACTAAATATCTGCTATATATCTCTTCTGATTGAAATTTCCCCAGGTACTCCAGCTGGTATCGGATTATTTGCTATTACACTTATTTATACACATGTGTGAGTCTCTACAATCTTATATTCCCTGAAAGTAAACTTCTTGAGCTCAAGAAATATGTCACTCTTAGTTTTGTATCCCTAGCACATAACACAGTTGCCTTGCATACAGTTGGGGTGGAATAATGTGGTTCTTTAATTGAATGGGGAATCCTTCAGGGCTCATTAATTTGAAATACCCTGAACCAGATTCTTGGGGAGAGGACGAGGAGGGAAATATCAGCATCAACTTTGCTTCTCCAAAGGTTGAATTCATTAATTTGCAAATGGTGGTGGATATGGCAGGGATGGCATTCTGATAGTAACTTCACTAAGAAACAGGAATCTAAAATTAATTTGAATGTAGACTACGAGTCAAGAACCTGACTATACAATGGTTACTATAACCTTGAACTACTAAATAATTCTTTTGACTTTCTATTAATATATAGTAAGTTGGTTGGATCAGAAGTTGGTTTGCTTTTAAATGTTCACTTTTAAAAAGACTCTGATAACTGCTATTCACAAACATGAAACAACAAAAATATTCAAGGAATTAGAAATATAGCTTGAATTTTTCCTTCCCCACACACAAATGTTCCATTTCTTCCCTCAAGATCACCCACTCTTCTATTACTTTATTTGAAGTTCTCTCTCATTTTGAAACATGCCTCGCATACTGATGTCTGGAAGATAGCCAAGTCTTTGGTCTGAATTCCAGCACTTAATTTCCCAGTTTCCATGAGACTGGGGTCTAAGGAAAATGGGAATTTCCCCTAACATATTCAGAAGGCTATCTATCCACAGACACAGAAAACATTCAAATTATACCACATTCAATTTCCTCAGTTGGTTAATACTTTAAGCATTTAAAAAGACACAAGAAGCTGAACTATTAAAATGATTGATTGCAGAATTCTCATCTTTCTTCCTACCTCCAAGTAGAAAGTTTTCTGGGTTTAATACATAAAATGGTGTGGCCCTGGAACTGACCCACTAGACAACCACACATGCATGGACATACACATATAAATAGACATATATGTGGGTATTGGTATGCACACACACAAGCATGTGTATGTGCATATTCTGGGGGTGTTTATGACAACCTCCCCCAGTAAAATGGGTGGGTAAGAACAATATGTTCCAATGGTCATGAAGGTGGCTAAAGAAGACACTATGGAGTACTTAGAGGTTGGTCATCAAAGTCATACTCTGAATCCTGTACCATTGCTAGTCATCTTGACTTTTGTCCTACCACTGGACTTTGATGACTCTGGAAGAGAGAGTAAAACTGATGGTTTTGTGCAACTCTGCTTCACTTAAATCCAATTCATGCACAAGTCAAGACATCACCCTGTGATGCCATTAGCCCTCTTCAAAATATCCCAGTTCCCACCCTCTCTCCTACTGGCAAATTGAAGTTTCAGGAATCCACCATAGTTCTTCCCTCAGGGTTCTAGCAGATAGCCCTTAGAGGGTAGGCTATCTTTCTAGTACTCAGGTTCTTAGTTCAGTATGTTCCTTCTAATATTGATCTCCAGTTCAATGACAATAATTAGTCTCAGCAAATTTCTCCATAGCAATTAACCAGTTGACATTAATTAGCCTTCCAAAGAGATACAATGAAAGTTATAGCAAAAAGCAAAGTTTAAAACTGTTTTCACTATCCACTCCATTCATAGACTCACTCCTTCTCTATTACTTCAGTCCCTAGGAAAAGTGGACTCAAATTTAGAGTTCTTAAAAGTTTTTTTTCACCAAGATCATTTGAATGCAACATATCTACTGGATGGATGAGTTGCTTCTTTGATTCAATATATACATGCATGACTGAAGAAGCCATGAATTCACAGGTTAGCCTAGCAGAGGAGGAAAAATACTTCCCAACCCCACCAGAGCTCAGGTTCATCCTTACACCTAGTGTCCAGCAAGAAAAGGAAGATGAAGGAAGAAGGAAGAAAAGAGGGAGCTTGACCATACTCTCACTTCCAGCTCAGCAGCCAATCAGATAATCTTTTACTTCATTACAGAGTAAGCATGGCAGGGAGCAACACATTCTTCAAAGTGGAGAATTGGGACTTTCCATCTAACATATTTTCATACATCCAGAAGTGACCTCATCCAAAACCTCCTAGAGCTAGTCCCTAATTGATCAATCTTTCTATTAACAGATAGTTAGATAAAACACTTTATTAAGCATTTGATATTTCCAGACTCTATATTAAGCCATAGTGAAACAAATAAATTCAGCAAGATAGTCTTTCTTCTCAAAGACCTAATCTTCTATTCTCTTCAACCAGCAAATCAAATCATAGTTTATATGTATATTTATGTGTGTGAGTGTGTTTGTGTGTTCCAAATACATGTTATATAGAGATAGAGATAGAGATAGATAGAGATACAGATGGAGATACAGATGGAGAAACAGATGGAGATGGAGATGGAGATGGAGATGGAGATGGAGATGGAGATGGAGATGGAGATGGAGATGGAGATGGAGATGGAGATGGAGATGGAGATGGAGATGGAGATGGAGATGGAGATGGAGATGGAGATGGAGATAGATAGAGAGCTGGACTGGGAGTAAGGAAGACTCATCTTCCTGAGTTCAAATTTGACCCCAAACACTTACTGTGTGATCCTGGGTAAGTCACTTTACCCTGTTTCCCCATCTGTGAAATGAACTAGAGAAAGGAATGGCAAACCACTTCATATTCTTTGCCAAGAAACCTCAAAAGGGAAGCCTGGAAGGATTTGCATGAACTGATGCTGAGTGAGATGAGCAGAACCAGAAGAATATTATACACCCTAACAGTAACATGGGAAAGATGATCAACCTTAATGGACTTGCTCATACCAACAGGGCAGCAAGCAGGAACAATTTTGGGATGTCTGTGATGGAGAATGCCATCTGTATCCTGAAAGAATTGTGGAGTTTGAACAAAGTCTAAGGACTATTTTAATTTTTTTTAAAAATGTTGTCTTATTATGTAATTCTGCTGTATCTCATACTATATGTTTCTTCCTTAAGGATATGATTTCTCTCTCATCACATTCAACTTAATTCAATCCATACTATGGGAATAATGTAAAGATTAGCAAACTGTCTTCTGTGGGGGTGGGGGGGAGGGAAGCAAGATTGGGGGAAAAAATTGTAAAACTCAAAATAAATAAAACCTTTCTAAAATTTAAAAAAATGGTCACATATCCCATGAACATTTCCATGGCGTACAGCTTGGAAGGGGCTTATGAAAATGAAGTAAAAGAAAAGAAAATAAGTAATGAGAACTCTGTCAAAGAATTGACTAGAATTCTAAAAACAGATCAAGAAAAAAAGGGTCACAAAGAGTTGGTTATGTGTCCATATATACATATATAATATAGGTATATATGTATATTGCCTATATGTATAGTTATAAAGTCAATGCCAAATTTCTCTATAGTCTCCAGTATCTGGGCAGCTAGGTGGCACAGTGGGGAGCAGCTAGGTGGCGCAGTGGATAGAACGCCAGCCTGGGAGTCAGGAGTACCTGAGTTTAAATCTGACCTCTGACACTTAATAATTACCCAGCTGTGTGGCCTTGGGCAAAGCCACTTAACCCCATTTGCCTTGCAAAAATCTAAAAAAAATAAAAAATAAAAATAAAGTCTCTAGTATCCTAGTATTGTATCTTTATAATTGCTATAATTTAATAATAATAATAATAATATTTATGTTATTATAGAACTGCTTCCTTATATTGACAGGATTAGTCACCTTTTTATTTTTAATAGTATTTTATTTTTCCCCGAATACATGTCAAAACAATTTTTGGCATTCATTTTTTACAAGATTTTCAGTTCCAAATTTTTCTCCTTCACCTCTTCCAAAAATGACAGGCAGTTTCATATAGATTATACATGTGCTATCATGTAAAATACATTTCCATCTTAGTTACAATTGTGAATGAAGAAAAAGGTCAAAAGGAAAAAGTATGCTTCACTCTGCCTTCAAAATCCATAAGTTCTTTAACTGGATATGGATAGCATTTTCCTTTGTGAGTCCTTTGTACTTGTCTTGGATCACTTTGCTGCTGAGAAGAGCTGATCATTACACAGTGTTTCTGACATTGTATACAATGCTTTCCTGGTTCTATTCATTTCATCAGTTCATACAAATCTTTCCAGGATTTTCTGAAATCTGTCTGTTCATCATTGCTTATTTCACAGAAATATTCTGTTACATTCCCATACGATAGTTTATTCAGGCATTCCCAATTGATAGGCATCCACTCAGTTTCAAATATGTTGCCCTTATTGAAAGGGCTGCTATAAATACTTCTGCAAATGGAGGTTCTTTGCCCTGGATCAACAGATATGTAATTTTATTTCCTTTGGATATAGTCTAAATAACTCTACAGAATGGTTGAATCATTTCACAACTCTACCAGCAATTCATTAGCACCCCAAATTTCCCATATCCTCTCCAACATTTATCTTTTTTTCCTTTTTTGTCATATTAGTAAGTCTGAAAAGTGTGAGGTGGTACCTCAGAGTAGATTTAATTTATGTTTCTCTAATCAAAAATGATTTAGAGGGGCGGCTAGGTGGTGCAGTGGATACAGCACCTGCCCTGGAGTCAGGAGTACCTGAGTTCAAATCTGACCTCAGACAATAATTACCTAGCTGTGTGACCTTGGGCAAACCACTTAACCCCATTTGTCTTGCAAAAAAAGAAAAACCTAAAAAAATGATTTAGAGTTCTTCTTTATATGGCTATAGATAACTTTGATTTCTTCATCTGAAAACTATCCATCTCTTTATTATCAATTAAGGAATGACTTGCATTCTTATAAATTTGACTCAGTTTTATATATATTTTAGGAGTAGGCCCTTTGTCAGAGAAATTCTGATCACTTCCCAGTTTTCTGCTTTCCTTCTAATCTTGGTTTCATTAGTTTTGTTTGTGCAAAAGGTTTTTGCCTTAATATAATTATTCTTCTTCCTATATTCCATGATCTAGCCAAATTTCCTCTCTCTTCCATACAAAAATAGCACGTATTCTGTCTCTGTAATTTTGTACTCATCATCCTCCTTGCCTGATATATACTACTTCCTTTATCCATGTTTTAGAATTCCTCTCTTTCTTAAGTCACATCTCAGGCACAATCTTCTGCAGAAGGCCTTCCTGGCTAATGGCTTTTCCTTCCAAATTACCATATATGAAACTTTGTATATAGTCAATGTGCATTATTTGAATTTATATTCTTGCTGCACATATTTTTATGTCTCCCACTAGAATTTAAAACTCTGAAGTTTTGTCCTTGTGTGCTCATGAGAATCTTGTATTTTATTTTATCTGTTATGTGTGTGAAATAATTATCTGTCTTATATCCCATTTGCATTGTACATTGGATGCCTTTTTAGCTTCCTTTTCTAGGGAAATGTTAAATATGAGCTAAAAATCTGTTTTAATTTATTTGTCTTTAGGATTCAAAGACTGGGATTTAATGATCTAAGGAATATAAGAAAAGCTATCCTAAGCATTCTTTTATTAGAGGTCAGGCTCTAGGCTTTACTCATCAATTTGATGAATATTTTTGTTTTAAATTCTATTAATATCTGTTTTGTTTTTCAGAATTTCTATTTTAGTGTTTAGCTGGTATTTTTGGTTTGTTTTTTGGCTAAGTATTAAGTGTCTGAGGCTGGACTTGAATTCAGGTCCTTCTGACTCCAGGGACAGTACTAACTGGTGTTTTTTAAATTAATTTTGAAAAAAGGTATGGCTTTGTTTTAGTTTTTTCTCAGGGCTGCTTTAACTGCATCCACACGGTTACATTTTTGTCATTATCCCATTGCTTTATCATTGTATCCATTCTCTCATTGTGGTCAGGTTCTGTGATGAAATTTTCTGTCATTTCTGTAATTTACACTTTGACCCCTTTCCAATGAGATACACACCGACAATGAGGTTGTCATATGCAATGCCAGAGCTAGCTCAGTATTTTTGAGAGAGAGTGTGAGAGAGAAGAGGTATTAGCCTGACTACCAAACTGGAGGTCTCCAGAGCCATTGTGTTGACCTCATTGCTATACACCTGTGAAACCTAGGAAACTGAATCACTTCCATTTAAATTGCCTTAGGATCAGTACAACAATCAGGGACAATTTTGGGGTATCTGTGATGGACAATACCATCTATATCCAGAGAAAGAATTGTGGATTTTGAACAAAGAACAAAGACTATTACCTTTAATTTAAGGGGAAAACCATTATCTTATTATGTAATCTTGCTCTCTCTTATATTTTATGTTTCTTCCTTAAGGATATGATTTCTCTCTCATCACATTCAACTTAGATCATTGTATACCATGGAAACAATGTAAAGACTAAAAGACTGCCTTCTGTGGGGGGTGTGGGGAGGGAAGCAAGATTAGGGGAAAAAATTGTAAAACTCAAAATAAATAAACTCTTTCTTAAAAAAAATTGTCTTAGGAAGATTCTGAAGATCACCTGGAAGGAGAAGATACCAGACAATGAGAGCCTTTCTCAGCTAAACTGCCTAGCTTTCCAACATTACTACAGACACACAACTACAATGGGCTGGACATGTTGCTAGACTGCCAGATGTACGCTTGCCAAAAAAGACTATTTTATGAAGAACTCACACAGGACAAGTGCTCACAATGTCAAGAGAAGTGATGTCGAGACACCCTGAGGGTCTCATTGAAGAATTTTAGAATTGATTGTTCAGCATGGGAGACACTGGCACAGGACCACCCAGCATGGCATGCCCTCATCAGTGAGAGGGCCGCACTCTATGAGGAAAGCAGAATGGAAGCAGCTCAAAGGAAAAGTGACATATGTGAGTTTAGAATAAGCATCCCAGGTGTTCACATGGCTTATTTGTGTCCGACCTATGGCAGAGCATTCAGAGCTCATATTGGTCTGAACAGCCACCATTGGACACACTGTAATTTGTCTCAAATATAGTGATATCATTTTGGTCTTCCTCAATAACAGACAAGAACCAACCAACCAACCAATCACCAATTAATTATTAATCTCTTCTTCAAATGACTTTAATTAAATACAATTTTAAGTGCATCATGGTTGGAAAAAGATGTTTACTATTTCTACTTTTTTGGTATTTGTCACATTTTAATTTATAATTCATTTTTTTGTAAAGGTACCGTGCACAGCTGAGTTAGGTGTATATTTCTTTCTGTTCCCATTCAGTAATTACCAGAGATCTATTCTATCTACTTTTCAAAAATTTATTCACATCCTTTTTTTTGTTAAATTCATCTATATCTGAGAGAAATCCAATGAGATCCCCCACTACTATGATTTACTATTTCTTCATGTAGATTGATTATAACTTTTTAAGAATTTGAGAGCTGTCATATATGTTAATAATTGATACTAATTAGTTTATTGGGCTTAATGTATAGACATTATGATGCTTTCTTATTTATCACTTGTAAGCAACTGTTTTTATTGTTTTCTTGTCTGAGATTGATTTCTACTGCTATTCCTGAGTTTTTCTGAAATTTATTAGTTTTTGTTCCAGCCACATCTCTGAATCTTCTGTTTTAAGCATATTTCTTGTTATTGCATATTGTTGCATTCTGCTTTGTAATTCATTTGACTTTCCCGCTCTATTTTTTGGTATATGTCCATTCCCATCCTCAGTTATAATCAATAATTCATATTTTCCTCTATTCTCTTCTCCTATATTTTCCCCTTACTTCTACTTCTGCTGCCTGTCCTCTTTACAAAGAAGAAAAGTGTGCTTACAACATCTGCTCAGATCTAAGGATTGACATTTGAGAATATTCCTTCTCACTTTTTTCATCAGTTCCCAATACAAGTTTTGCCCTTTTGCTTCTCACTATTTCCATCTTGAATCTATCTTTTTTGGAAATACCTTTCTCTCCCCTATTCCTTGTTTCTCTCTCTCTCTCTCTCTCTCTCTCTCTCTCTCTCTCTCTCTCTCTGTGTGTGTGTGTGTGTGTGTGTGGTGTGGTGTGGTGTGGTGTGTGTGTATATAGGCTCAACCATTTTTGGTCCAGTTCACCTGAAAGTGAAGTTCATATATAGCCCACACTATCCTTCCTCCTTCCTGCATGTTTATATGAGATAAAAAGTTCCATACCCTTTCTTCTCCTTTTAGCTATACTGTACTAATTTTTTTATATTTTCTTTATCATTTTAAGATAAATACAAAACTTCTCCTAGTCCCTTGGTTTTGTTTATTTCCTTTATAAAATTTGAAGATATTAGGATTATGAAGGAATAGTTGTTTCTTCTCCCCTACTACAATGCAGATACTTTACCTCCATAGAGTCCCTACTAATTGCTCAAATGTATTAACTGTACTTTATGTCTCTTGACTCCTATATTTGTGTTTCAAAATATCTACTCAATTCTGAGTTCTCTTTTAGGAATATTTGTAGTTTTTTATTTTATTTTTTCCAATTATATGCAGATAGTTTTCAGCATTCATCTTTTTGTAAGCCTTTCAGTACTATATTTTTCTACTTCCTCCCTTCCTTCTTGCCCCACAACAGCAAGTGATCTGATATATTGCAGCAAGTAATCTGATATATTTACAATCATATTTAACATATTTTCATATTAGAATGTTATGAAAGAAGAATCAGTACTAAAGAGGAAAAACCATGAGAGAGAAAAAACAAAATAAATTATTAAAAAAGTGAAAATAGTATGCTTTGGTCTGCATTCAGACTCCATATTTTTTCTCTAGATATGGATAGCATTTTACATCACAAATCTTTTAATCCTTGATCACTGAATTGCTGAGAAGAGCTAACATGGTAGTCTATGAAGGAAGGTCTAATATGCAACAATTTGTATGTCATCCATACTGAGCAATCTGATCCAAGTTTTTGGTAGAATCTATCCTATATCTTTAAATTTTTTCCTGTCTTCAGATTACATCTTTGTATTTCTTATTTTTCTCAAGGAATTATTGATCTCTGTCTTAAGATGAATTTTAAAGTTACCTGTTACTTGAGTAATGCTTCATACTACACACATGAAGCTGTTCATTTCTACTCTTGGTTCTCAGTCTGGGGTCCATAGATGCTCTAAGGAGTCTTAATATTTCAGGAGGTCCATATAGTTCCAAAGGCAATTGGAATAGGACTTTCATCTCCTTACTGAAATTCAATGTCCCATACGTGTGTGAGAGGCATTGATTATGTGAATTGTGACAAAAAAATACATCTTTTTTTACCTTTGTTTTCCTTCATAATTATTTTAAGTATTTGAAAATGTTATTCTAAAGAGTCCTTAGGTTGTTGACTAGATTGTCAAAAGGGTCCATAACACACACACAAAAATGAAAGTAACTTCTTTTGTAGTCTCCTTTTCTTTCCTATTCTTTACTCTAGAGTTCTCATTTCATTTAAATGACCATTAGAAAACCCCTCAATTTCTTGTACCAGGGTTGGAATTTCAATAGTACTTATGGCAAATCTGTGCTATTCCATAAGGATTTGCTTGCAAAAGATATGGTGTTCTCTTTTTCCAATTTTGTATCTTGAAAGGAACTATAGGAACTATAATTTCTATTTTTTAATCTCTTCTCTTTTTACTCCAATTTAAAGTATTACACCCTTTGTGATGGGACCATTCTCTAGACACTTTTGGAAGGAGTACTTTCCATAGCACTGATCTGCATTATCTGGGATTTGGGTTGTAGCAATTCCTGGAACTTTAGGAACTTCAGAGTTTTTATGAGCTCCTGGCCAGTGTGTTGTTCCATGGCAATCTATGGAGGAAGGTCTAATATACAACAATTTGTATGTCACCATCCATACTGAGCAATCTGATCCAGGTCACACCTTCAACATTACCTTCCAATCTAAGTCCCCAAGGTTTCTGAGTTCTGACTTGGGTTGGGAGCCACATAATTGTGTGTTCTTAGTGTCCTTAGCTAATGTGTGGTGGGGATCCTTTTCTTTTACTCCTAGTACTCATCTTCAGGTCCTGTGATTTCTTGCAACACCCCCAACTTCTGAACTGGCAGCATTTCATGGCTGCAATCCTGAACTAGTCTTTTCTGGTTGTGCTTTCCCCTTATGCCCAAAGGTTTTTTTACTATCGCCTTGTTTAGACTGGAAATGATAAAACACTATGTTTTCACATTGTATTTCTTGTTCATTTCTTCTGGTTCTCTTTTTTCTTATTTAATCTTTGTTAAAGTAGTTGTGTTGCTGCTTCCATTCACTCTATCATTTTTGAGGAGAGTCCCTCAAAAGTAATTAGATTTGATGGAAATAAATCTATGGATTTATTAAAGACTCTTTTTATCAATGAGTAAGGTAATTTTGTAGAGTGAGCAGGATGCTAAAAATAGGAGAGCTGAGAGTCTTCTGGAAGCAACTTAGAGATAGTTTGTCAGTTCTGTAGCTCTTTCCATTAAAATGTCTCAGCATTTGGATTTTGATCAAAAAAAGATTTGGAAGAATCTGACTATCAATAGTCAATGTCCAGATTGTCCATTGGTCTTTTGTTTTGTTTTCCAAAGATTGATAGAGCAGCTCTCATTTTGTGCTTGCCAAGTCACTGTATGCTCACTGGAATGAGACAAAGAAATACTTCTTAAACTGAATTATATTCCTATCTAGAAAGCAAGTGCTTGTGGGAACATGCTATCTCAACAGGGAATTTGATCCTTGTTAATATGGCATTATCTGTCATTTGTGAAATATGTGAATGTACTACTTCCAAAGGTCTTAGACAGTACTAAGTGCTCTTTATGACTCATGATACAGCAATTTAATTGAATTCAGGTATGTTTGTGGGTGTGTTTTAGTTGGAATTAAACCACATTTAAAAATTTTTCAAACAATATATAAAATAAAATTTGGCTTCTTTTTAAAAAAAGACTTTCAGTTGGCTATTTTATTAATAAATACATAATCTTAGATTTTGATTTCTTTCCAGAAAGGTTTTTCCTTAAGATCCCCTTTCATTTTTCAGTCATTTTTAATTTACTGAGCATCAACTGCATTCATAGCCTAGTACTAGGCAATTTTAATGGCACATAGAAAAACTGAAATACTCTTCAGTCTAAATTTATAGTCTATTTGGGTAAATAAGACCACAAGATCATAAACAGGATGGGCTGGAGCCAACACAAAAAGACTTAAGAGAGCCAAATGTTTAATTTCAGCATGAGCATTTATACTTTGGGAAATCAACAAATGCTACACATCGAGGCTTGATTTATTGTTTTCTTGATTTTCTTGACTAAAGAAAAGTGATGGAAAAGATTTTTTCATAATGCACTTTAAACCTAAAAGTTGTGTGCACTCATGTTCTGTTTCCAGGAGAATTGATTATTGAACATTTGCATACCTGTTACTTATAAATATTAAATAAAAAAGGAAGAAAGGAAAGGAAAGGAAGAGAAGGAAGGGAAGGAAGAGAAAGGAAGGGAAGGGAAGGGAAGGGAAAGGAAGGGAAGGGAAGGGAAGGGAAGGGAAGGGAAGGGAAGGGAAGGGAAGGGAAGGGAAGGGAAGGGAAAGGAAGGGAAGGGAAGGGAAGGGAAGGGAAGGGAAGGGAAGGGAAGGGAAGGGAAGGGAAGGGAAGGGAAGGAAAGGAAAGGGAAGGAAAGGAAAGGAAAGGAAAGGAAAGGAAAGGAAAGGAACATAAATACAGAGATATAGAGAGCCCAGGTCATCTGGTTTCACTGATCCCACTTTCCTTTTAAACTAATAAATTTAGAATCCATTAGAAATTTACTAGAAAAGATGGAAGGAAATTAACTGATGCCTATTTGGGTGGGTCTAGGAAAGTATAAAAACTATAAAGGTGATTAGGGAAAGACCTGACCAGACAAAGGAATAGAACAACCATTTTAAATTATCAGGGAGTTCTCCATAGCCATTGAAGACCTATAAAAAGAAAGTCCTTGGAAGTATCAAATAGTTTATAGATATGGCTTAGAAAATTGAACAGAGTTATGTTTTTCACCTCTAATAGACATTAAAATCAAGGATTGAAATAAATTTAAATAAGATATTTAAATTGATATAGAACGAAATGTTAAGCCAAGATTTTAAAAATTCTGATGCATATACAATCTGGCCACATGCATCAAGTATGGTTTTCCTGACTATTCAATTACTTCTTTATCTAGTTTGAATTTCCTTTAGTTGTTCAGATATTTTTGCAACTAACCTGAAATGACTTTCACCTATTCTAAAGATATGCTGTCTACTAATTGAACAATGAAATTAGCCTTCATTTTGCCCTTATGCATTCCATCTCTAATCACCATGCCTTTGATCTGACCTTTCTCCTTGCCTGGAATGCCCTCTCTCTTCCCATTTTTTAAAGGTTTTTTTTTGCAAGGCAATGGGGTTAAGTGGCTTGTACATCTCTTCACTTTCCATCTCGAATTTTCTCTTTTCCTTCAAGATGAAGAAAGCACCTTCTTCTACATGAATATTTCCTCAAAAATATTCTTTCAATAGTTGACAGTAAATTTAATTTATATTCTGTTCTATTTTCTGGTTGTCCTCCATCCAGAAAGGCCCCTAAGTCTGGGTCTGTCATGCATCAATGAATCAATCAAGAAATATACATATGAAAATATATGTTTACATATGTGGACATGCACATACATACATACTCACACAAAAAATAAACGCAAAGTTCTTTTAGAGAAGGGGACTAGCAACTTGACTGGGAAATGAAGATTAGTAAAGGCTTCAAGGTCCCTAGATCAATATTTTAAGGAAACAGAAGATTCCAAGAAGTAGAGATGAGGAAGGAATACATCCCAGGCTTGGAATTCATTTTCAAAAGCATAAGCATATGAGATGGAATATTGTATGTGAGGAAGAGCAAGTTTGCCTGTCCTAAAGAGTGCATAAAGGGAGTTTGTAAAATCTTGAAGCAGGTTGTAAAGATTTTTAAATGCTTTAAAGAGGAGTTTTATTTGATTCTAGAATTCATAGAGAATAGTGACCCCCAATTCAGAGAAATATCTAAGACAGGTTGCTCAACAGTGCCAAATGCTCTAGACAGGTGAACAAGGATTAATATTGAGAAAAGACAAATAGATCCAGCAGTTAAGAACTGATGCTTTATGTGGAGAAAATAGTTTCAGTTGAGTGATGAAACTGGAAGTCAACATTTAAATAATAATGATATATAATATATTTATATATTATAAATATATTATATATTCTACTCTCCATAGAAGTTGTCTCTACCCTCTCTTCTTTCTTCAATAATATATTATTATATATGATATATTATATATAATAAAGAAAATAATAAAGAATAATAAAGAAATAATAATAATAATAAAGTAAATAATAAAGAAAAGAGAAACTTGATCCAGTATGTGGAGATAGTTTTTTCTAGGAGTTTGACTGAGAAAGGAAGGGAGATGGGAGATAGTTTAAGGGGATAATGAAATCTAATGAAAGTATATATATATATGAGATTTGGATGTGTTTTTAAACCCTGTTTGAGAAACTAACATATATATATATATATATAATATATATATTTATACATATATGGTATTTATATATATGTATTTATACTTACACATAGATCTATATTAGAGAGAGATTGAAAACTAGAGGATAGGGCAATGATTGTGGGGCAATCTGTCAGAGAAAACTAGAGGGAAAGGAAACAAGAGTGTATGGAAAGGATTTGGTTTTGGTAATTATCCATTAGAGACTGAAGTAAAAGAAGAGAGAATGTGAGATGAAGTCAAGGGATTTATAGTCATGGAGAAAAAAAGAGAGACTCATGCTTAATGGCCTTGATTTTATTTGAAAAATATGACGCAACATTTTGCTGTGACATTAACTCTCTGGGAGAGATGGGGAGTTATGGGAAGCTTGAAGAAAGAAGAGAGAGGGTAGAGACAATGTCTATGGAGAGTGGAATAAAGAGGAATAATAGGGCTCTCTTGTCACAATGAAAATGAGTTTGAGATCAGATAAAACATCAAGATGAATGTACCCAAAAACCACCTTAGCATAAGGAATTGGTGTAGAGAGAAAGATGGTGAGTTAAGTACTAAATTTCTTGAGAAAAGCTGAAGAATGAGTTGGGGTTGATAATTTAAATCACTTAAAGCTCAAAGGAGGAAATGCGAATGGGAAATTAGGACAGGTAAAAAGATACCTGAGGCAAAGAAATATTTGCTAGAAATAGCCAAATAATTGAGACAGAGAGGAGTTTGCAGGCTTCAAATATTTAGAAAACACTTCATTCTCCCCTTTGATCCATTTTGTTTACAACTACTTCATAAAACCATCTACAACATCATCCATTTGACACTTGATCCAATCATTTATGTCCAGAGTTTCAATAAGACACTGTCAAAATTGAACAAAACAAAAGAAAAACATTAGATTTGTGCTTGCAGCTGCTTATCAAATGAGAGTTTGGTTATATATACACCTACAAGCTTATATGTATACTTACTTAAGATAATTCAGATGAAATTATACATATAAGCATTAGCAATATATATCAAAATTATGCATGATGATAAAATATGATGGATATAGATATATGATAAATTTTATAATTATGTTAAAAAGTACAGTTAGAAGTATGCTATGGCCATTACACATAAAATATATATAAAACATTCCAGTATATAATGTTAATTCTTTTATCTTTACTCTTTAAGATTATAATTGACATTAGAATACTTGGCTGAACTTTCATTCACAAAAACAACAAATTAGTTAACTGTACTTTTATTATTGGAGCCCAGATAATTCATGTGGTCATTAAAATACCAAGGTATAAATTATAAAAAAGAAAAAGGAAGGTCTTTTGAAAATTGCATGTTAGTTTAGTTTATAAAAATCATTTGAATAATGAAGTTGGAATTTAAAAAAAGAACAAATTTGAGAGGTTGGGCAATTGAAAATAGACAAAACTCTAGAAGCTATTTACATCAAGACCTCATTTTCAAAACTCAACAATATCTTGGAATTTGTTCTGCATGTTCTGGACCACCTCTTAAACTAAAACCCTAAGAAGGTTTCTTAATGGAATATTTTTGAATAACTGTATCTTCTGCTTCTGGTGATAACATAACTATGATCTCATCAATTTTTTTTTAACAATTTGACTACTCACATTAAAAGAAAAAAAAGAAGAGGAGGGAATAAAAAATTTCTATGACTGAGCCAGGGAAGTCAAACTCTCATGCCACTTTTCACGTGCTGTTCTCTGTCAATAACAACAAACCCACAAAAATGAACAAAAAGCAGTCATGAAAGGGGAAGGTTTGACAAAGGACTTTCTCAGATAGTAGTATTTTCTTCCATCCCTAACTTTGCTGCTGAAATGGAATATTCATTCCAATTGTTCTGAATGGGATTCTCCTTCGAGAATCTCTTGAGCTCATTGAAGCACCAATGTGTCCTTCCTGCCTGACAGCAACCCTCTTTCCCAGCTCACTTTGAACATGCTTTTCATTCATTAAGAAAGCACCATCTGTCAACTACAGATAATTTACAGTTATTCAGAAGCAAAGGAAAATCATCTAGAGATGGCGATTCAAATGTTTTAATTCAAATGAATGTTGCAGTGTTTGATGATGAGTGGTTTTCTCCAGCCTGGGAACTTTTTACCATTACAACAGTCTTTTCCTCCCAGTCCATTACACTGAAAGAAAACTCTGTTGTTTATACTTCATAATTTTTTGTACTTATCACACCCCATCCTCACAACCACTAAAAAAGGCAAAAGAAGTTGAGATAAATGTATTCACTTCTGCCACATCTGTGCATCTATTTCTTAAGGAAAATTTTACCACAATGTAGAGAAAATGGGGGAAATGAAGGACAATTAATCTATTGGGAGCAAAAAATGTCAATTCAGCAACTTGACTCTTTCGAGTCTGCTTATTCAGTTATTACTGCAGTGAGCCTTCTGTAAATGAGAAAAAAAAACTAAGGAACAGATGGAGAAAGAATTCAACCAAACAGAGGCTATGCCAGAGACTTCTGCTCATGAGCCAGTGTTGGAAACTGCAATCTTCCTAACATGAAGATAAGAGGAGTCATACTATCCTTAGGATTGTTAAAATTGATGAACTTTTAAAATTTTCTGGAGTTTAAAATGTTCTTATAGTAAAGAATACCTTACAAGTTCACACTGCAGAAAAACCAACAAAATTTTCTATTCCAACATGCTATCTTTATTCACTTATTTCATTTTGGATGTTGCTGTTTAGACATGTCCAATTCTTCACAACCCCATTTTGGGGTTTGCCATTTCCTATTCCTGCTCATTTTATAGATGAGAAAACTGAGACAAACAGGGTTAAGTGACTTGCCTGAGGTTCTGCAACTAATTAGTATTCAAGGCAGGATTTGAACTCAGGAAGATGTGCCTTCCTGATTGCAAACCCAGAACTCTATCCCTATAGCACTTAGCTGCCTTTCATATTTTGTATGAGACTAGGGAATGGACCTGAGATTCTGTAAATATAGGAAACTTGAGGGAGGAAGGGATAGGGAAGGAGTCTCCCTTTGCAGGTTGGCATTTTTTTCCCAAAATTATAATCTTAAAAGGTGTAAAGATCACTGAAAATTTAAATGAGTTGCCCAGGGTTATATAGCAAGTATTTATCAAAGGTGGTTCTTGAACCACACCTTCCTGGTGTAAAGGGTTTATAATTATGTGTTAGGTTTTGTCCACATAAGGGGCAGTAGGTTTTTGGGGCCAGAGGCTGACCACCCTGCTGTCCTAAGAGATACTAGATGAGAATTATATGCTTTTGCCCCACCCCCCAAAAAAAATTATCAGTCTAAAAGAATTAATTTTTAGGTCAGAGCTCATCAATCTTCCTTAATGAGGAAAGAATGTTTCTAGACTTAACTCCTTTCCCACTAAATGCCAGTTCCACAGTGAAGATATGTAGCAAATAGCAAATAAAAGCATTTATCCAAACCAGTAGTAAAAAAAAAAAATCAAAGTACACAGATAAGAATGCATATCAAAAAACACACAAAGCAAATTAACTCTCCTATTAATAATGAAATATATATATATATATATATATATATATATATATATATATATATATATATATAGTTTTTGCAAGGCAATGGGGTTAAGTGGCTTGCCCAAGGCCACACAGCTAGATAATTATTAAGTGTCTGAGGTCACATTTGAACTCAGGTCCTGCTGACTCCAGGACTGGTGCTCTCCACTGCACCACCTAGCTGCCCAATAAGGAAATATTTGATCAGAGTCCCAAATCTCACCCAAAGGAAAATTTCCAGGCTCTAGTATAGAAAGCTAAGGATAGGGACATCTTCAAGCATTACTTATCATTTTTCTACCTAGAGTTTGGACTCTGTTCCCCAGTAAATGGAAGAAAGTGTAGAGCCAGGTGTCTTCTCTCTTTAAACTGGAAGCCAGAAGACCAGGATCTTTCTTTTCTCATGCTCTTGACAAAACCATTCTTTTGTAGGCATAAAATTGAATAATATTAGTTTTCCCAAATGAAACTTATTCATAGTCTATGCCTGCATGAGGCATATATTGCTAAGAGCTTAGGGGAAGAGAATAGGGGCTTCTTTTCCCTTGCATTTTAATTCAAACAAAGCAGAAAAAATTAAATCAAATTCTTAGGCTGTATAGCCAATTGCTATTATTTTTCTGGAAATCCATTCCACCTCTAACCTCTTCCATTAAAAAAAATTTGTTGATATTTTTTGTTTTTAATGGTTCCTTTATTAATAGATATAGTCTTTCCACCTTATTTACTGAATAAGCCATTTCTTGCATCAAAGAATAAAAAAAAAGCAACTTAGCAAAACTAGCCACACTATCAACTTGTATGATGGTATGTGTAATGATATATTATGTGTATATATATATATATGTATATATATATATATACATATATATATATATATATATACAGCATTCAGTTTGAAGATCTTTGTTTATTTTATTTCTTTCACCTTATACTAGTCATTGTGTCCTTCTTTCCTTGGTTCTTTTTACTTCCTTCTTTATGAGTTTAAGTCTCTCCATTCTTCTCTAAATTCTTCACAATCATTCTTTTTTTGTCACAATAAGATTTCCTTATATTTATGTTCCAAGGAATAATCTTAGTCCTTGGATTTGTTTTTATGAGGTTTTATTATATAAACCAAGATCATAAATATGAAATTGAAACATTGTTAGGAAAAACAACTTTCACGGTCTCTGATAATTGCTATGACCAATCACAATTTTAGGTGACACATTTCAAAGAAGCATTCTAATTCCACTCCTAAACATAGAAAAGATAGATAAAATTGCAAAATGAATCATACATTTTTTCACAAAACTAGTATGGGATTTTGTTTTGCTTGACTGTGCAATTTGTTACAAAGGTTTTATTTATTTTTCTAAAGAGGAAGAAGAAAGGAAAAACAGGGTTGCCCCTCAAAAAAAGAAAAGGAAAAAGAGAGTATTCAAAATATGTTTTTGAAATGTACAGAAAAGAATAGAAAAATAACCAGAAGGAATGTTCTCAGTTTGTTGAAATATAATATCTTTGAAAGTAACATGATATGTGATAGAGTACTATTGTTCTATAAGAAATCATGAGTGACCACACTTCAGAAAAGTCTGGAAAGACTTGTATGAATTGATGCTGAGTGAAATGAGCAGAACTAGAAAAAATACTGTACACATTAACAGCAACATTATGTGATCATCAGCTATGATGGACTTGCTCTTCTCAGAAGTACAATAGTTAAAGATAATTCTTTAGGACTTGTGATAGAAAATATAATTCATATCCAGAGAAGATACTAAAGAGTCTAAATGCAGACCAAAGTATTTGTTTTCAATATTTAAAGTTTGTTTTATGTTTTTTCTCTTATGCTTTTTTATATATTGTTCTGATTCTTCTTTTATGACATGATTGATATAGAAATATATTTACCATAGATATACATGAATAATCTGTGTTAGATTACTCTGTCAAGGGGAAGGAGGAGGGACAGGAGGGAGGGAAGGAAAGAAATTTGAAATTCAAAATCCTGCAAAGAATGAATGCTCAAAACTATCTCTGCATGCATTTGGAAACCAACTAAATTTATTTTTTAGGAAAAGAAAGTAACATGGTACCCAAAGAGCTATAAACTGTGTATACCTTTGAACTAGGAATACCACTATTAGATGTATATTCTAAAAAATTTATAGTAGCTCTCTTCATGGTGGCTGAGAACTGAAAATTGAGGTAATGCCCACCAATTGCATAATGGCTAAGCAAATTGTAGCATGCTTGTGATGGAATGCTACTGTTCTGTAAAAATGATGAGTAGGTTGAGTAAAGAAAATAGTAGAAACTCTTACACGAAATAATGCAGAGAGAAACAAGCAGAATCAAGAGAACTGCATGCAATAACAGCAATATTGTTTGAAGAATAACTATTCTGAAAATTATAAATACTAAAATCTACTACAAAGAACCTGGTGAAGAAAGATGCTATTCATCTCCACAAAACAACTGATAAACAGAAGTATGCATAGTATGGTTGTGCATCTATATGTGTGCATATATAAATAGGCATACATACATATTTGTGTGTATGTATATTTGCTTAGTTAGGCAAAGCTTCCTTGTTTCTATATTTGCAAAGGTGGTCAATCATGAATATGCTAAGCCTGAAGAGTGAGTGGTCTCCTGCATTGTGAGTTTTTACTTAGATGATCAGTAAACTAAATAAATGGTTCAATCTTTAATCTCACTGTGGTGGTGGTGGGGACAATATGAGGATGGGGGTTATTTTCTGCTTCTACCCTGTCCCTAATCACAACCAACCTCAAGAACCTCAAAGCTACTTTCTGGACTCATTTAAAATTTACATTATACCATTTTTAGTCAAGGTGGTGATGTGAAGACTGCAGCTCTCCCAAACTCCAGAAAAAGAAAATCTGGGAAAAGCTGGAGTTCCTCTATCTACCCAATAAACGCACAAAAGAAGATGACTCAGGGAAGACTGGGAAACAGTTGATTTTGGAGAAGCGAATAAAACATATCAGTAAATAGTTCTGAAATCTGTGAAGACTAAAAAGGGCCACACTAAGGATAACATGAGTAAACAGAAGAAAACACTAACCCGACTAAGAAATAAAATAATGTACTTCCTGCAAATTAGAATACAATAATTAGAATCCATTAATTCCATGAGTATCAAGAAATATGAGAACAAAATCAAAATATTAAAGACGATAGAAAAATAGACAATCAAAAAAAAAAACTAATAGGTTCAGCAAAAATAATTTAAGTTATTAAAGCTCCCTGAAAATAATGATCAATAAAATCAAGGACACTCTATGAAAGAAATGTTTAGCCTTGGAGTCAGGAGTACCTGGGTTCAAATCCGGTCTCAGACACTTAATAATTACCTAGCTGTGTGGCCTTGGGCAAGCCACTTCATCCCATTTGCCTTGCAAAAACCTAAAAAAAATGTTTAATAAAACCACCTAGATCTATTAGGACCAGAAGGCAAAGTAAAAATAGTAATGATAATTTCTGGTAATTTCTATTTAAGTAGGGAAGAAATTCTCATTATAGAAGTATGATGCTTGTATAGATAGAGAAATTTAGAAAGACAGATTTTGAGGAAAAGATCAGTTCTTTCTTGGTTTGAGGTACCTGTAGGACATACAGTGTTAAATATCTATAACCTCTACTCTTTCTTCCTTTTCACCCAAGGAACCTTCAGTAAATAGGATAGATTACTCCCCTAGCTAGAGGCTGTTCCCACTCCTCTTCTCACCATTCTATCACTATTTCTGCCACCCCCACCTCTTTTACCCACCCAAAACAATCCCAGTTCTTGCTAGTCTTCTTCTTTAGAGAAAGACACTCTGCTTCATTTCTTTCTTACTTAGCTAATCACTGACTGGGCATTACCTCACTCAAACTGAGACCTGTTAAAAAGTTTTAGCTTAAAAAAGCATCCAAGCTCATCTCTGGTCATTTTTATTCATATCGAGTCACTGGATCCAGTTGGCTCTGGAAAAGAAAATGAGGCTCGTGGCTTTGCACAGCCCTCCCTCACTTGAAATCCAATTCACTTGCATGAAATGGCATCACCTCCCTGATGTCATGGTACTCTTGAAGAATGAAGGACGATGATTACCAACCACCACCACTACCACCACCACCACCAACAACAACAACAAGAAAGTATTATTATCCTCCTTTTAAATTTTCCATCTTGAGGAAAAGCCTCAAGCAATCTGCTCAGTTGTTAAGCCCTTGTTTCTTTGGGGAAATCATCACCCAGTCCTCCAAGCTAAACAGGTATGAAAATGTGTCAAAGGCAAATAACAGCACTGGAGAAAAACTGTCATTTTCAATTGTCTTTACAAATTAATTCCACTTTTCCCCCTTGCAATTTGCATAATTGCTTGCTTAGGCAATGGAAAGAGCACAGCATTTCAAGTCGGGGAAATAGGATCAAATCCTGCTTTTGACCTTGCATGATCTTGAGCACCATCTCTTGGGGTCTCAGGTTCCTCATCAAGTAACTGGAGGAAAAAAAGTGGAGGGGAAAAACCAGATAATCTTGTATATCCTTTCCAGCTCAAAACCCATGAGCCCAAAATAAATATCCAACTCTGTATTTGGACTCAAAAACTCATTTGTTTTTTTAAAGACCTTACTGGCTTTTATTTTCTGCCCCTTTTCCTTCTCATTTTTTTTTTGCATATGAATTGGCCAGGGCATTTGATTGTGCTTTTGCTTTCATTTTTTGTTTTTGATTTGATCCAAGAATCCAAGGAATCTTCCTAAATAATGAAGAAAAATGTCATTTCAGCAAATAGACATGACTATAGTGACATCTACTGGTCTCTTCATATCACTATCTCAATAGTAAATAAAGCCAACTCTGAAACTGAGAATTGAAAGTGGTGCCACTTTCTTGTAATGTAATATTCCTTCTCTGTTAGAAATGAATATGATGAATACAGAGAAGCTAAGGGAAATAAACAGAACCAGAAAACTAATATACATGATAATCACAAAAAAGAAAAAACAAAACATCACAACTAAATGCTGCAACATTAAAAAGACCAAAATAGTCCTCAAAGAAATGACACTTCACTGGTTTCTTTTTATTCAATGTGTTGGTTAATTTTGCTGAACCATTTTTTCTCTTTTATATTCTTTGTTAAAAGGGATAGCTTCTGAGAAAGAGGAAGAGGAGTGTTTGGGATAGTTATTTGTCATCCTAATAACAATAAAGAGTTTAACTGTTTTGCTTGGTATGCATCCAAAAGGTGGAAATCTCTAAAAGATGTGCCTTTTAAAAAAAAGTTGCATTGATGTGTTTTTTAGCATTACAAATATTTAAAGATTATATATAATCCTCTCTATGAAGAAAAAAAGGGCAAAAATCTATTGTTTTCCTCTCCCCTGCCCTCTCCCTCCATTAAAAAAGGAAAAATATGTTTTGGAACAAGTATGCGTAGTCAAGCAAAATGAATTCCCCTCATGTGTGTATTCATACACATGTGTATGTGTGTTTGTATTTTGCATCCATTAAGTTTGCTGAAGTTGTTTCAATTAACTTTTTTGGTTGACTCTTTAATGATCTTTATTATCATTTACAACAAAAAGAAAATTTTATTTCTTTTTTTACCTAGAGCTATTACCTCAATTACTTTTCTTTATCCTATTGTCATAGCCATCATTTCTAGTATTATTTGAAATTAAAGTGGATTATACAAAAATATTCATAGCAGCCCTGTTTGTGGTGATAAAGAATTGGAAATTCAGTAGTGTTCATCAGCTGGGAAATGGCTGGACAAATTATGGCATATGCATGTTATGGAACATTATTGTTCTATTAGAAACCAAGAGGGATAGGAATTCAGAGAGTGTGGGAGGATTTGCTTGCAAGAACTGACTCTGAGTGAGATGAACAGAACCAGGAGAAGGTTACACCCTAACAACAACATGAGGGCGATGATCAATCTTGATGGACTTGCTCATTTCATCAGTGCAACAATCAGGGACAATTTTGGGTGATCTGTGATGGAGAATACGATCTGTATCCAAAGAGGGAATTGTGGAGTTGAACAAAGACCAAAGACTATTAGCTTTATTTTTTTTAAGTATCTTATTATGTAATTTTGCTATCTCTTATATTTCCTTAAGGATATGATTTCTCTCTCAACACATTCAATTTTGATCAATGTATACCATGGAAACAATGTAATTTTTCTTTGAATGGCTGATAAAATTTCCTTATGAATCCATCTGATCCTGGTGATTAGGGGATGAGGCTGGCTGAGAGGTGGAGTTTGTGACTTTCTTGACTTTTTTTCTTTGAAATTGGATTGTTTAATTTCTCAATTTCTCATTCTATTTATTTGGGTATTTTAGTTTTTGAAAATATTTCATTTCAGTTCTTTTGGGGATATAGTTATACAAAATAATTTTTAATAATAGTCTTTATTTCACCTTCATTTAGAAATTTTCCATTTTATTTTGATATCAGCAAGTTGGTTTGCCTTTTTTCTTTTGAATCATATTAATGAAAGACTTGACCATTTTATTAGTTTATTTTTAAATAGCTCTTAGCTTTTAATTTTAATTAGATCGCATCTCTTTCTATTTTGGCAGTTTTTGCTGCAATTTTCAGCATTTCTATTTTGCTGCTTATCAGAAGTTTTAAATTTTTTGTTAGCTTTTCTAGTATTTTAGTTGATTCCCATTTCATCAGTATATTCTCTCTCATTTTTCTTTTGTTAGCAAAAGTATTTAGAGATATAAATTTGCTCTAAAGGACTGATTTGGCTGTATCTCCAAAATTTTGTAATGTCTCATTTTTGTCATTTCTCTTTAATCAAATTATCTACTATTTGTATGATTTATTTCTTTAACAATAATTCTCATAATTACTAGACCAACTTTTATGTGTTCAGTTGAGGTATGATAAATTTTACTCCAACTTCTTATTTTATATGTGTATCTTTGTTTTAAGCTTAATTCCTATAAATGATATATTAGTGAATTTTGTCTTCTAATCCATTCTGCTAACCTCTTCCATTTTATCAGTGAGTTAATCCCATTCATATTCAGCTGTGATTGTTTATGTTTATTTGCTTTCATTCTATTCTCTTACAATCCTTTATTCTCTAGATCTCTCTGTTAATAATTTCAAGTTGTTAGCCTTTCTCTCCACTTTCCCTACTTCAAACTTAAGATTTTATTTATTTATGACTATTTCCTCCCTGAATCTACCTCCCTCTTTCTTCTTTCTCTTTGTGTCTATCTATATTTATGTTGAGTTGTAGTATTTTACTCAATTTTGTCATTTAAGTTATTCTTGATTGTATCTCTTTGACTTTTAACTTTGGGAAGATTTCATTCTTTGTTTCCAGTTTCTTTAAGGTGACTATTGTTAATTCTTGTATAATCCTGATATTCATTCCTTCAGATTTGAATTCTTTCTTTCCAGCTTTTTATAGCATTTTTATTTTGCTTAGGAGCTCTGGTTTTGAGCAACAACCTTACTAAGAGCTTTGCTTTTTGATTTTCTTTCAGGAGGTGATTAGTGGATTCTATTATCATATTGCTCAAATGTTTTATTATGTCCAGGCAATTTAAGGATTTATTGAAATATAATATCCAAGTTTTTTGTCAAAAATTTCAAAAAATCTTTTGTTATTTTTCTGTGATCTGTTTTCAGGCAAAAGTTTTTTTTTTCTTTTATGTGAGGTGTATTTCCCTATTTTCTCATTCACTTTGCTCTATGAAGAGTCATTAATTACCATTTAGTTCATTCTGCTTTTTAGGGAGTTTGTTACTTAGGCAAGATTATACCTCTTTTCATAGAGAAATTAATTTTAATGCTATACCATTGATTTTCAATATTAATCTGTATCTTTTCCTTTGGGGTCAAAAGCTCCATCTTTTTTTTTTTTAAATCTTAGCTCAAAAGAGTTTTCCTTTCTAACTAAGGAATGCAGTTACACCCAACCTTAAAGCCTGGGCAGGGACAATCACTTTGTTTATCCCATAAACAGAAGCCCACTTAAGTAAAGGTCACACCTCCAAGAAGTGACCCTTGTGCCCTGGTTTTCTACCAGAAGTTGGGAAAAACCAGTTCTATAAAAGGGAAACTAAGACAGGGAGATTCTGATTAGGTTTTTCCTAGCCCAGATTGATGAAGGCAGCAATGACCAAGGTATGCTTCCCAGTAAACACTCCTCCTCACAATGATGAAGTAATTGAGTAGAGTTGAGAACTTTCAGCCAACCTCCTCATCAAATATTTGCCCACCAATCAGGATTGCCTTTTGCTAGCTGAAAGAGTCTAATGATGTACTTGTCAGGAAGATGTATCTGGATTTAAAAGAGTTTTTGATGCTTGCTTGGCAGCTTTGGTCAACAAAGAGACCACTGTCCTCTATTTGGTTATTTAATATATAATATATAATAAGTTGATTTATCATATCTAGAATTCTGTCTGTCTCTCAGAATTTCATTCACTACATTTGTCAATCTGTCGATCCTTTCCAAAGTCTCTTCTCCTTAGCTCTGATTTCTTTTATTATGCCCTGTTTAGGCTTTTGCATCATTTTTTTTTAAATTCTAAATGTTCTTCTGAGTAAGGTACTTTTTCCTTTGAGATTTAATTAAAATTTTAACTTACTCTCCCCTTCAGAGTCATTCCTTTTCTTTATCTTCTTTCCTTCCTTTTTTTCTTTCTTTCCTTTCTTATATTGTCTATATATTTTTAATTAACTCAATTTTCCTTAAGATCTCAGAAGTTGAACAAAGATAGAATCAAGATGAGAACTTTTCCATTATCCTTGGTAGACTTGTTTAGGCATTTTGATTCTTCATAAACAACAAAATTGTCCTCTTCTATGATCAAAGCCCTTTTCTTTGAATGAGGAAAGAGAGGGAGGAGAGATTTTTTCTTTCATTCTCAATTAAAACTAAGGATTCCCTTGTCTGGGGGGAGAGACCTAGTTAAGGTCTTTTCCATGAAGTCAGAATTATGGTCTTTTGATTCCAATTGTTTTTTTAATCATTTTAAGCCTAAAGTTTCTTGTTTGTTTTTTAATTCAATTCAATAAACATTTATGAAGACTCTGTGTTCTAAGTACATTAGTGAGATTTTTCTTTTTCTTTTCTTATAGAAATTCGTCTATTTCACTGTACTCTCACAAGGTTTCTGAGCCAACTGAGAATGCTCTTTTGAAAAAAAAAATCAATGATCTGATTGAGCTCAGGCTTTCCTCTCCTTCCTCCTTTTCTTTCTCAGTCCATAGGTTTCTCTTCTTATTTTATCTCCAAAGACAGTCAATTTCATCCTAATTCCCCAGGATATCCTTTCCTTGAGGGCAGTTGAAGCTTTTAGGGCAAAGTCCTCCACTTTCACTTCTGCTTTTCTCCAAAAGAGGATTTCTTTTTGCTAAAGACTTTCACATTCAAATCTAAGGGAAACTGGATAACATTTACTCTTTGTCTAGGAAGTGATTGTTTGGTAACCAGATTGCTCAAGGGGAGGGTAGAACTGTGTTGTTCTATTTCTTCCTTCTTTGTCTTCTTGATCCAAAATTTTTTCAAAGACATGTCAAAATGAAAAAATACTAACCACTACTGACAAATTTCATGGTCACAAATGAAAAGAGGAACTTAGAAAGCATTACATTGGAGGCCTGGAAATCATATTTTCTATTTATCCTTATCTCTTTCCATCATTCCCCTTGATATTCTCCATCTTCCATTCCTCCAAATAAATTTTCTTATTATTTTATCAAGTTCTACAAAGTTTTCTTTTTTATAGTTTGATTGGTAGAGCATTAAAAGTGTAAATTAACTTTTCTAGTATGGTCACTTTCATGTTGTCATGGTCCAGTCATGAGCATTCAATACTCCTCCAACCATGAAAGTGTTTTTTATTTTTTAAGAAGTATTTTCTAATTGAATATCTACAAATAATTTGTGTATTTTGGTAAATCAATTCTCAATAATTTTGTGCAGGGTTGTGTAAGGATCAAATGAGATAAAATGCATATGGCACTTTCTAGCTCTAAAATGTTATATAAATGCTAGGGGGGGTTTTAGGAGGAGGAAGAAGACTAGGCATAGTATAAGGAAGAAGAGAATGTTTTAAGATTGGGTTTAGTGCTCTTGAGATTATCATCACACTTTCCCCTTAAAAAAGGTTATAAACCCATGGGGAAAAAATACTGACAATAATATTTTTGAAGTTTAGTACAGCTTGTGCCTCAAATGATATTTTGTCTAACAACAACTTGTTTTTATTCCCTTGATATCCCTAAAATAATATTTTGTTCTGAACCCTGATAGACAAACTGGTCAATTTCGGGTGGGGGGGGGGGTCCCACTCTCAGTAGAGCATTCTGGAGCATCCCCTCCCCTCCACTGAGAGCATACCTCTCCTCTAGAGAAATCCTGCTAAATGAACTAATATCTCTATGTTCCTCAATACAGCACTGGCCTTATATGAGATATCCCCTGTTATCCTCTGGGTTCACATTTGAGAAATGATTTGGATTCTATTCTCTTTCTCCTATTGCTTGTAGTAAAAATTTGGCAGTGAACTGATTCCCATTGTTTTGCACATTATTCTCAGAATCGAATCTCATTAAAAGGTTGTTATCCCTCATGTCTCTGGCCTAAGAAGTTACCTTAGACATAAACTGGGTACTAGGGCAAGGACTTACCCTATTGGCAGTCACAGCTACATAGGGGTAGTATGGCACTGGCAATCCAGTTGTGGGAAGCAAGGGTCAATAGGAGAAACCTATGACCTCCCAAGAAGGACTCCCTTATATCACAAAATAGAGGAAGAGGAAGAGGAAGAAGAGAAGGATAAGGAAGAAAATGAAACGTTACCAACCTCCTGAGAGAGAGGTGGTGAACTCAGGGTGAAGAATGAGACATATTTTTTTGGACATGGTCAACATGGGAATTTATTTTGCCTGACATGTATGTTTGTCACAAGAATTTTTTTTTAATTAAAAAATGTTTGGTGCCAAAAAAGATATTTGAGAAGGCCCCCATACTTTGCAGATGTTTGAGAAGGTGTGTGTGTGTGTGTGTGTGTGTGTGTGTGTGTAAGAGGAGGACCTTTGATTGTGGAACATTACAGATAATGTGAATTTTTTCCAATTTCTTGATGGTTTTTCACTATATCTTTTCTCTTCCCCTTTTTTAAGAGATTTTTTTTTCTTTTTATAAAAGATTCCTCTTTGGGAAGGAACACAGGGAGAAATCTGGGTGATATAAATATAAAATATGACAACAAAATATATATTTTAACAAAGAAATGAGACATGTAGAAATGGAGATCATGAAGAAATAATGTTTTGTTGATCAATGATGCTGTATCAGAGATGAGAAGTATATCTAGCAAGAAAATTTTTTAAGTTTTACATTTTTTTTGATTTTTTAAATTTCTGTTTAATTTTGACTTTCTTTTTTAATTTCTGTTTGATGTGTTAGTTTTCTTCACCTTTTATAATGACAAAGGAAAAAGAGAGACGTTTTCTATAAAGACTGGCTACCAAGTAATCAAATCAAAGGAGATAAACAGAATAGTATTCATTGATGTGATTTGTTTTCCCTTAAGGGAAAGCTTTTTGTTTTGCTTTATTAGTTATTTCTTTGGGAACGTGTGTGTGTGTGTGTGTGTGTGTGTGTGTGTGTGTGTGTATTCAAGAAAGGAGAAGTATAGAATCCATGTCTTTTGATCTGAAATATTAAATGGATTCCTAGGAGATTTAGATGAAGCTACACAGCTGTGGCTACTACTTTAAATAATATGTTCTTAATGCTGATTGTTACAAACTCTGATTGCTAATGAATTGTGATGAATATAATTCATTAAGATAGATGTGTCATCAAGACTTTTCCTGTGCCATTTTAACCTTCTCATTACCTGGACACTGAGAGTGTCATTAATCTTTTCACATGGACCATAGGATGCTTCATCTTATCATCAGACCTATATCTGAATCTCTCACATAAATTTAATATGTTAATGAAAGAAACAGGGATTCAGTAGTAAGCCAAGTGAAAGACAAATATGTAATTTCAATGTTTACATTCAGCTAGCTATTGCATTATGATCAAAGTTATTGAAGTTCAGATAGGGAAGGACTTGGAGGATATGCATCCCAGATCAGGAAAAAGATAAATTTGGCATGCTGGAGCTCTGAAATTACATAAAGTCGTTAATTTTTGTTAAAAATTTCATAGTGACATACTGTCATGTAATTGGAGTCATTTATTTACTATTTTTATTTGTATTTTTCAGAGAAGGTCCTGATTGACAAACTGGGAAAGGTGAAACACAGATTGAGAGCAAGAACTAGGAGTTCTGCTACCTGGGGCAAATTCAGTTTAGACAGATGGAATGATGAGTTGTGCAATAACCCTTGGGCCACTAGCCCTTGCATTCCATGGGGTTGACAGTAGAGATAGCAGATTGATTCAGGTTAGGAAAAACACAAATGTAGGGGTCCTTCCTCTGGGAGCAGCCTTATACTTAATCCTGGGGTGGGGGGACCTTCATAAAAGACATGGTGACTGGGGCGGCTAGGTGTAGCAGTGAATAAAGCACCGGCCCTGGAGTCAGGAGTACCTGGGTTCAAATCCAGTCTCAGACACTTAATAATTACCTAGCTGTGTGGCCTGGGGCAAGCCACTTAACCCCACTTGCCTTGCAAAAATCTAAAAAAAAAAAAAAAAAAAAAGACATGGTGACTATTCCTACTCCACAGATATGAATGGATAAATCGGAAGTTAGGTAGCTTTTCCCTAAAGAATCCATCCTCCCTCCCTCCCACCCCATCTTCAGACTAAATTCCCAGGAAGAGAATATAGGTTGGATAAAAAGACAGATTCCAGAAGATGGGCATTACAAAAGGGTGGGAATAGCATAGGGTCAACCAAAAGAGTAGTGGCTCTCATCCCCTTTGTCATGTGGTCAACAGGAACCACAAAGATTATCAATGAATTGGAGTACTATAGTGAGTAGGAAGGGGGGGGATTATCTCTTCCCCAGGATTCCAATGAAGGCATCCTGTAGCAAATATTCAGTCATCCTGCCTTAGTTTCAACTCTCTACAGTTTTTCCCAAATATTAAGTTCACTAAAAATACATAAATCCTCTATTTCAGCAGTATACTGCTTCTGTGGAACTCCTGTGGAAACTGTTTTACTGAGCAGATCACAATTGTCTATGACTTATTAAATAACCCAAAAGGTGTTGTCTAGGGCACATAAAGATTAATAATAACTGACATTTATATAGGCTACAAAGAGTATAAAACATTTACATATTTTATCAGTTTTTCATATTACTGACAATCACCCTGTAAGGCAGGGGACCTTTTATTTTTGCCAAAGGGCATTTGGATATTTATAACATCCCTAGTGAGCCATGCAAAATCATCAACTTAAAAATTAGCCTGCTATATTTGGTTAAACATTTAATTGATTCATCAATGAAAAGCTCTTAGATTTATTGAATTTTGAGTCCCACCTGAAATTGTTATGGCAATGCCTGACCAAATGATTTTGAGGGCCTTATAGGAATTGTTATGACCACTTTATAGATGCTTCATAAGTTTAGTATCTTGATGTAAGTGGTGTGTATGTGTAAATGTGTGTTACTCATGCAGATTGTGAGAATCCAAATGAATGTTTCTCAAAATGGTGCTTTCCCTTTTTTCAAGGCAGATTTTATTATTTCCAGGAGGGAAGCAGATTACAGTTATGAGACCAGTTACTCTGCTCCTCTCATAGACAGTCTATTGGGCTAAAATTCTCTCTATATAACCTCTAAATGTTGCTCCTCTAGGGGGAAATGGTGTTTAAGGCTAAAACTGTGCTTTTAAACCTCTGTCCAAGGTTTGTTTATATGCAAAACTTCCTTTCCATCAAATACCAGTTTCATAATGAAAACATGCAGCAATTAGCAAGTAAATTCATTTATTCCACTCAATTGCAAACAGAAGAAATTCAAGAAGTTGTATAGATAAAATACCAGACAATATACAGAATAAATAAGATCTCCTATTTGGAATGAATTATCTTGTCTCAATCAACAGAGTCTAAGATCTCAGTGAATAAGAAATTCCTCAAAACCAAAAAATTGCATTAGCAAGTTGTATATAATGGATATGCAGTTTCATGTGCAATCTTATTTTTATTATTCTATGTTAGGGAAATGCTTGTTTTATTCCATAAATTAAAATAAAATAAATTTTAAAAATTCTGAAAAAGCAAAAAAAAAAATCTTTAGTGTAATGTTTTTCCTTCGTTTTCTTTTCTTTTTTGCAAGGTGATGGGGTTGAATGACTTACCCAAGGTCACATAGCTACATAATTATTAAGTGTCTGAGGTCAAATTTGACCTCAGGTCCTCCTAACTCCAGGGCTGGTGCTCTATCCCCTGTACCACCTAGTTGTCTCTGTCCTTCATTTTCAAAGAAGACCACAACATCAGAGAAATGATGCCATGACAAGCACATGAACTGGATCTGAGGGAGGGGAGGCTATGCTAAGTCACTTTCTCCTCCAGAACCATCTGGAGGAGAATGAGAATTGGGACAACTGGAAATGGCCCTGGATGTAAGGCAATAAGGGTCAAGTGACTCGTCCAAGGTCACCCTCAAGTGTCTGAGATTGGATTCAAACTCCTTGTCCTGCTGAGTCCAAAGCCAGTGTCCTATCCACTGTGCCACCACTTACCCTGGATGAGGAAAATGAAGCAAATAGATATAAGTACAGGTTCATGAAGCTAGTAAGTATCAAGGTCAGATTTGAGTTCAGGTCTTCCTAACTCTAGGATTGGCACTCTATTCACTTTGCCACCTTGCTGCTACAAATTATCATTATTAATTAGAGAAAAATTTTTTTAGGTTTGGTCAATGCTGTAATCTTATTGTAGAAATACAATTTTACTTTCATTCCCATTTTATTATTATTTCCCTTTCAGTTCTAGTCCTTTTGTTCCTCTAAATAATTTTTTTATTAGTTTGTTTAATTCTACAAAGTATCACCTTAGAAGTTTAATTGATATAGAAACAAATATTTATTTTCATTTAGATAGTATTATTATTTTTTATCATGCTGATGTGGTCTAATCATGAATAATGACTCTCCAATTATTTTAATTTTCCTTTTTTTTCTCAGTGAATAGAATATCAGCCCTGGAGTCAGGAGGACCTGAGTTCAAATCTGAACTCAAACACTTAATAATTACCTAGTTGTGTTGACTTTGGGTGAGTCACTTAACCCCATTACCTTGCCAAAAAAACCCAAAACAAGGCAAAAAAAGTGCTTTGTATTTGTATTTTATATACTTTTATGTCTAGCTTAAAAGATTAACTCCCAGATAATGCAAGCATTTTGGACTTCATTTGAATAGGATTTCCTTTTCTACTATTTACTCCCACATTTTGTTATCATAAGAGACATATTGTGACTTTGTGAGTTTATTTTAAGAAAAATAAATTGAAAGATAAATGACAAATTTAAAAATTACACATCTATTTTACATAAGAGAAATGTTAAAATGATTCAAAACTATATTTTAAAACCTCATATGAAAGGGTAAAGGACCTAGATATCCAAAAATATTTATAGCTTCTCTTTTCGTGGTGGCAAAAAAATTGGAAACTGAGGATATGTAGGGCAGCTTGGTGCTACAGTTAATAGAGTACCAGCTCTAGAGTCAGGAGGACCTGAGTTCAAATCCAGCCTCAGACACTTACTAATTACCTAACTGTGTAACCTTGGGCAAGTCAAATAACTCCATTGTCTTGCAAAAACACAAAAAAAATAAACAAAATTGAGGATATGATCAGTGATAGGGGAATGGTTGAAGAAGTTGTATTGTATATTAGGGTGCTATAAGAAATGATGAACTGGCAGATTTCAAGAAAACTTGGGAAGAATTAGATGAACTGATACTGAATGAAGTGAATAGAACCAGGAGACCATTTCACACAGTAATGGCACAGTAATGGCAATATTATTTAATGATCCACTGTGACTGACTTAGCTCTTTTCAGCAATGTGATGATCCAAGGCAATTCCAAAAGACTTATGATGGAAAATGCTATCCACATTGATGAAGTCCGAATGCAGATCAAAGTGGATTTTTTCATTGTCTTTGTTTTTACATTTTTTTCCTTTTTGTTCTGTTGTTTCACAGGATGATTAATGTAGAAATATGTTTAGCATGATTGTTCATGTATAACTACTATCAGATTGTTTATACATGTATAACCTATATTAGACTGAGGATAGGGAAAGAAAAGGAGAGAGAAAAAACTGGAAATCAAAATTTCATAAAAATAAATGCTGAAAACTATCTTTACATATAATGGAATAAAAAATTATAAAAAAAGTCTTCATATACAGAAAATCAAAAATCTATTAAAATGCATTTATTCATAAGTTTCTATTAGTTGGTTAGATGGCACAGTGTTTCAGCTGTCAGGCTTGGCTAAGTTCAAATCTGGCTTCAGATGCCATGTGGCCCTGGGCAAGTCACTTAACCCTGTTTACCTCAGTTTTTTCATCTGTTAAATGAACTGGAGAAGAAAATGGCAAACCACTCCACTGTCTTTGCCAAGAAAACCCAAAATGAGGCCACCAGAAAGTTGGACATGACTGAAAATGGCCAAGCAACAACATTGTTTAAGTCACTGTGTTTTGGGATGGAGAAGATTTTTTTAAAAATTCATCACATATTTGAAGATCATGGTTCACAGAGAGACCATGAAGGGAACATGTTATTTGGCCCTACAACGACTGGAGTGATGCTTTTCTATTGTGCTTTTTTGTATCCTTGCCACTATAAAAACAAAAAGTTGTTAGTTTTTAACATGAATACAAATGTGTCTAAAATGCCTCCCCTAGTTCCAAATGACTTTTACCTTCTTTAGTCCTGAGTAGTCAAGGTTTGTGACTAGAGATGTTGTTGTAGATTCTATGTAGTTGGCAATTCTGCCTGCTTACCCTATGAGCTCCTACCCCAAACAAGACAATCTCTCTTCATTGTGGGCAACTGAGTCCTAGAACAGACTGGTTGGAGTGCTCCATAGTATTCTAGTGATCTTAATAGCTTGTAGCAGTTCACTGCTTATCTGGTACCAAAAATAGTTTGATGAAAGGAGTTCATCTTCCTTTTAAATTAATAATAGGATCATTTGCAGTTAATAAAGGTTTGACAGAGGACTGTAAGTTGCACAAGGTCACAGCACAGATACTCCCCTCTGTGCTTATATATCTTCCAATCACTTTGTCAAGTTTTTTTTTAACTTTTCTTCCCTTTAGATGTCTAATAATAATCTTGAGGGAATTGATGCCTAAAACAATTTTATATGAGATCTCTTCCAAGTTGATTCCCCCAACATCAATTAATCAGTTTATATCAATTAAATTTTTCATGGAAATTTACTGAAAAAAAATAGCATCAAAAACAAATATTTATCTTAAAAATTCCTTTGAATATGAAGGATATATTCCCTCCCAGGCCAAGTGGGTTTAAACTTAAAATAATATAGACATAATAATAATAATAAATATATTATTAAATATAACACACATTATATTATTAAATAAATAATGAAAGACAAGGTCCTTCTAGAGAGTGCATTCATATTTGAAATACCAATATGTGTATGAAACTGGATTGGCTGAGAGATATTTTAAGGCTCCTCCTGGCTTCGGACATCTTTTTCTCCATTCATAGACTCTCTACCAAGTTCAAGTCTGAGTATAGCATGTTCAGCTGGGCCAGTTCCTATAGGAAATGATATTTCCCTGGTTATTAATCCTACTTCTGGACTGAGCCAAATAGTTCACTCAAGGTTAGTTCTTGGCTGGACTAAGTTACTGTTGCTCCCTAGTCTGGTGGTATCTGCTACTGAATCTGGTTGCTGAAGAGATCACTGATGACTTTCCTGACATTTTGAAATTCATACCATGATAAATTAGTCTCCAGATGCTTATTTATTTAAGACAAAGAAAGAATAACTATGCAGAAACAAAAGAAATAGAGATAACATGCATTTCTAGCCAAGAGGTGATTGGGTAGGAGATAGGTCTCACTATTGTTCCTCAACCCAACAACTCACAGTAATCCTCTTTACTTGAAAGTTGTTAGGAAATAGAGAAAGAATGTCTTTGCCCTCATTTCTACAATATCAACCCCTCTAGCTCTGAAACCATTCAGGAAATTCCTCATCATCCTCAGCACTGCTCTCTCAGCTATTCATGTTTGGAAGAAGACTCATTAGACCTTCATATCTTAGGTTGAACACAGAAATATTGAACATACTCTCTATAACCCACCAGGAAGGGAAAATTCATACATATTCTAAGGACCATGCCTGCATTGGCTAATTTTTCATTATCCAAGTAATTTGATTTGAATCCAGGTCCTCTGACATTTCATTGATGTGTGTTGATCTTGATGTTATTGTTCAGTTTGATGTGATTCTTGGTTTTTTGTTTTTGTTTATGGAAATTATAAAGATAGAGAAGCAAAGTTGCAATTTTGTCAAGTGATAGGACGGAAAAAACTGGCAAGAAATGGGAACTTTCTATGATTTGGTTTTGGTCAATCAGGTTCTTTTTCAAGAGCAGATCTCTTTGAATCTTTGGGCTTGGTATTTAGGGTGGATCTCACAGTAAAGAATGACCTTAAAACCACTGGGGCAGGCTTTGTTAGGAGAAAATAGAAAGAAAAATTTCAAAGAGAAAATAATCTTTGGTCTGTTTAAAAGGAAGAACTTTAATGATGGTCCAGGAAAAGTGTGTACAATGGATCAAAAAAAGAATCAAGGGACTGAAAAAACTGTACATGACTAACCAGCAGAGAAAAAAGTTAGAGGGGAGGGAGAAAGAAAAATTGTAAAAGATGGAAAGATTACTGAATTGAAGAGAAAAAATGAATCCATAAAGTGTGGTAGTTCAGATATTAGCTAGAAATTGGGTCAGAAAAAGAATTCAAAAACATTTTGGCAAGGATAATAAAGTCAGCAATAAAAGATTCTTTAAATACATCAGAGATGGGGAATCTGCTAGAAAATCAATGGAACCCTGGGGCAAAAGACACTTAGGGATGAAAAGGAGAGAGATTATCTAAAGTATTGCTTTAGTAAAACCAAGATCTTCAGTGACTCAAATGATAAACTTATGGGGAAAAATTTCAAGACACCCATAAGTTTGTAAGAGCTAACAGAAAAGTCTAAAATGTGGGCAAATGTAAAGAAATTAATTTACTTAGGGAAAGGAGTTGAAAATATAAAATGATGGTTTCACCCAGTTCTCTTCTTGACTTTTGCCATCTTTACTACTGTAAAGATGTTTATACCCTCAGTCCTCAAGACTAGAATGGGCTCCATATCCCCTTCTCCCAATGATCTCATTCATTCTTTCATTTCTCCATTCATGCATTTAGCATATATTTATTTATTTTTAATTGAAATTTTACTTTATTTTTCCAGTTACATACAATGTTAGTTTTTCAACATTTGTCCATTTGCAAATTTTTGAATTCCACATTTTGCTACCACTCTCTCTTCTTCTCCCCCTCCCCATGGCAGCAGACAGTCTGGTAACAATTGTACATATACATTCCTGTTTAATATATTTACATATTAATCATATTGTAAAAGAGGAGTAAGAAGTAAGAAGAAAGAAAAATCCATGAGAAAGGAAGGAAAAGCATAAAAGAAGTTTTAAAAAGTGAACACAGCTTGTATTTAGACTCCATGATTTTTTTCCTCTGGATGTGGATGGCATTGTCCATAGCAGGTCTTAGGACTAGCCTTGATCTCTGAACTGCTGAGAGGAACTGTGTCCTTCATAATTAATCATCTTACAATGTTGTTATTAATGTAGACAATATTCTCTTGATTCTGCTCCCTTCACTTAGCATCAGTTCATGTAATTCTTTCCATGCTTTTCTATAGATTTCATATGGAACAAAAGCACTCCATAACATTCATATACCATATGGGCATTGGAATAGTTAGGTGGCCCAATAGTGCACTGACCTTGTGGAGCCAAGAGGACAGATTTTCGAATCCAACCTCAGACACTTGACACTTACAAGCTGTGAGACCTTGGGCAGGTCACTTAACCCTGACTGCCTCACGTCCAGGTCCATCTCCAATCATCCTGATTCAGATCTGACCACTAGACCCAGATGCTCTGGAGGAGAAAGTGAGGCTGGTGACTTTGCCCAGCATCTCCTCACTCAAATCCAATTCACGTGCTCGTCAGGGCATCACCTCCCCGATGTCATGGTCTTCTTCGAGAATGAAAGACAAATAACATCATCATCATACCATAATTTTGTTATGCCTTTTCTCACTTGATGGGCATCCCCTCAATTTCCAATTCTTCACCACTACAAAAAGAATTGCTTTAAATGTTTTTTGAATATGTGAGACTTTTTCTACTTTTTGATTTCTTTGGGATATAGACTTTGCATTGATATTGCTGTATCAAAGGGTATGATCAGCTTTATTGCTCTTTGGGTATAGTTCCAGATTGTTCTTCAGAATATCTGCATCAGTTCACAACTCTACCAACAGGGCATTAATGACCCAATTTTCCCACATCCTCTCCAACATTGATCATTTTTCCTTTTTTGTAAACCTAATCAATCTAATAGGTATGAGGTCATATCTCACAGTTGTTTTAATTTGCATTCCTCTAATCAATAATGATTTGGAGCATTTTTCACATGACTATATATAGTTTTAATGCCTTCATCTGAAAACTCCCTGTTCATATTCATTGATCATTTATCAGTTGGGGAATGACAGCATCTATTTAGTTTGATTGTTCAAGGTGCTGAGGATGCAGATAGGTTGTTTTTTTTAGGTTTTTTTAGGGGTTTTTTTTTTGCAAGGCAAAAGGGATTAAGTGGCTTGCCCAAGGCCACACAGCTAGGTAATTATTAAGTGTCTGAGAACAGATTTGAACCCAGGTACTCCTGACTCCAAGGCCGGTGCTCTATCCACTGCACCACCTAGCCGCTCCCTGAGGATGCAGATAAAAAAATGACATAGTCCCTGCTCTCAAGCAGCTTACATTCTATTGGGTATAAATAAACATAAATATATGAAAACTAAATTAAAATTAATTTGGGAGGAAGTGAAGAAGGGTCTGTCTCCAGATATATCGAAATCTTTATTTTCTTTCAAAGATTAACACAGACACTAACCTCTCAATGAATTCTTTCCTAATTTCTGCAAGGGAAATTGATAGTTCATAGTCTTTAAATATTCTATAACACTTTGCCTAGATTTCTCATTTGCATTTATCACATTTTCCCTTATATCATTATTAGTATACTTGTTTGTCACTCCCATTAGATTTAAGCTCATTGAGAACAAGATTTGAGTCATATCTAACTTCTTAGACAATTTTTACCTTGCACATAGTAGATGAGTCAATAAAAGGACAATTTGTAAAAGGATCAAAAGAAAATTCCAAAGAACATTTTGGCCAAATTCATGAGAACCAGTTGTGATCTTTTAAAAAGTGATCTAAGAATCATTCTAAGGTTGCTAGATAGTGCAGTGGGACCTGGTATTTGTTAAACATCTTCCTGAGTTCAAATCCAGTTTCAGGCACTTACTAGCCATCACTTAACTTAAATCACTTAACTCAATTTCCCCATCTGTAAAATGAGTTAGAGAAGGAAATGGCAAGCTATCCCAATATCTTTACCACAATATCTGTGACCCCAAATGGGATTACAAAGAGTTGGACAAGCCTGGAAAAAAGATTGAACATCAGCAAAATCATTTTAGACTATCCTAGGAAAATATAAATCCAAAGAACAAATACTTTGCATTCACATAGCATTTTATTTGAACCTAACAACTGTGTACTTTTGTCAATTATCCATCCCCCAGCCCGATGAGACCAATTAAAGGGTGGCTGTGAAGATATAGGTTACTAGAAAACAGTTGGGAGGCTAGGTGGTGCAGTGGATAGAGTACCGGCCCTGAGTCAGGAGTACCTGAGTTCAAATCCGGCCTCAGACACTTCATAATTACCCAGCTGTGTGGCCTTGGGCAAGCCACTTAACCCCATTGCCTTTCAAAATAAAAAACCCTAAAAAAAAATCAATTTCTTATTCCTGTCAAAGTCATGGTAGCCACCATCTCAAAAAATCAAACAATACTCTATCTCTACAGAAGTCCCAGAGAAAAGCAGAATTACCATTGGAGAAGAATCAAAAAAAATGAATTTTTATTTTAGTGGATAAAGGTTGAGAATATTGAAATCTATAAACTCATAAGAGGAATGGTTGATGAAAATACTGATTAGCTTGTTCACTGAACACTACCATCCTCCAAGTCGCTTCACCTTGGTGTTATCCTCAACTCCTCATTCTCACATTTCATATCCAATCTGATGCCAAGTTGTCTCAGTTATGCCTTTGAAACATCTCTCATGTAGGTCTTCTCTCCTCTGACACTGCCACCATTTTGGTACAGGCTCTCATCTCCTCTAATCTCTTGGTGTGTCTGCCTGCCTCAAGTTTCTTTTCACTACAATCCATCTTCCATTCAGTCACCAAAGTGATTTTCTACAAATGCAGTTCTGCCTATTCAGGAATCTTCAATGGCTCTCTATACTCTCAGGATGAAAATAAAATCAAATATAAAATGCTCTTAAAATCCTTTAAAACCTGTCCCTATTCACATTTTCTAATCTTCTTTTACCTTACTCCCCTTATTCACTTAACATTTCAGTGATTCTGACCTCCTTGTTGTGTCTCACAAATGACATTTCAGCTTTTGACACAACCTTTTCAAGGATTGTCCCTCATGGGTGGAATTCTCTCTCTTTTCTCTGACTGTCTCCTTCCCTTCCCTACCTTCTCTATCTCCTGACATTCTTGGCATCCTTCAAGTCTCAGGTAGAGTTTCACCTTCTGGTGAAGCCTTTCCTAGTCTTCCTTAATGTCTTCCTCTCAATCATCTTCAGTTTATCATTTTTGCACACAACTGTTTGCAAGGAGTCTCCCCTATTGGATTGTGAGCACCTTGAGGGCAGGAGCTATTTTTGCCTTTCTGTATACTTGATCCATGCTAGCAAATTGCCTGTTGCATAGTCATACTTGATTATCATACTTGATAAAGTCTTTTTTTTTTTTTGCAAGGCCATGGGGTTAAGTGGCTTGCCCAAGGCCACACAGCCGGGTAATTATTAAGTGTCTGAAGTCGGATGAACTCAGGTCCTCCTGACTCCAGGGCTGGTGCTCTATACACTGCACCACCTGGATGCCCCTTGATAAAGTCTTGTTAACTTGATTTGAATATCACAAATATGGAATTATGAGTGGGGAAAATGAGTCAGGCAAATAAATGGGACTCTTATGTCATACCAAGGGTTTTTAAGGGGGCAACTAATGGTGCAGAAGATAGAGCACCAGCCCTGGAGTAAGGATTTGACTTTGACTAGTGTGTGACTTTGGGGAAGTCACTTCACCCTGACTGTTTCACATCCAGGGTCATCTCCAGTCATCTTGAATTATATCTGGCCACTGGACCCAAATGGCTCCAGAGGAGAAAGTGAGGCCGGTGACTTAGCACAGCCCCGCCCCACCCTCAAAATTTAATGCATGTGCTTGTCATGGCACATTCTTCAAGAATGAAGGTCAATGGGGCAGCTAGGTGGCGCAATGGATAGAACACCAGCCCTGGAGTCAGGAGGACCTGAGTTCAAATCTGACCTCAGACACTTAATAATTACCTAGCTGTGTGGCCTTGGGCAAGCCACTTACAAGCCTTACAAAAATCTAAAAAAAAAAAATAAAAAAAAATGAAGGTCAAACAAACATCAAGGGTTTTTAATCCCTTTTGTGTGCATCATGGATACCTTGGGCAGTCTAGTGAAGTCTCTGCACACCTTCTCAGAATAATGTTTTTAAAATACATTAAAGAAAATGCAAATTACAAAGGAAGTCAATTATATTAAAGTTGTTTTTAAAATATTAAATTAAAAAAAAATCAGAGATCCCAGGTTAAGAATTTGTTCCTTTAGTAGGAGAGAATTAGCACACAACTCAATTTTCTAAGAGGTGTTATCAACTAAAATGTAGTTTTAATAAAATTTAGAATGGAATAGAATAATATATATATAGTTTTTATACAGATGCATAGCACATCTATTATCTAACAACTGTCTATTAATTTAAAAGTACCAGCCTGAATGAACCTTTAATCTATTGTAGTATGACATTTCTCATGTTGAAAACATCTCACATATTTTAGTAATCAGCCTTATTGTAAGCCTTAAAAGAAAGCCACGGGTATAAGAAGAAAGACAGGAAGGGAAGCTGACAGTGAAGGACACAATGACAGAGACCAGTTCTGTTTACTATAAGGTAATGACCATCTGTCACGGTCCCTAAGCCCTCAGGGGTTGGCTCCCAGAATGGAAAACAACTCTGGCCACTTCTGTTCTGGTCCTGGGGGAAAAATTAACCAGATTCACACTCCTAGCCTTCATTGCACATGGGTCCAAATTAAAACCCCTTCTTTTGTAGGAAGATGTTTTTAATTTATGCGTATGTAAAATAGATTCTGTAAGTGATGAAAAGCCCCAGGCCACTACTATAGCCTCTCTACCCCTCGATTTCTCTGCCTGCCAGTGCTGTCTGTCACCTACCCTCCCTCTTGTCCCCTGCCTCTCCCAGTTCTCATCAAAATTGTGGCATCCTCTTTCCTCACTGCCAGTTTCTGAGAAAGAAAGACCATACGTCATTTGCAAGGGTTTTTGCCTTCTGGTTTTCAGTTCTAAGTCTGGAAACACTATTGCCAAGAGCCCACATGTAACAAAAACCTCTCCTAGCTGTGTAGAAATTATTCAAAGACACTGGTTGTAATTCCTGGAAGCAATTTCCCAATTCGAAACCCCAGTATAGTAATACAATAGGACAGAAGTCATAAAAAGGCAAGATTGAGAGGATAAAAAAGAAAAAAAGGACGTGAAAAGAAATTATTTTAGCATCATTAATGAATAATAGAGTTGGAAATAAATGAAATAGTATGGCACTAAATTTGCAGTCAAAATACAAGTTTTTCTGGCTTGGCTAACATTAGGCAAGTCACTTATCCTCACTAGGACTCATTTTTCTCATTTGTAAAATGAAGAGTTTGGATTAAATTACCTCTAAAGTCCCTTTTCTGGACAGGTAGGTAGTGCAGTTGGTATTGTTCATTTTTGTTGCTTCTGTTTCTTCTTCATTCTGAGATGGTACCTCTTTATTTTTTTGGAAGGCAGTAGAAATTAATTTTCCAGGGCCACACAGCTAGTAGGTGTCACATGTCTGAGGTCAGATTTGAACGTAGGTCATGTTGACTCCAAGTCAGTCCTGACTGAGTCAGAAGGACCTAAGTTCAAATCTGATCTCACACACATACTAGCTATGTGACCCCAGGCAAATCATTTAACCCTGATTGCCTCACATCCAGGGCCATCTCCAGTCATCCTAATTCATGTCTGGTCACTAGACTCAGATGGCTCTGGAGGAGAAAGTGAAGTAGGTGACTTAGCACGGCCCCTTCTCCCCTCACTCAAATCCAGTTCACTTGTTGATGAACAAGTGACGGCATCACCTCCTGATATCATGATCTTATTCAAGGATGAAGGGAAACATCATCCTTCATTCTGGAAGAGGGTCCATTATAACAGCAAAGTGATGGAGCTACATCTGTGCAAAGTCATTGTCCCTGCTCTCCCTTCCAGCCATTGGAATCCAGTGGCAAGACATTGGTCAGGGTGACTGACCATGGCCCTGGATGCAGAAGAAAACCTTCACCTTTGTAGTGTCTTTCTCCCAGTTCAGTTTGTTTGAAGCAACACCCGTTTAGTAATTAAAAATTAAGTAAGAATTGAGGCAAAAGATGGCTTAGTTTGATTTCCCAAAAGAATCAATCTATGAGGGGAAGTCCTGTAAAATTTCTGGCCAGAGCAAGAACAGTTACTCTTCACACTCAGAGCCATCAAAATTCAAACAATGGGCAAATGAGGCTTAGGCTTCAACCTTTTCAGAAGTCAGAGAAATTTGAGTTTAAAGGTTTAGTCAATGGATAGAATTCTGAATCAGGAAGACTTCTCTTCCTGATTTCAAATCTGGTCTCAGATATTTAGGAGCTGGGTGACCCTGGTCATTGTTTCCCTCAGTTTCCTCATCTATAAAATGAACTGGTGAAGGAAATGACAGACCATTCCAGTATCTTCACCAAGAAAACTCAAAATGGCATCATGGAAAGTCATATATGACTGACACACAAGTCCTCTTTTAGCTA
Organism: Macrotis lagotis; assembly: GCF_037893015.1. Taxonomy (NCBI): domain Eukaryota; kingdom Metazoa; phylum Chordata; class Mammalia; order Peramelemorphia; family Peramelidae; genus Macrotis; species Macrotis lagotis. The sequence goes on along the minus strand of NC_133660.1, from coordinate 39,024,987 downwards.
CAAATTACTGAGGGAGATTGGATTGGGAAGGTTTTGGTGGCTGCATCTAACAAGTCAAAGACTGGGAATGCAGTTAAGCAATGGAAAGATGTCCCTAGCACCCTGGGCTTAGTTTTCTTATTGTGCTTTCCCTTTTCCCCCTCCCATTATCTCTCATAGGATAGTAAATGCATATTGGAATTGATTCCTGAGAGCTTTGGTAGTTTGCTGAATAAGTAATTTCTAAATGGATGAACCTGAAAAAAAAATTAAGCTTACATGTCTTTTCAGACTCTAAATGTGAGTGGAATCTGACTATCAGGGAATGAAGGTGTAAATTTCTGCCTTAGGACAATTATCAGTTGAAGGGACTTGGGTGGATTTTTCTAAAGGATAAATTTGACCAAGTAGCACTGCTCCCTCCCCTCAACAGTTATTACCTCTGGGACAGAAATAAACTCCTTTGTTCCATGAGTTGTTTGCTTCCTGCTTTTCGAATCTTCTCCCACTTTTCTTTCCAATCAGATCTCCACCCCTTAGTTTCCCAGATTTCCCTCAAAACTTGGATCAAATCCCACCTATTCTGGGAGGCCTTTTTCAGTTGCAACAGCTACTAAAGTCTCTCTTTCTAAAATGGTCTTCTATATGCCCTCTATGGGGCAGCTAGGGGATGCAATGGATAGAACCCTGGGCCAGGAGTCAGGATAGATTTGAGTTCAAATCTGGCCTCAGATTCTTACTAGCTGTGTGACCTTGGACAAGTTGCTTAATCCCATTTGACTCAGTTTCCTCAAATGTAAAATGAGCTGGAGAAAGAAATGGCAAACCATTGCCATTTATGAAGAGTCACAAAAGACTCAACAACAAAAATCTGTTTTGCATCCATGTATATTATATTTATCTAGTTGTTTTTTACAGGTTGCCTTTTCCACTGGCATGTAAAAAATGCTTGAGGGCAGGGATTGTGTATTGTGTCTTTCTTTTTTAATTCCACCACTTGCCATAGTTCCTGATACACTTAAATTCTGGTTGACTTCATTTCCAAAGAGTTCAAGGAGTCTTTCACTGAAGAGGAATGCCCCTTTCTAATGAAGGATAATAGAAATATCAAAATCTAAAAGAAGGTGAAGTTAAAAGAGATTTTTTTCTTCTTTCTTAGTTTGAAGATGAGGGGTTAGAGATTTCCACTTTTTCCCCAAATGAGCTACAACAGAAAGCTTCTGAGCTTTAAGCTAAAAGAAAAATGACAGAGCTCATTTTTAACTCCTACGAATCTCCAGATGGAGCTAGAAGGTGAAAACAGAAAGAAATAAATCCTATAATATCATGTCCACGGTTGCCCCTCCTGCTAATCTCCAGCTAAGACCATGGGACTGGCTGCAAAATGCTGAGGAGTCATAGATCAGCTAGGAAAAACCCCCTCACAGGACTCCAAACTCCACATATGGCAGAGCCCATGGGCCACACAAGACGAAAAGGAGCTTGCCCATCAAAGACAGGACCCCAGGAGGCCCTAGAGATCTGAGTCATCTTTTCCCACAGGGTGCCTGGCCATGACCATTCCCTATGTTCATAGGTTCCCTCTTCCCACTGCTGCTTCACATGTGGTAGAATGTGTCAGAGGCTTATAGGAGAAAATCCTTTATTTTTGTTCTTTTTATTATGCGATTTAATTAAATGCCTTTGATGCTATTGAACCATAGCTGCTGGCTGCCATGGTTAATCCACATCATTAATTCACATAAAAACTTAAATAAAAGCATATTGGTGAGGATGTTTTTGAATGGAGTGAACTAAGTCCATAGGTCCTGGGGTTTATCTGAGGGGTGTCCTCTGAGAGTTGAGGGTAGTCCCCTATGCTGCACTTACAAGTCTCCCCAGAAGTTGGTCAGTCTGATCTCCTTTTGGGGTACTTAGGAATTAGTCAAGGCTGTGTAAGAACCTTATCAAATTGTATGCATAATTGGATGATAGGTATCATTCACTTGGATTTTCCTGCATGAAGGAACATGCCTAACTCTGGAGTGATTATGGGTCTCATTCTGGAGATTAGAATTCTAAGGCTTTATGTAGCTAACACATTTTCATCCACAAATGGAATTACATGATGGACCCCTATAGGGAACCCCCTCTTCAATTCAACTCTGTACTTTCTACCAAAATGAGGCTCAGTTCCTTAATAGAGATTCATTTTAGGGGGCAGAGTAGATACGGTTCTGGTCCTTGAGTCAGGAAGGCCTCAATTCAAATCCTGACATCCACATACTAGCTTTGTAACCCTGGGCAAGTCACTTAATCTCTATCAGTCTGGTTGTAACAAAGCCCATATCTCTGAGTTGTGGTTGTTGGTAAATGTTATTGTTGTTATTAAACTAATCCTTGCCCTAAAGGATCTTATATTCCAATGGAGGAGATAGATAACCTATAAAAAACCCTTGGCAAGGGGCAGCTAGGTAGTACAGTGGATAGAGCACTGGCCCTGGAGTCAGGAGGACCTGAGTTCAAATTTGGCCTCAGACATTTAATTACCTAGCTTGTATGACCTTGGGCAGGTCACTTAACCCCATTGCCTTACAAAAAAAAATTTTTTAAAGCCTTGGTAAATATTAGATATACAGAGCAGATAAAAGATCATTTAGAGAGAACATTTTCCCCATTTCCTGTTTCCCAAGTCAACAATTGTTTAAATACAGCAAAGACTTGAGGCAATATAATTATCTTTTCTGCAGGAAGGAACATTGGATTTTGAGTTAGAGGGTTCCAGTTGACTTAGATGTTCACATTTCCCTGCTACATATGTAATCTTGGACTTCTCTGCTTTGGGTCTTGTCTTCATCTGCAAAATGAGAGGATAGGATAAGATGGCCTCTAAGACCATCTTTTCTGCCATGCTGTGACTTTAAGTATGTAGCAAAGGCTCTTGAAATAGAATAAGTCTTTGCCATTCTTTCTTACATTTCATGTAATTTCCATGTCCAAGAAAAAACCAGTCCATATGTCCCAAAATCTTGTGTGTGAAGTGTAAGGAAATGTCTTTTCTAAAAAAACTTGAATGTGAATGAGTAGTGAGCAGGATATGTAATGATGCTTAGGATTCCTTGATGCTGCCTTCCTGGTGGTGGTCACTTGGGATGTAGGGCATATTGAAAGACTCCTTCCAAGACAACTGTCTTGGAGACATGAGCCTGGGAGGAACCTTGATGAGAAGTCTCATAGTGAGGTTCTCTTTGGACAAGAAGACCATTGGCCACAGCTCTTTGCCCAGGTTGGCTTAATTTAGCCAGGGCAAGAGGTTAGAACTAGTGAGTTGTGCTGTCTAGTTGGTTTTCTGGCTTGTTAGGCCTTTTTCTATCTGGACTGTTGGTTTTGATAGCTAGATGATGGCCAGAGAGCAAGCCAGGAATCAGGAAGATTCATCTTTCTGAGTTCAGATTTGTCATCAGACACTAGTTGTGTGATCCTGGGCAAGTCACTTAAAACCGTGTTTACCTCAGTTTTCTCTTCTGAAAACGAGCTGGACATGGAAATGGAAAAACACTCCAGTATCTCTGCCAAGAAAACCCTAAATGGGATCACAAAGAGTCAAAAATGACTGAAAAAAAATAGCAAAAACTTTTCTTTTTCTTTCTATTGGTTTTTGCAAGGCAATGGGACTAAGTGACTTGTCCAAGTTCACACAGCTAGGCAATTATTAAGGATTTGAGATAAGATTTAAACTCAGATCATCCTGACTCCAGGGACAGTGCTCTATCTACTGCACCACCTAGCTGCCCCAACAAATACTTTTCTAATATTTGGTATATGTCTTCCTATTGTATCTTTTCTTTGTAAATAATGGAATCTTGGAATGTGGGGCTGGAAGAAAACTTGGAAATTTGCTTCAAACCCTTCATTTTATAAACAAGATAAGTGAGGCCCAGGGATAGGAAGTGATTTACCCATGTAGGTGACAGTTAGGATTTGAACCCAGGTCCTGACTGAAATCTTAGCTATGCCTTGGGTTTCCAGAAGTGGGATGACTGAATATCCATCCTATGAGAGACTTTTTCTGGGTACATTGAAAGATGAATGGCTGCTAGTAAGTAATATAAGTGTTGTAAAGTCAAGATTGGTCAAACCAATTGAACAAGAGAAGTTATATTTTCCGTCAGTCAGCTAGCATTCAATACCTAACATGTTTCAGACATACCACAAAAAAAAAAAAGAAGGCGAAACCCAAACCCTGCTCCTCCAGTAGAATGGGGGGAAATATTGCCAGGTTTCTGGGCCCAGAATTGAGGATGGTCTGAGACACTTAGGAGTCACCATTCAACAAGGTCAATTTTCATCGATCATATTTTTGACACTAATAATTAGACTACAGTGTCTTGAGCCCCCACTCAGAACATTGTCTCCCAAATAGAGTCCTAGAATTATCCATCAAGTGGCAAATTATTGACTGGAACAGAATAGCCTTGTAAATACTTCAGGAGAGCTCAAGGCTCTGTATTTTCTCTAGAGCAGGACTAAACCCCCAAACTCTTAGCAGATAAGGCTTTTAGAGATTAAGCAATTAAGTGCTAAATATGAGGGGTGGAATTTAAATCTAGGTCTTCTTGATTCCAAGACCAACACTCTCTCTACTAAGCTAATGTTTGCTTCTTACTAAAATAAGTAATGAGTGAATTTTTGGCAGTCTCCTACTAAGAAATGTACTAATTTCCACGGGTTTTCATTCAGCAGTGATAGAAAGGACATCCCTCAGGGAGCTGTCACTCCCTGGTTTGGGTCTTGTCCAGAACTTCTTGGAACTCTTTCTCCCAGTAACCAGTTACTGTTTTTCTGGGTCTTTACTCCATATCCATAGCCATCGTCCTTCCTGGACTCTGAAGGGGCCACTTGCTATTTCTTCACACTGGTTGTCATCTGTTCCTAGGTTGCTATTGGCTAAATTCTGCCATCTGCTAGGCTTGGTTCTCCAAGAGAATTTTCTTGCCCCTTTGTGTGACTACTTAGCCACAATATATCTCAAGCTGAACATACATATTTTCTGTTAGACTGAAGCATGGCCACTGGAGGGCCCCTCAGGTCAATTTTTTCCCCCAACAAAATTCACATAACTAGGATTTTAGAACTCAAAGGGATTTTAGGGTTCTTGTGTCTATAGCAATAAAAGAATTCCTATTATGACATATCCAACAAGTGGTCATTCAGTCTTTGTTTTTATGGAAAATCCACTGAGGGTTCTCATTTCATTTTTGAATGATTCTATTTTGTAAGAGGGGCAACTAAGTGGATAGAATCCTGGGCTTGGAGTCAGGAAGACTCATTTTACTGAATTCAACTCTGTCCTAAGACATTTACTAGTTGTGCGACCCTGGGTAAGTCATTTAACCCTATTTGCCTCAGGTTCCTCATCTGTCAAATGAGTTGGAGAAAGAAAAGGCAAACCACTCTTTATCTCTGCCAAGTAAACCCAAAATTAGAGCATGGAGAATCAGATAGGACTGAAAAAATGACTGAACAATAATTATTTTAAAATTTTCTTTACACATGCAGGGGAGTATAGAATAATATAGCACCCATTATCTGCTAAGCACAATGATAAATGCTCTACAAATATTATCTTATTTGACTCTTCCCTTGGAAGGTAGGTGCTAGTGTGATTCCACTTTTTTTTAGGTTTTTGTAAGGCAAATGGGGTTAAGTGACTCGTCCAAGGCCACACAGATAGGTAATTATTATTATTGTCTGAGGTTAGATTTGAACCCAGGTACTCCTGACTCCAAGGCCGGTGCTCTATCTACTGTGCCACCTAGCCGCCTCTGTGTTTCCACTTTTACAGTTGAGGAGACTGAGGTAAACAGAAGGAAATGACTTGCATAGGATCACACAGGTAATAAGTGTCTGAGACTGAGATTTGAATTCAGGTCTTCCTGATTCAAGGCCAGAAATCTCTCCACTGTGCCACTACTGCCATCTGTTCTTGGAGGCATAACAAAACAAGTCTAATTCCCCTTTAATATAATACTTCACAAAAACTTGAATATGGTGATCATTTCTGTGATTCCCCTAAGGCTCTCCAAGTTGGACATCTCCTGGTCCTTCAAATGAACCTCAAATAGCAATGGTCCTCCAGAATTCTGGCTGCTTTCTTTGTATACTCTCTAGGCATTCCTTCCTAAAACAGAGAACTGTACACATTACTGCAAATGAGGTCTAATCAGGATAGAAGAGAGAGGAGAGATCCCTTCCTTATGAGCAGAAATTTGACTTGAAAAAAGTAAGAATAGACTTTTGAATGGCAAACTGGAGAAGAGAGAAGTAAGAATAGAGTTTTGAATGGCAAACTGGAGGACTCCCCAGAGTCAGAAACATGGGGAAAATCCACCCCCACCCCACACACACATACCTGGCTTTCCAATTTGGAGGAAATATTAGTACTGCTATCCCCATACTGCTATCCCCAAGGGAAGCTAGTGATTAGAGACCCTTTCCAGTGGCATGGTGGACCCTGCCATTCCAAGCATTCAGTAAACTGTGGGTGCTAATAACTTTATTTTTTTCTAATTCCCTTAGGAAAGGAGTGACTAGTTCAGCACAGCCCCAATCACTAGTTCTAATTCTATAGACTGAAGACCCTTGCTGATCCTTAGAGTTATTGTAAGTGGTCTATATCTAGTCTCATATTTTTCTGAAAGGATTGGCTGGGTTCAGCTATTTTTCAATTGTGTCTGACTCTTAATGACCCCATTTTGGAGTTTTCTTGGCAAAGAAATTAGAGTGATTTGCTATTTCATTCTCCAGTTCATTTTACAGATGAAGAAATTGAGGCAAAGTTGAGAGACTTGACCAGGGTCATACAACCAGTGAGGTGTGAGGCTGAATTTGACTTCAGGAAGATGAATCTTTCTGATTCTAGTGCTAGCACTCTATCCATTGTGTCACTTAGTTGCCAGAAACAATTGACACTGATAGCGAAAATATTTTCATGTGGGATCCACAAGCTCTTTTAGTATTCAAAAAGGGACTTTATATTCAGAAGGATTGACAACCAGACATGAATCAAGGTATGGCAATATTTTTCCACTCTATATTTTGCCAATAGATTTTCATGGGCATGCTCTATTGCATCCTAAGAAACAGTGATAAAATTCCACAACTCCTGGAATCAGGAGGAGGCATCAGTGTGGATCCTAGGATGGGGACATTACTTTGATCTCTAGACATCCCTCTTTCCCTACAACGCACCAGAAGGAAACTCTCTAGGAATTTCTAAAGAACAACATGGAAGACATTAAATCACTTCACCACCTTCTGCCCAGAGATGCCCATGTTGTTTAAGGAAAAACACACACATATGTGTCTAAGAAGAGATAGGATGAGAGGGGAGAATTAAGGCTCTGCCCTGATTACTAGGCTTTCATAGGCAATACTCCTCAGGATCAGTGTTCTGTTCTGGTCTAAGATATTCAGGATCAATGGTAGGGAATAATCCACTGAACTTAGTTGGAATCTCTCATTGAACTTTCACTGAAAAAAACAGTTTCTAACATTCAGGGATGGAGGAGAGGTGGACATTATATGGAGCTCTTTTCACCAGCTCACATTGTCCAGTCAATCAATCAATCAATCATCTAATTCAGTGGTAGAATTAGGCAGTTAGGTGGCTCAATGGATAGAAAGCTGGTCTGGAGTGAGGAAGTACCAATTCAGTTTCAGACACTCACCAGCTGTGTGACCTTGGACAAATCACTTAACCCCTGGCTTAAACCACTGGAAAAGGAGATGGCACTCCATCTTGGTATCTTTCCCAGGAAAATTCCATAGACAGTTAATGATCCATGGGATCACAAATAGTTGAACACCACTAATAGGCTGAACAATATCAATCTATCCATAGGGTTCCATATTGACTTAATTTTAAAATATAATATTATTTGCTTCATTTATTTTATTAAATACTTCCCAATACATTTTAATCTAGATTGGACTGTACTTGAGGGTATTATGGCTTGCATATGGTCCCTACACTGTGTGTGCAAGACTTCTGAATTAAACCATGGGTTGTCAGACTCTCAAAGAGAGTATTCCAAAGTTCTATCACTTGTTCTAGGATGCCAAGTGATGGAGAAGGAGATAGTAGGCAATAGGTGAACCTTGCAAGGTGCTCCCAGGGAGGCCTTCTAAATATAAGGTTGGGTTTCAAGAATCATTTGAGGAGAAAATAGGTAAAAACACTCCCCTGTCTTCCCATAGGATGGACCTTCATCTAGAATTCTAATCAGGGACTAGTGTTGGGAGAGAGAAGCCTCAGCAGCTGAAGGAGACAGAAAGAAAGATAATGTGGTGTAACAGAGACAAAAGTAGCTGACATTTATAGATAGCCTGAATTTTTCAAAAGACTTTATATTCATTCTCTCACTAAATCCTCACCTCAGTCCTGTGAAGTAGGTACTTTATGGATGGGGATACTAAGGCTCAAGCACTTGCCTATGGAAACTCTAAGTCTGAAAACAAGCACCTTAAGCACTGTTTTTGGTCAACTACTCACAAATGACAATTTAAAAAAATTGAAAAGGACCATCGGGGCCCAGATGCAGACTTATCCATTTGAATCCATGTGTACCAAGAGCCTTTCATGGGAGAGTCAAAATAATGAAGCTAGGGTTGGAAGCTATCTATTCTTTTAACTAATAGAGCTCCCACTCATTTGTTGCAGTCATCAGGTGGAGACACAGACAAGGAAGTCATTGGAGATTTAACACATCATCCTAAAAGACAAAGTCCTTTCAATTCTGGGCTGCCAAAAATCCATCTGGCCACTGAAATCAGCAATGGCAACTCTATGTATAATCCATGGGGGTTCTGGTGCTTAAATATTATTTAATGAATAATCCTATGAGGTCAACCAATCTTTTTTTTAAACAGACAAAAGAAAATATATTATATATATATATATATATATAACTCCATTTTTATAAAAGTTATATATATCATAGATTGTTTAGAAAATTATATATATATATATATTGAGAGGAAAAGAATTTTTTCCTAATAACTAAATATTTTTGAATATATTTGCCATCAATCTCCCTAGAAGGGAAAGAATAGAAAGTTCTAATAGGACACCAGGACATCATGTCAGAATTCTAAGAGATTTTATTTTCAAAAGCAAACATGAAAAGCAGAGAAACTGATACCATAATTGCTCTCTGGAAGGAAGGTTGCCCCAGACACAGTTGAACTTTCATGGTTAGTTTTCCAGCTTCCGTGACTAATGGGATAAATTAGGGCCACTCACTGTAGGAATCAGAATGAGGACTCCCTGAAGTAAAGGAATTTGAAAACAAGGAGCCTTGATCCGTTTTCGTGCCCACCTCAATTCTTTTATTTGGTGGAGAATGCCTTTCCAAGTGAGTGATTAATGGGATAACTCAAGAGTGGGGAGGAAACCCATTCATAAGATTTATGGATCCAAAAGAGATTCATCAGTGATATTCTGGCTAGAGAAGGGAGAAAGGCACCCCGGACCTCCAAATCATACAATATTGGGGCAATGGTGTGGCAGCTCCAAAGATGTTTTATCCCAGAGAAGTCATATCTCTGATGTATGTTAGGATCCCTTCTTTTTTGGAGAGTGGGACATTTTTGTCTCCTTATTTTCTGCTTCTATGCTCTGAGATCTTTGAATGCAATAATTGACTGAGGAGGAGGAGAGGAGGAGATTAATTATTTATCTAAAGTCAGCTAATGAGGCAGAATAGGAAGGATCGAATCTATGTTTCAGGTGTTCTGGGTCCATCTGGGCCCCAAAGGACACTTTACTGATGAAATTATTGTTGGACAAAGCAGGGACCTCCTCAGCCAGTTTTAGGGATGGAAGACAAAAGTAAGGAATAAATCAACACATGGGATATATGTCTTTTATCTGGAAAGTGCCAGGAGAATGACCTTGAATTATTTTTTCAAATGAAAATTCAAAGGCCTTAGGGAGGTGTATATATGTGTGTGTGTGTGTGTGTGTGTGTGTGTGTGTGTGTGTGTGTGTGTGTCCTCTTCCCCAGTCCCCTCATCTTGGAATTCTCCAAGTCAAACATTAAACTTGGGGAAGCAGAATAAACATCTAAAACTCAAAGTAAGTTTGAGGGCAGAGAGGGAAGGGAAAAAGTATTTCTATGGAAGGTGTCATGTGTCCCACACTGTGCTAGACCTTTTAGAAATATCCTCTTTTGATAGTCATAGTGACCCAGAGAAGCAGGTTGCTGTTATAGTCCTCATTTGAGGAAACTGAGGAAAACAGTGGTTAAGTGATATGCCCAAGGTGGCACAGCTAGTAACTGTCTCAGGTCAGATTTGAACACAGGTCTTCCTGTCTCCAGGCTCAACACTTTTTCCACTGAGCCATCTAGTGCCTCAATGCAAGGGGATTAAAGACAGTATTATTACCACCACCACCACCATCATCATATATAAATGTAATTGCTAATGTATGAAGGAATACGCTTTGCCAAATGATATTAACTGATTTACATCCCTTAGAATGATGGAGACCTGAATTCAAATCCATAGACATGTATGAGCCATGTAGCCTTGGACGAGTCACTTAACCTCTGCCTGTCTCAGTTTTTCAACTGTAAAATGGGGCTAGTAATAGCCCCTACACCCCAGGGTTGTTGTGAGGATGAAATCAGACATTTGTAATGCACTTTGCAAACCTTAAAAGGTTACAGTTATTATTATAAAAATCTAAGAAACAAAACCATATCCTTGTTCAATTAAAGGAACCAAACATTATGGAAAACTTTGCATATTAATTAATTTTTTTTCTCTTCTGCCAATTTTCATCCACTTTTTGTTTTTTTTTCCCATTTGTTTTTCTTCTTGAGAGATTCTCCATTACGGACACAAATTTTCCTATTCTGCTATTTGCAGTTAAATTTTACATTGAATGTTATATTGTCTATATTGGTAAATAGCAAAGTTAAGCAAGAGGGGTGGGGATGTTTTAGCTCTTTGAGATCATCAATGATCTCAAAATCAGTGATCAATATGATCTTTAGTCCTCTTACTTATTCCTTTCTCTTTTCCATTCCTTTGGATAAGAGACCAAAAGAATCATTAAGCAGGGGCTTCAAGGACTCAGAAAAAGTTGCAGACAGATGCTGTCTTTGGCGATGAGGAAATGGAGATTTTAAATTAGGCATGAAACCTAGGGTTACTACTTGCCTAGCTGGTTGTTTGTGCTCCAGAGACCTTGGCTCTCGGTCGATATTCTCTTATGGACAGTAAAGCTCCGAGGATTGAGAGACTTTTTTTTATGATGACATAAAGAATCTGAGGGGAATACATATCCTAGTGTTCATATCCTGGAAGAGTGAAGTCACTACCTTCCTATCAGAATTAAAGTTCTAGGAATGTAGGGACCTCCATTCTGGTTTGATATCAAATAATTTAACACCAGAATTTAGAACAGAAGGCAAATCTGAGAGGTCATCTGGTCAAACTTCTTCAGGTTGTAGATGGGAACCAAGTCCCAGGGAAGCTAAGTGATTTGCTCCTAGTCAAACAACTGGTAAGCCAGAAAGCCAGGTCTTCTGATGGTCGAGTTCTATTTCAACGAAAACCTCTATTATACACAAATGAAGATCAAGCAAGTTGAAGGGAGTTAAAACTCCAAATGGAGACTGGACCTAAGATATTACTGGTCTAAGTGAAAAAAATCATCTCTGTCAGTGCAGATCATCAGCTTTTCTATAACATTAATCAAAGAAAGATGCTAAAATACTGACAAGTGATAGGACAGCTAGGTATCAGTCAGAGGAGTCAACTTGGAAGTCAACTTTCCAAACACTTCCTATGTTTTAAGGGTTTGAAAATATCGATTTATATGGATTGTCTTAAATATTTCTTTGTGGTGGAGAAAATGAATAATCTCATATACCTCATGCTGCTTGTCTTCAATTTCACAAAGCACCATTAATCCTAAGCATAAATTCTCCTTATATGTGAATGCATTTTATCCACTTTCTTAATGGCTAGATGGTAAGCTTCTTAAGGGAAGGAATAACATATAAATAATTTACATTTTCAATTATATTGTAAAGTTTACAAAATGAAATAGATAGTGAGACAAATTTTATCCCTAAGAACTAAGGACTGTGGTAGAACCCCCATTTTCTCCAGAGGGAGATTCCCCCTACAAGGCAACAAGACTGATGAGCCCAATTTCCTTTGATATAGTTTCCTAGTCACCTAAGGGCAAAAAAAAGACCCCCCCCATAGCATGATTGATCCCTTTGTCTTGTTTAATTTCTGAAGACCACAGACAATAGAATTTACCTTGTTGACCAGATGCATTTCCATGCGGAGGTTGGGGGATGAGGGGAAATCTAACAGTCTAAAAGAAGAGTTAAATGCCATTTTAACTTATAATTGCATACTTTTGCTGTGGAAGGGCAAAGTAAAGTTCTTTTTGTTAGCTGTTCAGTGGCTTGGGAGTGCCTCATGTCATCCCAACATAGAATTGACCTCCAGAGTTCTGACATTAGGCATGCCCCTAACACATGCTCTGGCCGGCTAAGAGATCAATGTTTGTAAGTGATATAGACAGTGCAGGTCAGAGGCGAAATTGTTCCACAGTCCAACAAGTCTAGACCTTTGGGGAGACTATAAAAGCTGAAGTCTGTGGTTTTATGTTAAATATTTGTAAATGTGCGTTCATGTCAAATATTCCCTATGTGACTGAGGAAATGAATAATGTCTTATACCCCCTTCTTTTCTGGAGAGGGCCCTTTTTGTCCTTCTTAATGTGAATGCTATACCTACAGAGTGCAAGAAAAGCTAGACTTGAGACCAAGAACCCCCAGGACATGTGAATCTAGAACCAGATTTCCTTCTCAACTGAGTCTTTCTCCCTTCCCTCCTCCCCACCTCTTACTCACAAGAATGTCCTACATAGGATAGCACAAAAAATCCAAATGTCCTGGACAAAATATCATTCCCAAGCATTTGTGGTTAATAATTAGCTCCCCTTTTTGGTTTCTCTGTCCCTACACTTTTATGTCAGAGCACCCCAAGTCTCCAATGGGGCATGTGATTTGTACTTTGGGGAAGAAAATAAACTGAGTGGACACATAAAAGAATGGGGAAAATCTATAATCTCCAAAGAATATTTAGCTCATAGATTGATTCTAATAAGGCAGGTATCTTTGTGTTCCATCTAGAATCCCAGATGGTGATAAGAAGGTGATGGCGGCCTCAAATTTGTTGCTTGTCATCATACGTAAGCTTTGGCGGGACTGTGATGGTCTGGCAACTATGGTTGGGATTAAAGAGATGGAAGTGTCATTGTATTGACAGCTGCTCTGCCTAAACCTTTCATTATGAATAGAGCAGCCAGGCCAAGTTTCAGGAGGTGCCTGGCTTTTTATCTCCAATTTGGAAGAGGCCATACTTGAAACATGCCTGTTCCCCTGGGGTTTCTCAACGTTTGTTAGTAGATTAATTGGGCTAATCTTTTTAGAATAAAAGGTTAGAGAGTCTAGATGATGCCGGAGAGGGGAGAAAAAAGGAGGGAATAATGGGGCCTGGTTTTATTTCGGGAGAAAAGATGAAGTTTCTTTACTGTTCCTGGACAAGTGCTGACAGGTGGGCGACGCTGCTATAATTGCTCTGTTATTGAAGGCTTTGGCAGAAAGACCCCACACACCCACCAGTAATGAGTCTGGACAGCACCAGCTGTCAGTCAAGGAGAAGGAGTTCCCAGGGCCCCAGAGCTTGCCATTTCCTTCCCTTGGATGTATAACAAAAAAGGAGAATCCTGAGATAGGTAGTTCTGCCTAGAGAAAGCAAGCATTGTCACTGTAAATTTCAGTCTTATTTTATTTTTATTTCTTTTTAGTTTTCTTTTAGTCTTTCTTTTCAGTTGAGTAGATATGGCTGACATTGTGAGTTGCTACCTAAAGTGGTTGGAATTCGAAATTACCCCAGCATAAGGGCAAAGCTAATGACTTATTGAATCGTGGAGGAATATTTTGTCTAAACTAGTCCTGAGCTAAGCTATGGAATTTTAATGTTTAGAAAGAGCAGGACATTAGTGACCAATGTTCTGCAGGCAAAAAAGGTTTATCTATGGGAGAGTTAGGGAGATGTAAGAATTGGATGAAGCTTCAAGGATTGGAGTTAAAGGAGAAAGTGAGGGGGAGAGACAGAGAGAGAGAGAGAGAAAGAGAGAGAGAGAGAGAGAGAGAGAGAGAGACAGAGAGACAGAGAGACAGAGAGACAGAGAGAGACAGAGAGACAGAGAGACAGAGAGACAGGGAGAGAGAGAGTGAGTAAAAAAAGGAGAGAGGAAAAAAGGGAAAGGAAGAAAAGGGGAAGAAAGAGGGGGGAGAAAGGAAGGAGATGTACATAAAAGAGAGAGAGAGAATGTAGAAAAACAGAGAGAAATTAGACAGAAAAAGAGAAACTGTAGTTCAACAAGTTTGACTTAAACAACCTCTAAGACACACTATACAAATGAAAAAAAGATCCCCTTTAAGTTATTGACAGGGTTTATTGGCAGCATTTAAAACAATGGCAGAAAAGATGTCAAAAAGACATCTGCTGCACCTGGAATCAGCAATATCGAAGTTCAGATTTAGCCTTTGATGTTTACTAGTTGTGTGACCTTGAGTAAGTCATTTAACCTCTGTCTCAATTTCTGCCACTGTAAAATGGAGATAATAATAGTCATCAATGCCCTGATCCTCCTAAATCATAAAATGTGAAGATCAAAAGAGAGAATCACTGTAAAACACTCTGAAAACCTTAGAGAATCTATAAATGCTTCTTCTTGTTATTGTTATTTGCTTTACCACTATCCCAGATCCCAGGATTGTTCTGGCTCTGGAAAATGAAATGAGCTATGTCATTCAGGATGACCTGTAGTTCTCATGGGCTAGGCTAGAACCTCTACAACTTTGCTGATTTAAACTTAAGTAAGTACAATTCAAGAATAGAATAAACACAGGGGCTGGTAGAATTCCTTTGGAGTCAGGAATTAGGCATCAATCATGCTAGTAGCTGTCTCTATGTGCATGCCTCCTGCCTGCTCCCTCTGGGGGGGAAGCATTCATTCTAAGCAAGATGCAGCCCTTAACAGGTGAGATTAGACAGTTCAATGAGTAAGGATAGCATCATTGTGAAAATTCATTGAGATCCTTGATCATAAGTTTCAGAAAAAATTATTTTAAAAATATACACATTGAAAGTGGAAGCCATATTCTAGCTACTATTTTAATGAGATGTTTTAGTCCTTAATAAATGATAGCAAATGTAGTTGTGATTAATGTCTATCCCTGTCAGCTAAGCTATCCATAACAATATTCCACAGTGAAATAAAAATTGCAAAAATACTAATATTTGTTAGTCCCTAGCTCATAGTGAGGATATATAGGTCACAACACTTGCTCTAGGGAAGAGTGACAAATGCTAATACCAAAATTTACATCATAGGTGATGGTCCATCATGTATAGTACACAGACATTATTTGTTTTAATTCACATTTCTTATGAATGTGCATAAATATAGCTGCCCTAGCCTGATGGCTGTAAAAATTTCCTTACCCTTCTCTCTATGTTTTCTCCTCTTTTATTGTATCTTTAGATCAATGCCGAGAAATGTTTGCCAGGTTTCCACATCTGAGATTTATAAGGTTGCCTCACTTAATTGTAGCTAGGTTATCAATGTGCTGGCCACAATGAAAGACCTGGTCTGGGTATTGTCCCATAGAGACACATTATTCCTCTTTAAAGCTCAGTCCACAATCCTGAGCTTCAAGTCATTGTCATCAGTGCCATATTCAATTAGGATGACCTATGCCCTGAGTCCTAACAAACTCATCTTGGGGTAGTGTGGGGCAGCCTTCCTCAAACGTCCACTCCCCTGCTGTGCAACGACATCAGGATGATGCCAATGGATCCCAGTTAAGACCCAAGAGTTATTCCCATCCACATTCTAAAATTTTCCAGTGTCACTTCGGAAAAGTGTCCCTTTTTGGTGATAATAACCACTAAAGGAGAAACATGAGAAATGGAAGTAATGATCCCAGTAAGAGTCTGGGAAAGTTGTTACCTTACTGGACTGTGACCATTTCGATTCCCTCAATATAAAGGAGAGTAAAATGATCGTCACCAAAATGGAATTTCCTTTCAGTGAAAAGGTTCTGGTCCTGTTCTGTTCATCGTTTTCCTGACACAGATTTCACCCTTGTTCAGGTGCCCATCTATTATCATCTGGACTTTAAATTAACCTCCCAATTGATCTCTGTTTCCTTTCTCTCCTCTTTGCAATAGATCCTTCATGGAGTTGCTTTGTGCAAGGCCACCAATGACTAGGGAAGCAACAATGTTTTTCAATGGGGAAAATTAGAGTATCAAAGTCCAACAGATATATACACCCATACATATGTCCATTTATGAGTGTGTGTAGATAGACATATATATATATATATATACATATACAAATATATAACATATGTATGCATGTATGCATTAGAATTTGGGTGGTGTGAGTAGACTCCTGCATTTGACTTTTCTTATGAAGCAAACTCATTTGCAATGCTAAGCCAAAGAAGACCTTAGGAATTTCTAGCCCTAAATTAGACATTTGTCTGAGATAAAAGTCTGTGAATTCAGTTGCAGACATGGTGATGGAAAGAAATGGTTTAATCACAGCCCTGTCTGTCTTTTTTTTTAATTAGGTGTGGTAGCTCTTAGTTCTAAGCTGTGATTAAAGAGCTGTCAACATGCCCTTATCAAAGAGAGGCTTTCTAATTACCACACCTAGAAGAGAGCCTGAGAGCCAACAGGTGACTGGGAATATAGGAAGTTTTAAAGTTGGTCCATTAGACCAACGGAAGAACATGGTCAATGAGGAATGATAAAGCTTCAACATAATAAAACTCAATTAGAAATCCAACAAAGAGTCCCAAAGAGACCAACCCTAGGGAAATCAAGTCAAAGGTATTACAAGAAAGCACCAATGCCCCTTAAACCTTAGAAGTTATGATTTGACCCTCCTTGAGTGTGTCTTCACCACATGATTTCTCTACATGTGTGCCTTCATATGCAATCCCTGTTTATCTCTGCTTTTCACACTGATTGTAAGTTTAGTTTTGAGAAAGTGAACTCTAGGTCTAAAGAAAAAATTTATTACTTTTCCTAGTAATTTTGTTGAAATTTTGAAGAGGATCAATGACATCTTTTTTTTTCTTTTTTTCTTTTTTTTCTTTTCAGGTTTTTGCAAGGCAATGGGGGTTAAGTGGCTTGCCCAAGGCCACACAACTAGGTCATTATTAAGTGTTTAAGGTCAGATTTTGAACTCAGGTACTCCTGACTCCAGGGCAGGTGCTCTATCCACTGTACCACCTAGCCACCCCGATGACATCATTTCTTGACTTGTATGTGAATTGGATTTAAATGTGGTAGAGTTGCACAGTGGTCAGCCACACTGTCCCTTCCAGAGTCATCAAAGTCCCATGGCAAGGCTAAAGACAGGACAACAGGCAAAAGCTTGAGGATACAGTGGATCACTTTGGCATCATTGATGTTTGACCAGGCTCTAACACCTCCACCATGCTTGGCTCATCTGCTTTCATGGACATTGAAACAAATTGTTCTCTTCCACCTATTCCAATGGGTATAGTCTTCGTATGCTTGGGGTATACATCCCCCCTAATGATGGGTTTGAGTCCCAACAAGTCTCAACCTTGTTTAGCCCCTCTACCAGATTATTTATCAGAGTGTGGAAGCTGCATGTGCTACAGCTTCTTGGAGCCATAGGGGAGAGTTGGGTGATGGTGGACCTCAAAGATGGATGAGCGGCTTTGAAAACGACTCAATAAACCCTCAGACCAGAGATACTAGTCCTCTCTGAACATTCCATAAACCCCTTTCCCTATAAAACTATGGCTTTAAATGGCATTGGTTTAAATGATGTCCTTGGTTGTCCAAGTCATTGGTAGAGAAATTTTTTTTTCTTACACGTAATTAGGAAAATTAATTAAATAGCTGCCCCAGACACTTGCCCCTGGGCAAATCACCCCCCCATTGAAATAACTAAAAATATATTTCAAAAAAATTAATATAAAAAGTCATTTTAGAAGTTCATGAGCTATGGTTTTTAGTATATGCGCTATTAAAATATTTGTATGCATACATACATATAAGCGTATGTGTGTGTGTGTGTGTGTGTGTGTGTGTGTGTGTGTGTGTGTGTGTGTGTGTGTATACATATATATCAACAGATGCTCTAAAATAACCATTTTAAGTGGTTGTACAGACCAAGTTCCTGAAACCTGGGTAGTTTTCCTGAGGGATGCTATACTCTTAAGTGCCACAGATCAAACGTAAGCTTTTTAAATTGGCATTTAAAATCCTCCATAATCTGGTTTCAACCTACCTTACCACTTTATTTCACATTATCCCATTTTTTTATACCTTGGGTTCCAGATAGTCTACCCTACTGCTATGCACGCTTCCTAGGCTTGACTTTCCACATCCCAATTTGTGAAATTTGCACAGGTTGTCCCTCACCCCTAGAATGAACTCACTTCTCAACACCATTCTCAAAATTCACATTTCCTTTGATCAATTTTATGGGAAATTCTTGCCTAAACCCTTCCCTCCAATTGATAGTCATGCCAGTCTCTTCAAAATAACAGGTATTGATTTATCTGCATAAATGTTACATCACATCAATAAGGACAAGGATTATTTCATTGCTGTTTTGTATCCTCAGACTTATCCAAATTGTCTTTCACATTGTAAATTCTTAATACATTTCTGTTGAGATTAGCTGAAACATTTTTAAGCTTAACATAAGAATATTAGCATTTATGTAGTAAATTTCAGGTTTCAGGAAATAAGAAAAATAGGAAAAATGAAGGTCCAAAAGTATTGAAAGAAAATAACTATAAATATTTGGTTGTTCTGTTGTTCTGCCATATCCAACTCTTCATGATCCAAATGAAATTTTCTTCTTTGTTGTTATTTATTTATTTACTCAGTATTTATTTATTTATTTTCCCCCCATTCTTGCTTCCCTCCCCACCCCCCACAGAAGACATTCTGTTACTGTTTACATTGGTTCCATATTATACATTGATCTTAGTTGAATGTGATGACAGAGAAATCATATCCTTAAGGAAGAAAAATAAAATATGAGATAGTAAAATTACATAATAATATAACTATTTTTCTAATTTGATGGTAATAGTCTTTGGTCTTTGTTCAAAGTCCATAATCATATGAGATTTTTTTGACAAAGACACTGCAGTGGTGTGCGTTTTTTTTTCTCCAGTGAACTTGTCTTGGTTAAATTTAATCAAGGTTAAATGACTCACCCAGGCTCACATGGATAGTAAATGTCTGAGATCAGATTTGAATTCAGATCTTCCTGACTCCAGTATTACTGTTCTATCCATTGAGTCACTTAATTTTTTACCACTATACCTACTGCTAAAGAAATAAATATGGCAGCTAGTTAGCACAGTGGATAGAGTTCTGGTCCTGGGATGAGAAAGACTCATATTCTTGAGTTCAAAACTGGCTTTAGATACTTACTAGCTGGGCAATCCTAGGCAAATGAATTTGTTTGCCTCAGTTACATCATCTGTAAAATGAGCTGGAGAAGGAAATGACCTTGTCATTTTAGTAACTTTGCCAAGAAACCCCCCACCCCCAATGGGGACACAAAGAGTTAGACATGAATGAACAACAACCAAAAACCCCCCCAAAATGAACTTTGTGAGGAAAATGTAATAAATGAGACAGAAAATTTATAGTCTTCAATATTCAAGATACATAAATGTCAAAGTTTGAGCAACAAAAAGTGGAACTAAAGATTTTAATACAAGGAAGGAAATTTAATCTCATTAATGAAACTTTGTGGAATGAAATTCATGGCAACAATATGGCTCTAACTTGATATACATTATTTAAAATAACCATGAGAGATAAATGGGAAGAAGGGAAGCTAAGAGCAATATTATATTTTAAGAAGATCTATGGAAAGTCCCTAGCCACAGTACAAAGACATCTGGTCCATAAACAGGCATTATATAAAAATGGAAAAGTAGTAGTCATGTTTTTTTTCACAATATAGTTCTAAAATTCCACAAGTAGAATTTCCCCAACTATAGATTAAAGCATAAAATCTTTCTGTGGGTGTCATGGACTTCTTTGGCAGTTTGGTAATACCTATGGACACCTTCCAAGAATGCTTTCAATGCAAATATAAAACATATAAGGGTTACAGCTGAAAATCAATTATATTAAAATGCAGTTAATAAAATATTTTTACAAACACGAACTCCAGGTTAAAAACACTGGTTTCATTATAAGACTTTATTTTAGTTACATGTTAAAAAATATATGTGCAATGTGAACCTGATATTATAAAATGAAAAATTAAGCTTTAAGAAACACCCCCAAAGAATAAGAACTAATTATTTTTTAAAGTTGTTTTACAGTCTCAGAATCTTGACTTTCTCTATGTAAATAATTTTTTCCTATTAAAAAGTGAAATTTGAGATCAATCACGATTCCTTTACACTTGAGAAAGATAGATTTTAAAAACTAAGGATGTTGGAATTTATATCTAGAAGAATGATTTAAGAATGTGAACAGTGAAGAGCAACTAGATTTTATGTCTTTCCCAGGCAGGAGCAAATTACTGTGCGAGGCAACAAAAGTACAAAAGAATATGGACTAAAAATATATTCCCCAGAAGAAAAGGAAAAAAAAGAAGCAGACAAAGATAAAGATGACAAAGCTATTGCTAATTCAAAAGTATATAAGAGAAATATGAATTAGTATAAATAAACAGACTATGTATGTATAGAATAATTTTGCATGTACAAATATACCTATCTCTGTCTAATGGTAACCATCTCTAGAGTGAAATGAGGAGAGGGTAGAAAAGAAGAGGAAAAGGAAATTTACATGACAATTTTATTGTATATTTAAAAGGAATAGCAAGTTATGTCTAGTAGATTTGTAGTTTTATGAACAATAATCTTTTTATGGCACCATGTTATAGAAATTCTTGTTTTATTCTATAAATATGTATTAATGTTTAAAAAAAAAGTTCACAGTGTAATTCATGTTACTAATCTGTGGTCAAAGTAAGATGGAAGAGTTCCTGTCCTTAGAAGTAAAAATTTATAAGGGGAAAAGGGAAGGGTATATTCTTAACACATTGCCTTACTAGACTGTGGATGAAAAAAATCAGAGAAGTGAAAATTACAAATATATGTCTGATGTCATTATATGAAAGTTTTGCTTTCTGCACTGTTTCTGTTGCATTAACTAAGATCATTTGAAAACATCTGTATGGGGAGGAATTTAATATTTCTTTAAACACTGATTGTGCTTAACAGGAAAACCAAAATATATTTTAGCTACTACAGTGGTGAATCAGACATAATTAAAAAGTAATTGTTTTAATTACTTAATTTTCCCTTACCTTTGCATTTCAAATATTGACTAAAAGTGTTAAAAATGTAATCTTAAGTTTGAGGGAAAGCTGTTTCTCAATAAGTAATTGTTCAATTGGAATTATAATATATTCGTTTTTGTTTTTTGTTTTGTTTTTTAGATTTTTGCAAGGCAAATGGGGTTAAGTGGCTTGCCCAAGGCCACACAGCTAGGTAATTATTAAGTGTCTGAAACCGGATTTGAACCCAGGTACTCCTGACTCCAGGGCCGGTACTTTATCCACTGCGCCACCTAGCCGCCCCCTGAATTATAATATATTCTTTAAGTTTATAAGCTATATTAGGAAGTCTTTATCCACTGTAAATTTTGAAATGTATTATTGAGTATTATTTTTTAGGTTTTTTGCAAGGCAAATAGGGTTAAGTGATTTGCCCAAGACCACACAGCTAGGTAATTATTAAGTGTCTGAGGCTGGATTTGAACCCAGGTAGTCCTGACTCCAGGGCCAGTGCTCTATCCATTGTACAACCTATCCACACCCATTCTTGAGTATTTTATCAAAAGTGCCATTTTGTGCTGTTAAATTTTGTCCTGAATTATAAACTTCTCCACAAAAGTTTTTTTTTTTTGCTTCTTATACTGAAAACAATTTGGATTATCTAAATGTTATTTTTGAGACTTGAAATAAACATTTTATCTTTTTTAAAAAAATTAAAATAGAGTGCCTTAAGACCATAATACAAATCTAACTAATTTTACTACATAGGGTCATTAAACATTAATTAAACAGAAAAGTGTTCGACGGTTAAGATCATCAGAAGATATATGGAGGGAGAAAAAATATATTTTGGCAAAAGTTAACTACAGACCACCTGGACAGAAAGAGGAACTAGATGAATACAGGAAATAAGCCTGTCACAGAAGCATGTGGAGAGACTTTTATGATCAGGTCAACTGCTGGGGCTCTTCTGTCTCCAAAAGTAGACTAGATAATAGCTTCTTGACTCCACTTAACGATAATTTTACCCTTCAAGAGGTTGAGAAACCAATAAGTGGGAATTTTATTCTGAATTTGTTTCTTACTAAACAGGAAAAACTTGTTGCTGGAATGGAAAATTGGCTATGATCTCATAGAGTGTGTGAAAAGAAGTTCAGACAAAGTCTGACATGTGCCCTTGATTTTTAAGAGAGCAATCTTTGGAGGAAAGATAGAGATCTTCAAATTCTTCAAAGAAAATCATTCAAAAGATTGAATGGGAAACTCAAGAATGAAATTCTGAAAATGCCTAGGGAAATAATTCTAATAAGGAGGAAAAATGGAAGGTTGTGAATGCAGGGTAAATTTAAAAGATTTATGCAAAAGATGGAAGCAAAGGAAAAATAAGATGAATTTAAGAATATAACATTGTTTTGTAAACTAATTCCAGGACTCTTAACACTCAGAATAAGCTGAAGATAGCTTGGAAAACTTGTCTATAATCTGGAATGCACTCCCTCCAGACCTCAGTCTCATAGAAACTTCTTTTTTTCAAAACACTTCATTCAAAATTCAGTTCAAACATCACTTATCTGAAACCTTTCCTCACTCCCACTTCATTACTAGTGTCTTAGCTCCTAAATTAATTTGTATTTAACTGTTTTGTATTTATTCTCTTTACATTTATTATATATACTTATATATGTTGTCTCTCCCTGTCAAAATGAAAATCACTTGAGAGAAAGGATTGTTTCATCCTTTGCCTTTTTATCTCATTCCCTGATAGTATCTGGCAAAGATTAGTTGCTTAACAAATGCTTATTCATTGATTTACGACAGAAAAGATTTTTATTTAAAGTTATATTTAGGGAAAGAAGAACAAAGAAGGTCCACCATTACTTAAAGTGGATTGGATGAGGATAATGGACAACAAAAGAAGAGTAAAAGTGTTCATTATTTATGTTGATTCTGTTTTCCCTACCAAAAAGAAAGGTCTTTGTATCAAAAAAGACTAAACAAAAGAAAGTGTCTAATAGCGAGCTAATGCCCATGATAAGTAAAGGAATAGTGGAATACTAACTGCTCTTGATGAATTCAAACCACCTGGTCCAGATAAATACCATCATTAGGTACTAAAATCCTGATACGTATGACTTCTGATTGGTAATGATAGTTGAAAGAAACTGGAGAATGGGAGGGACAGAAGAAGGTCAAATGTCCTCATTTTTTTTTGAAAAAGACAGGAAAAATAAATTCTGTAAACTCTGGTTCAGTGTTCTTGACTTTGATTTCTGGGAAAATTCTAGAATGGATTCTTAATCTCATCTATCAAGGAAGTGGTGGTGACAAAGAGCCAGTATGACTTCATTAAGAGCAGTTCATTTTCTCCAAGCCTCTTTTCCTTTCTCAGAGGGTTACTCAGCTATAATATCAGAGGGGTCCGATACTCTTGGATCCTAACTCTGTCATGCAATGTGTTATCCCTTCCCAACTTTGTTTCAAAGAAGGGAAGAACACACACACACACAGAGTTGGGTGTTGATCAATTTTCCTCCACAGGAAAACAAGAGGGAATACGAAGATCATGGAGGGGAAGTATAAAAGGAAGGAAACATTATTAAAGGTAGATCTAGCTGTTGGGACTGAAACTTGAAGGTGGCTCTAAATGGAAAGAAAGAAATTGTAACAAACTGTGATTCAACTCTCAGTTAGGAAACAAAGAAACATCTCCTCTCTCATCACTTTCTTCTTTGTAAAGACAAAGCAAGAAGAAAGGAGAGGGGAAGTAAAAAAGAAAAGGATGAAAAGAAATGTACTATTAATGATCATGACTGTGAGCATGAATAGGATGAACTCATCCTGAAAATGAAAGTGGATAGTCATGTAAGCTCAGGTTGACAAGTATTTATTAGGTTCCTACTAATAACCAGGTACTATTCTAAGTACTAGGGATGCAAATGAAAAGCAAAAAAAACAGTTCCTCCTCTAAAGAAGCTCAGTCTAATGGGGGAGATGATATTTAAACAATCAGGGTACACTACTAGATCCATGTCCCAAAGCAATCACAAAAAAAGGGTAAAAAAAGAAACTCAGATGTACAAACATCTTTATCACAGTTCTTTTCATAATGGCAAAGAATTGGAAATTGAGGAAATGCCCATCAATTGGGGAATGGTTGAAGAAATTGTGGTATATGAAGGTAATGGAACTCTATTGTTGTATAAGAAATCATGAGAGCCAGGACTTCAAAATAGCCTGGAAAGACTTGCATGAATTAATTCTGGGTGAAGGGAGAACATTGGGTACACTAACAGCAACATTGGTTGATGATCAGCTATGATGGACTTGCTCATTTCAGCAGCACAATAATCAAAGACAATTCTAAAAGACTTGTGTTGGAAAAATGCATCCATATCCAGAGAAGGAACTGTGAGTTTAAATACAGACCAAAGTTTACAATCTTCAATTTTTGAAAGTTCTCTTATGGAGGGGGGAAGAAAGGGAGAGAAGAAGAAAATTATGAAAATTAAAACCTTATCAAAAATGAAAAATTAAACAATAAAACAACCAGGTACAAATAAGCTATATACAAGATAAATTAAAGATAATCAACAGAGGGAAGGCAAGAGAATGAAAGGAAATGAGGAAAAACTTCATCTCAAAGGAGGAATTTTATTTGAAACTTGAAGAGATCCAGGGGAAACCAGGAAGAAGACTTGAGAGAGAAAATTCCAGATATGAGAGACAATAAGTTAAAATGTCTAGATCTGAGAGATGAGATGTTGTATCTGAAGGACAGCAAGATGGCTACAGTCATTATATCATAAATTAATCAGAGGAGAGTAAGGTATAAGAAGACTTGAAAGATAAGGAGGGGAACAGGTTATGAAAGACCTTAAAAGTCATACAAGACTAATAGATTTCTGGGAACCTAGGTAACAGAGTAAGTAGTAAATCACCATTACTCACCAATATTCACCTCCAAACAACCATAAAATATGTCCATAAACAAATAGTGGAATAGCAGAACCATCTAAAAGATGGAGTGAAACATTCTTTTGGTACAAGAAAGTTGAAAGATCACCATAAAAGGTCTGTCACACTTGGGTAAAAGAGGAGAGACAGTCCAAAGCAGAAAGTGTCCCAGCAAGCCAGCTATAAACTAGCAGGAGATCCTGAGCTCCAGGACAGTAGAATAGTCAGACACCAACACTAAGATTCCCCACATACTTCAGCATAGTCAGGAGATTGGACAGACTCCAACTCCAAGAATTACTATGTACAAGACATGGTAGACATCAACCCTATGAGTGCCTAAGCAAGTAGTCAGCTGCCAGCTCAAGCCCTACCTTGTGCTTCAGTATAGCCCCTGACAATCAGGTAACCTCCAATGGCTAGGGATGTCTGAGCTTCAGTGTAACCCTGTGGAAATGACCCCATCAACCCCCAGCATATTCCAGATACCACCACTAAGACCCCAGTTCAGTGCCATGACCTTCCATCATCACCAGATACCTCCCATCACCTCAGAACAGCACCAGACTCCAGGGTCTTCCATGTGAGTCAGGGCAACATCAGTACAGCATAAGATAAAGAGCTGGGTCCTACAAGCACTGGCACAAGAAGCCTGAGACTCAAATTTGAGGGAAAAAAAGGTCAAAATAGAAGAGAAAAAAAATCTGACCATAGAAAGATATTATGGTGACTGGGAAGATAAAGACACAAAGTCAGAAGAGGACACAAAACACTTATGCGCAAGCCTCAAAGAAAAATGGGGAGTTGTCTCAAGTCCCGAAAGAACCTAGGGAGGAGCTCAAAAAGAACCTTAAAATTATATGAAAAAGGTAGAAGAAAAATTGGAAAAAAAAGAAAGTGATGCAACAGAATTATGAAAAAAGAACAAACACCTTGGAAAAAGAAAACAACTGCTTAAAAATAGAATCAATCAAATAGAAAAGGAAATATAAAAATTCACTGAAGAAAACAATTCCTTCAAAAGTACAATTAGTCAAATGGAAAAGGAAGAGGTGGCTAGGTGGCACAGTGGATAGAGTACCAGCCCTGGAGTCAGGAGGACCTGAGTTCAAATCCGACCTCAGACACTTAATAATTACATAGCTCTGTGGCCTTGGGCAAGCCACTTAACCCTATTTGCCTTGCAAAAACCTAAAAAAACAACTGATAAAAACAACTCTTTAAAAGTTAGAATTGGGCAAGTGGAAATTAATGACTCTTTGAGACATCAACAATCAATCAAAAATGAAAAGAATGAAAAAAATAGAAGAAAATGTAAAATGCCTCATGGGAAAAATAACTGACCTGGAAAATAAATCTAGGAAAAGCAATGTCAGAATTATTGGATTACCTGAAAGTCAAAATAAAAAAAAGAGAACCTGAAATGCATTGTTCAGGAAATTATCAAGGAAAATTGTCCTGATATACTGAAAACAGAGGGGGAAATAATAGGCAGAATTCACTGATTACCTCAGGAAAAAGATTCCAAGATAAAATTTTAAGGAACATTATAGCCAAATTACAGAGCTATCAGATCAAGGAAAAAATACTGCAAGTGCCCAGAAAGAAACATTTCAGCTATTGGGGAGTCACAACATAGGACTTGGCTGCTGCAACATCAAAAAATCAGAAGTCATGGAATAGGGACAGCTAGGTGGCACAATGGATAGAGCACTGGTCAGGAGAACCTGAATCCAAATCCAGCCTCAGACACTTAATAATTACCTAGCTGTGTGGCCTTGGGCAAGTCACTTAATCCATTGCCTTACAAAAAACAAACAAACAAAAAGAATTCATGGAACATGATATTTTGGGAGGCAAAGGAGCTAGAACTACAACCAAGAATCACCTACTCAGTGAAATTAAACATAATATTTCAAGTGAAAAAAATGATTATTCAACGAAATAGAAGTATTTAAAATTTCCATAAAGAAAAGACCAAAATTGAACAAAAGAAAATAACCACTAATAAGACCCAAGAAAGCCTAAAAAGAGAAAAGAAAGTGTAAGGAAATCAGTATAGCTAAACTGTTTATCTCTACATGGGAAGATCATGTTTGTAATTCTTAAAAATTCTACCACTAAAAATACAGCTAGAAGGAAGATAGATGATAGATAGATAGATAGATAGATAGATACATAGATGATACATAGATACATAGATAGACAGACTGATAGACAAACAGTGAAGAAGGAAGGGAAAGGTATAACAGTGAATTATTTCAGAAGAAGAGTGCTATTACAATGGTTTTTCTCTCCATCACTTTCCTACATGCAGACAATCAACAAAACAATAAATCATGGTCTGATTTGTAGCATTTCCAATTCCCAAGGTGTAAATATTCAAGTTGAAAATTTAATAAATGGATCTTGAAAACTGATTAAAGTTAGGTCCAATACACTCTTATTTGAAGCTAAAGACCACAAAATCTGGAAATTAAGAGGGGTCATTTGGTATCCTTAGAGAGCAATTCCAATTGAATAACGAGGTTGAAAGCCAAACTATTAAGAGTTAAGAAGAGAGTGAGAAGAAAAGAAGTAGTCATTAAATATTTGTGGTCTCCTCAAGGAGTTTAACCACAAAAGGAAGGAAAGATATGGAATCAAAAGGAGGTTATTTGAAGAGAGAGGAGATGTGAACATGTTTGTAAAAGTAAGGAGGTAGTCAGTAGACAGAGAAGATGGAATGTGATAAGAGCACTTGTTCCTTCAGAGAGGTTTGTATTGAACATGGGAAGCGCTACCTCTTTAGCAGTGAAGGAAGAGATTGTGGGAGAAAGTATCTGGGAAGTGGGGGAGATTATGAGCAAGGAAGAATAGTGACCTCTTGGCAAATGGTCTCCCTTTGCTTATTTTGAGCCAATGAATATCTGATCTAAAGAATAAGTAACAAAGTTCCTTTCCTAATTTTCCATGGAAATCATTGCTAAAACCAACTCTGCCAATTCTTTTATTTGCCAATCCAAGGAGAGCACAATCCTTTCATTTAGATACAACTTTCTTTTGTCATCCAACTTCATAAGACTAGAATGTTGCTTAAAATAGCAACAGTTAAATTATGTTTTTAGGCTTCCATAAGTGATCTGATTCTTAGCCAAAGATTATGCAAGTAGTACATTGTAAACTTTATATTTCATTAGTATTATCTTAGAGCTCTGTCTCAAGCAGGTTAGATCTCTTTAGGTTTTTGCAAGGCAAATGGGGTTAAGTGGCTTGCCCAAGGTCACACAGCTAGGTAATTGTTAAGTGTCTGAGACCGGATTTGAACCCAGGTACTCCTGACTCCAGGGTCCGTGCTTTATCCACTGTGCCGCCTAGCCGCCCCACAGGTTAGATCTCTTTAAACTCAAGACTTGCTTGGTTCAAGAAGTTAAAAGTTTGGTCCATGGACATAACTTCCTGATTGCTCAAAGTACAAAAGCCAGGACATGATTAGTCACTTGGATCCTTCCTTAGGCTTCTATAAACCAACATGGACAAGAAGAAGTAAGGGAAGCTGTGCTAAACTGAACAGATGTTGTATTCTTGCTGAATGCCCTTTTCCTCCTGAAAATTCTTTTGCTATGATTAAGTAAATCTCATTTTGTTAACTGTCAGATATGGTAAATGTCCCCTTCCAATTCAGTACCAAAGCTAAATTATCAGATTAGCTTGAGTCAGGTTTATTACACCCCAAAGTCCTTTCTATTATAATATAATAATGATTTGGCATTGGGAAGAGGGAGAGAGCCTTATGGCCTCTGAATTAACCTTCCTCACACAATGGAACACATGCCAAAGAGAAATTGGAAACCTGCTTCCTCCATCATCATGCCATGCCAATAAGAAAGTTGATTTACTTTTCTTTGATAGCTTCTGAGGCTTTTGAGCTGAAGGATCACAAAGTTCATTTCCTAGTTTTAGAAACACACTTGGATCTGGTTTCAAACTCATGTTAGAATTTCATTCCATTGCCAGGTTTCTTTGGTAAGTGATCTCAGAATCCAGGCACCAAGCTTAGGTAACAATTTTGATTGCAGCAAAATCTGACCCCCAATGGGTAACAAAAGCAAACAGTTTCAATGAAAGGACACTGTTGTTTTTAGCTTCTGGTCTGATTCATTGGTGCCTCTGATATTTTTCTTAAACTTTTAAGAATTCATCAATCATCATTATATACAATAGCAACAATATTGTAATGATAAGCAAATGCAAAAAACTTAGCTGCTCTGATCATACAATAATCCAAAGTAATTCTAAAAAAAACCATGATGGAAAAAAAAAACACAATCTACCTCCAGAGAGAGAGAGAAAGAGAGAGCTGTTGAACTCTGAATCCTAATTAAAGTACAATTTTTTCACTTTATATTTTTGACCTTTGTGGGGGGAGGGGAGGAGCAACACATCTAAGATGGACATAGGGGCAGCTAGCTGGCATAGTGGCTGGAGTGCCAGACATGGAATCAGGAAGACTTGAATTCAAAACTGACCCCAGACATTTAATAGCTATCTAATTCCAAGAAAGTTGAATAACCCTGCTTGCCTCCATTTTCTCATCTATAAAATGAGTTGGCAAAGAAAGTGATAAATCACACTGTATCTTTGCCAAGAAAACCCTAAATTGGGTCTCTGAAGAGACAAAGAAATGATTGGACAACAACAAAATTATGAAAATATTTTTTACATGATTTCACATGTATTAAAGTTGATAGCATATGTCTGCTTCTTAATGGGGGGAGGGAGAGACTACAAAGGGAAAGAGAATTTGGAACTCAAATTTTTAAAATTTTAAAAATAAACTAAGAAAAAGAAAAAAGAAAAAAATGAATCAATCATGCATTAGAGACCTTTAGCACCAGAAAGTATTGAAGATGTCCTAAAGAGATTCACAGCAAAACATTGTGACAACATGTATGTATGTGTGCTTGGTAGAACATATATATTTACTAATAATATGAATTTATATTTATAAATTGCTAGCTAGAATTATAGATGAATCAGTGTGCTGCTAATCAATTGGGTGACTGGCCAAGTCATTCAGTCTTTCTCATAGAATTATAGACATGCCTTACAGATATAATTTTATCTCCTTTCAGAGATGGGAACACTGAGTTCAAAAGGAGTGAAACTTTTATTCACTTATAAAATGGAGTTAGCTTTTGTAGTGGCAACTATCTATTATCGAAGGTGGTGTCCATCAATTGGGAAATGACTGAACAAATTAGGGTACTAAAATGCAAAGAAAAACTATTGTGCCTTAAAAAATAAAATCTGGAAAAACTTAAATGATGATGTAAAATGAAGTGTGTAAAATTAGGAGAACAATGTATAAGAATGTCATGTTGTAAAGACAAATAAATTGAAAGGACTTGAGAACTCTAATCATTATAATGACTAATCCTGATTACAGAGGAATAATGGATGCCTCATGTTATCTCCCTCCTGACCAAAGGTGATGGACTCATGATGCAAACTGAGATACAACATTTTTGGAAATGGACAACATAGGTTTTTTGGTTGTGAATGGGGTTTTTTTTTACTATGCATGATTATCATAAGGGTTTTATTTTTCTTGCTCGTTTTTTTTAGTGGGTGGGGAAGGAAGGGAAAATAAATGCCTGCTCATTTAAGAAATAAAGCAGAAGGATTAGACTAAGTGATATTTCAGATTTGAAATGCTTTGACTCTGCAATGGTAATTATTCGGTCATCTTCACTTATAGCTTCCAAGTCAGCTGTTCTGTAAGTAATCTCAGAAACCCAATAGGTTACATAGTAGTTGTTCCATTAGCCTTGTTAGAAATGGAATAATTCAAGTTGCTTGTTCCCTACTCCCACACTAAAAGTTAATTAAATGGATAGTGAGCTCCATGGATTTTAGGTTCTAATTAATTTCATGAATTTGAGCCAAATAAAATCAAATCAGTTTTTGCTTAATGAATCTGTGTCCAGAGAGACAGCATATAAAAATACACCTGACAAAATAAAATTGTTAATCCTATGGGAACTTAAAGACAGTCTGGGACCTCTCTGAGGACTTTCTTCTCTATGTAAGGCAAAAGATAAACAATAGAGTAAAAACCATAATTATGGTGCCCATCTTTTCTGGTTCCCAAATTGGGTCATAAGTACCCACAAATCAGAATTCACTGCTTGGGTTTTCTTCTTTTGTGCATGGGAGTCAAAGATTTTAAGATTACTTAAGACAAATATTCATTAAGCACTTACTAAGTACAAAGTCTTATGTTGTGAGAACTCATACCATAGGGTGTACCTCTGCCCCATGCTATGGGCACAGACTATATCAAATATATGATATTTTCATGAGTATCTCAATGCTAAGATTGCAATATTTTTCCATCTTTTTAGACTATAATGTCTTTGTGATATATCTGTATATATCTGTATATATATATATATGTATATATATATATATATATATAAAATACTGATTTATTGAATTCTTTTTTTTTAGGTTTTTTTGTTGCAAGGCAAATGGTGTTAAGTGGCTTGCCCAAGGTCACAGAGCTAAGTAATTATTAAGTGTCTGAGGCCAGATTTGAACCCAGGTAGTCCTGACTCCAGAGCCAGTGCTCTATCCACTGCACCACCTACCCACCCCGGATGTATTGAATTCTATTAGAATATTTTGGAGATAACCTGTTTCCCAGAGCTAAGCTCCAGAGACTGGTGTCCTGAGTTTGGCAAAACATCTTCCCTTGCCCTCTGGATGATCTCATCTTCTAGCAAAGTGCATTGTTTTCACCAACATCAGGTGTCCACTGAGGTATTTATGATTTTAGCACTCCCAATTTTCCAGGGACCTGAGAGCCAACATCCATTGCTTCTCTCTATATGCTTACAATCTCTATACCTTGTAATGGCTCAAGTAAACCCAACCAGTTAATGCACTCCTGTTCCCCTCACAGAACTCTGGTTCTTTACCCCAAAGGGTAGTCATGACCCAGAAGACTTGAGATAATTGATTTAATAACTGTTCCCACAGGATTCAAGAACACCACCCATGAGCCTCCCATGGGAGCAGCAATTCAAGACCTAAGAACGATTGTGACATAGTCCAGTCCACTTTTGGATTTTCATATCTCTATCTATCTATCTATCTATCTATCTATCGATATATAAAAGACCCACCTCTAAGCAATGCTAAACCCCTCAGAAGGATTTCTGCTTCCAGAAATTAAACTTCTTTTTTGTATCCTAACTTTATTGACTCTAGCCATGACTCTGGCTATCTATACATTAGAGATCAGCTCCAGTTCAAATGAAAATCCAATTATTATTTGTTGAAATACTGAACTTTCTGGGATATATTTTGATAATGGGGAGGGACGCAGTAGAATAAAATTGAAGTTGCAATTATCCTTTGAAATCTAGTATATATGATTGCTGTAACATAATGATTAAGCATCTTTGCTTAGTAGTTTGAAGTTGATCCCTTATTAAAACTGGTTTTGTGATTTATCAGACTTTGAAAGTTCAGTATATTTCACAGATAAGAATTTCTGTTTGCTATTGCTAGTACATGTTGGCGAATTTTGATTTTAACAAAGTGATTTCTATAATGACACAGCCAGGCCATTGCAGGAGACCAGAGATATTCTTTTAGAAGCAATGTTTAAAGATTATCACCCTGTCTTTCATTAATTTCTTCCTTAGTCTATCCCAAAGGTAAATTTCTCACATCTTGTGTGACATTAGAGAGAATGTAATACAACCAAATGGACATTTTTATCTAAGTGTGTTAAGCAACCCCCATGGCAAGAGTTCTTCAGTTCAGTTTGGATGGCAGACAAGTTGTCTAAATTACAGAATATTAACAAGGAAGGTCATCCAAGAAAGCAAAATAGGATTTTGAAATCTTTCAGAATATTTTATAATGACGCAATACATGGACATTATTTCTACTTGCCCCCAAATCATTAATTCATTATGACCTTAAATGTTAGAAAAAGAAAAGAAAGATTACAAAAAGGTCAGACTGAAAATAACTGTGCACCCACAAATGGGTCTAATATATTCAATTTCTCTAAATCAGGATTTTAGAGAATCTCATGCCCGATTTCAGGAGAATGGCTTAACCTGGATGGAACTAACTCATTATCTCATATGATCTGAAAGGCAAAAGCTTACTTGATCATATGAATATAATTGTAAGTCACTCAATCTTATAATATACTCAGGTACTTAGAGTCAAATTTCCTAATTCAAATTCTTGTCTTTGAAAATCATCCTTGTTTTGCATGCTTGTAGACAGAAGGAAGTTCAGTATGAATACAGTAGGGGGAGTAGATTGCCCAAAGATCTATTACCAATGCTCATCTGTAACTGGTAGGAGTTTGGTTCACCTTTTTTTTTTATCAAGGAAATATGACATGACTATTTTGATTTTGATTGAATTAATACCATTAGGCACCAGAGGTCCTACCAGATTAAGGGGGAGGGGGGAATGAAATGTCATAACAGTTTTAAGTGATGAAAATGCCCTATTCAGAAACTACACAGTGTGCTGTTTGAAGTCCATCCCCTCCACTCTTTTTTCTACTCCTGGAAACCTCAAAATAAAATCCTTATATTTCCATACGCTTTTACTGAATTACTTTAATAGGAGGAAAGATATTGCTGTCTTCAAGTCAATGTGTGCTTGGGGCAGCTATATGAAGAGTGGACAGACAGCCTGGACTCATGAAGACTCATTCATATATGACCTCACTTACTAGCTGTGTGACCCTGGGCCAGTCACTTAACCCTGTTTGCCTCAGTTTGACACATCAGTTTGATCATCTGTAAAATGAGCTGGAGAAAAAAAAATGACAAATCTCTCCAGTATCTCTGCCAAGAAATCTCCAAACAGGGGGTCACAAAGACTTGGGACTTTGAATGAAAATGACTGAACACCCACAAATGTGTCTAATATATTCAGTTTTTCTAATTCAGGATTTTTAGAGAATCTTATGCTTGGTTTCAGGAGAATGGCTTAACCTAGATGGAACTAACTCATCATCTCATATGACCTGAAAGACATATTTGATCATATGAATTGTAAGTCACTTAATCTTTTTTTAGCCACACTTACCTTATCTGTGAAATGGGAAGAATAGTTGCCTGGAATTGTTAGGTTGAAATGAAATAAAATTTATGAGAGCAAATAGTAAGTAAATACGGGTGAAGGGAATGGAGCACCAACCCTACAGTCAGGAAGACTCATCTTCCTGAGTTCCAACCTGGCCTCAGACAATTATTAGCTATGTGACCCTGGGCAAGTCACTTCACCCTGTCTACCTCAGTTTTCTCTTCCGTAAAATGAGTTGTAGAAGGAAATGGCAAACCATTCCAGTTTCTTTGCCAAAACAACTCAAATGTGGTCATAAAAAGGATGCAATTGAAATGAGTTATGAATCAACTTTGTAAATTGCATACAAATATGATGGTTCTTCCTTTTAAGATCCTGTCTCAGACAGTTAGTATTTGTGTGACTTTAAACAAATCACTTAGCCTGTCTGCCTCAGTTTCCTCATTTTTAACTAGTGATAATAATAGCACCTATCTCAGAGGGTTGTTTTGAGGATCAAATGGGATAATGTTTGCAAAATGTTTTACAAGCACACTATATAAAAATCTAGATAACATAATATACTCCCAAGCCATTAACCAAAGATAGTCTGTACTTCAGTTAAGAGACATAGATAAAAGAATCTCATTTTATACTGTCATGAATTTATACCTCCCTCTTTTCAAAGCATTACACATTATTTTTTCATCCAAAGATTAAAAAAGAATTATCCTTATTAGACTTACAGAATCCAAAAATCTGAAAGAACTTCAGAGGCCACCATATCGCCAAACTTACATTGGATCAAGAATTTCACTCTAGGACATCACTTAATCATGCAGCTTCCTCTTCAAAAGCTCAAATGAGAGAGGAAAACCTCACCTCCTCAGGCATCCATCTCCTTCTTTAGAAGAGTTTTAATTTTGGGGAGGTTTTTTCCTTTGAATCAATTCTAAATTTCTCTATAGCATTTTGTTCAATAATTTCTCATTTAGTGGATTCTTCTTAGTTTCCAATTCTTTGTTACCATAAAAAGAGCTGCTATAAATGTTTTTTTAAGGATAGATCATTTTCCTTTTTCATTGATCTCCTAGGGGATCTAGGTCCACTAGTGATATCACTATATCAAATAAGGGAATACATAGCTTAGTACCTTTTGGAGAATATTTTCCAAAAAAGCTGGACCAATTGACAGCTACACCAACATGTACCAGGTTTCTCAAAGCCCCTCTCATCATTATCATCATCATCACAAAATAAAAACAGTAATATAATTTACATAACATTCTAAGGTTTCCCTTCAGTTTTTAAA
Source organism: Macrotis lagotis (assembly GCF_037893015.1). NCBI lineage: Eukaryota > Metazoa > Chordata > Mammalia > Peramelemorphia > Peramelidae > Macrotis > Macrotis lagotis. The sequence goes on along the minus strand of NC_133660.1, from coordinate 38,989,195 downwards.
TTTTGTTCTAATATTTCTTGTTGACTCTTGGAGACATCGGGTTCTGTTCGATTTGGTTTAATTTTCAGGGAGATTGATGCTTAGGTAAAGGTTTCCATCTTCTGTTTAAGCTTGTTTTACTTTATTTCTCGACACCTTTTTTTAAACTTATTTTTTCCAATTACATGTAAAGACAGTTTCCACATTTATTTTTGGTAAGATTTTGAGTTTCACATTTTCTCCCTCTCTCCCTTCCCTCCCCCCAGATAGCATTTAATCTGATATAGATTATGCATGTACAACTATGTTAAACAGATTTCTATATTTGTGATGTTGTGAAAGAAGAATCAGAACAAAAAGGGGGAAAAACCATGAGAAGGGGAAAAACATAAAGCAAATTTCAAAAAGTCGAAATAGTATGCTTTGATCTACAGTCAGACTCCATGATTTTATTTCACGATCTTATTTCAATTCTAATTTTTAAAAAATCTCTTACTTAATTTCTTCTGGGTAGTCTTATAATCCTTAAGGCCAATGTTTTTGTTTTTGCTTGTTTGTTTTACCTCTGAGATGCTACTTTTACTTATTGTGGAGTTAACCTCTTTTTTCTGGGTTTTACTCCTTAGATTTCTCTTAACCCTTAGCACATCATCATTATTTGGGGTATTTAGTTCTATTCATATTTTCATCTTACCCAGTGGAACTTGGAATTTAGAACTTTCCCCTCTGAAATTTTTGAATGAGTCCTATAGGTCCTATTTGGTCTTGTCCCTTCTAGCCTAGATGACGGGGCACCGTGATCTGCATCAATTCCCAGATTTTATCTCCATCACCTGGTGGTCTGTTCCTGGGGTTGGCTTTTTCCATCTTGTCTTTTCAAACAATTCCAGCTAGGAGTTCTTTCCCCCTGTATCTTTTGCAAGCCTCCTTCATGTGTTCAAGATCATATTTGCAGCAGGCCTCCTACACAGACATAAGGTCCTGAGTCATGAGTTGGGCTCTTCTTCCGTTGTACCTCCCATTGCTCCAAGGAGTAAAGACCCGTTTTGGAATAATGGAGACTGTATTTACCTGTGATTCCCCTCAGAACATCCTTGTTCAGGATGCTGACTCGAGGCCAGTTTCCTGGAGTCATTGACTTTCTTGGTGCCTCTTCTTTCATATTTCCTGGAGTTTTCATTGGTCTCCACCCTCCCTAGGATCTTTCTTGAGGGTTTGAAGCCCATTTTCTCAGATTTGAGTTGGCTTCCCTAGCACAGTTCTTATCCCAACTTCTGACAACTTTGGGCCACTTACAGAAGCATTCATTCCTGTCTTTCTTTGTTATCTATCTGAGGTCTTTTTCAAATATTTTCTGGGACGAGCTGTGCTTCTTTACAATGTTTCATGGAACTACCTTAACTGGAAGTCCCTAATATTCTATTTCATAAGGTTCATTTCTCTTTAGTATCATCCTTAAGTTTCTTGCTGTTTTCCTCTGATTTCTAGAAAGTTCTTAGAATTATCTTTCTCAGGGATATTTGATACTTTTTCTTCATAGCGCAATGATTGTTACATTGATATTTGATATATCCTTTGTTATGATTAAATTTTCCTTTAGTCTTCATGAACCTCATTATTGGATTATCTGCTTGGGATCTAGATTTTTACCTGAACCTTGTCTCATTTTTTTGGTTTTTGTTTTTTTATCTTTTAGCTTACTCCCCTCCCCCCACCTTTACAACTACATATCTAGGTTATTTTTGACTTTGTTCCTCATTCTCCTTATTCTTCCCCTTTCTACTGACACATAGTACCCTGAAGTTGGATCCATAGAGCCTCCTTAAGTCTGAGTAGCATAAGGAGTCTGGCTAACTTCCTGTGCAGAATAAACTCCCTGGGAAAGCATTGACCTCAGATGGTGTTTCTCTTCCTCTTCCCTGAAAGCATGGGATCCCCTAGGATACCACTTCTCTGACTGTTACCTTACCTTATTGCTACTTTCTTCTTTTTAACTCTTGACTGAGGAGAACCATTGTCTTCCACCTCTTTTAGGATGTGCAGGTTGGGGAAGAGGTTCCCATCTGACTTGCTACCATGGGAGGGGGGAGATCTGGCCAGGGGCCCCCCACATCCAGAATCTGAAATTCAACTTGAGAAGTTGCTTGAACCAGATGGTGTTTAGCGACCACAGCAAGACATGGTGTGGCATGATGGAGGAAGTGGGGCTTTAAATGCTATAGTTACTTCAAAGTATTTTAATTTTCTATTGATATTTCATGAGACCTTTATCTCCATTGTATGTCTTTGACTTTTAGTCTAGATAGAATTAGTCAAAATTAGGGGCATAACTTTTTCTTTTGAGTTTGATATCCTGGAGCACTGAACAGACTAGTTGGAAGACTACCATCATTGCTCTGTGAGCTTATGATGACTGGCTATGAAGCACTCCAAAGTATCCTGATTCTTTCTACTTTTCTTTTCTTTTCTCTTTTTTTTAAGGTTTTTGCAAGGCAATGGGGTTAAATGACTTGCCCAAGGCCACACAACTAGGCAATTATTAAGTGTCTGAGGCTGAATTTGAACTCAGGTCCTCCTAACTCCAGGGCTGGTGTGCCACCTAGCTGCCCCTGATTCTTTTGTTCAAAGAGTTTTTTGAGATTGACTCCAAGAATAACTTCTTAGATACCTTTCGCTTCTTGACTCATAAGAAAAAAGGTGTTGACATTGGTCTCTATTGTCTGCAGATTCTCCTTTTCCAGAACATCCTTCACACAGTTGTCAAAAACATTTTCCTAAGACACAGGACTAATCTAGTCCAAAAAAAAATAATAAAACCTTCATTCAAATATTCCTAAGACTAAAACTTAGTTTTCCTTTTAAAAACCTCCACAATTTGACTTCAAAAACTTTGACTTTTTTGTTCAAGCTTATTTACTTCATTCCCTTTCAAAAATTCTTCATCTCAGCTATAATGATGCACTCTATAATAGTTAGAATAATAGAAGGGAAAGAACTTTGGTTCTGGCATTTGAGAACCTAGATTCAAATTTGATCTGATGCCTACCACATGTGGGTCAAAAATAATAATAATGATGATGACTAATAATGATAATAACAATAATAAATTCATATAGTAGTAGACGATGTGTCAAGTCATTCACAAATCTTATCTCACTTTATCCTTATGACAATCCAGGGAGATAATTGCCATTATTATCCCAATTTTACAAATGAGGAAACTGAGGCAGAGTTAAAGTAATTTGACAAAACAAGGTCATATAGCTTAATTGTTTGAGGTAGGATTTGAACTAAAGTCTTCCTGACTCCAGGACCATTGTTTTTGCCAATTTTGCCAATTTATTTACTATAACATACTTGCTGTTCTAACCTCTGCCTCCTGGCTTCCTTAGTCAGGGAGTCCCACTTGGTTCAAGGGTCTTTGCAAGGACTCCCTTCCCTTTCTGTCTCCTCCATTAGACAGCGAGCTTCTTGAGGGCAGGAACCATGTTTTGTTTTGCTTTTTTACTTTCTTTGTATCCCCAGTTTTGGCACCATGCCATAAGACTGATGATATGCATTAATTGTCCCCCACAGCTGAAATGTGCTCATTGATCATTTCTGCCATTCAGAAGTCACATCCTTTCAGTGCTATGCTCAGATGTCATGTTCTCTGAGCCCCTCACTTCTCTTTTCTTCTTTAAATTTTCCTATAGTGCCTAGTCCATTTTTTTCTTTGGCCCCTTTCATTCCCTATTTTGAATTTGTACTTATTTATGAATATGCTACACCTCAAAAATATAAGTTTTGGGGGTGGCTAGTAGACAGAGCACCGGCCCTGGAGTCAGGAGTACCTAAGTTCAAATCCGGCCTCAGACACTTAATAATTACCTAGTTGTGTGGCCTTGGGCAAGCCACTTAACCCCATTTGCCTTGCAAAAAAACCCCCTAAAAATAAAAAATCCATAAAATTTTAAAGTGCAGACTTTTTCACCTGTTATTTCTTAAGCACATAATAATACATTGCTTTATATATAGTAGGTACTTAATAACCATCAAATAATTATTTTGAATTGACTAAAGTTATTATCATTAACATATAGAAACACTGTAAACCAGTACAACCATTTTGAGGAGCAATTTGAAATTATACAAATAAAATGACTAAAGCATCTATAGCCTTTGACCCAGAGGTCCCCAAAGAGGTCATTGATAAGAAAGCCCTTATATATGCCAAAGCATTTATATCATAGTTTTTTGTGGAAACAAAGAATTGTTACCAAATTAGATAACTTTTAATTGGGGAAAGACTAAACAAACTGTAGTATGTGCCCTGTAATGAATATTGTTGTGTTCTAAAATAATGACTATGATAAATATAGAGAAATATGGAAAGATTTATGGGACCTTTATAGCAGCTCTTTTTATAGTGGCAAAGAAATGGAAATTGAGGGGATGCTCATCTGTTGAGGAATGGCTGAATAAATTATGATATATTAATGTGATGGAACTCTATTCTATAAGAAATCAAGAGGGACAGGATTTTAGAATATCTTGGAAATACTCACATGAACTGATGCTGAGTGAAGTAAGCAAAATCAGAAGGACATTATACACTATAATAGCAACATCAGGTGATGATCAACTACGATGGACTTGTTCCTTTCAGTAGTACAATAATTGAAGATAATACTAAAACACTCACGATAGAAAATACCATCCATATACAGAGAAGGAACTTAGTGGAGTTAAAATGCAACCAAGCTTACTATCATCAATTTTCAAAAGTTATCTTAGGTATTATGTCTTTTTTTCTCTCTAATGTTTTCCCCCCATTTGGATTTGATTCTTCTTTCACAACATGATTAATATGAATCTATGTTTAGCATAGTTATAAATGGATAGCTTATATTAAATTGCTTTCTGCCAGGGGATGGAGAGCAGAGGGAGAAAAAATGTGAAACTCAAAACTTTGCAAAAAAAGATTGTTGAAAACTACCATTTTATGTAGTTGGAAAAAATAAAGAAATAAAATATTTAATTTTAAAAGATTTATAATATCTTATTCAGAGTGAAGTAAATAGAATCAAGAAAATAACATATAGTGACTATATAGCAATATAATGTAAAGAACAGTCGCAAAACAATCAAAGGCAAATTTTGCAAACAAAAAACAAACATAGCTCAAAAGAAAAGATAAGGGGCGGCTAGGTGGCCTGGGGCGGCTAGGTGGTATAGTGGATAAAGCACCGGCCCTGGAGTCAAGAGTACCTGGGTTCAAATCCCGTCTCAGACATTTAATAATTGCCTAGCTGTGTGGTCTTGGGCAAGCCACTTAACCCCGGTTGCCTGACCAAAAAAAAAAAAAAAACCTAAAAAAAAAAGAAAAGATAAGAAGACATGGAATATTCTCAAATTAAATAGCCAAATGCTTTGTAGATATGAGAGATTAATTGATCTATAGCTATATGTGTGTGCTGATATTTTCTCTCTTTTCTTGAAAAATATTACTAGTTATATGTTTGCTTCTCTGAGAGAAGGTGAGAAGAATAATAATGCAAAAAATTTTGATGAGGTTAAAATGTACACAAATAACAGTCACATATGCATATATATGTATATACATGTATATATGTAATACATATATAAAATTGACTTGGAAACAGGCATTTAGGTTTATAATAATATTTTTATGACTGATTCTTTTTGGAAAAAAACATTTAATATCTCTGTGTTTTCTTGTTGTTCCTCACACAAGATATTCCATCTCCAGACTCCAGGTACTTTTACTGGCTGTTCTCAATGCCTTGAATTCTCTTTGTCTTTCTTAATGATAATGCCTTCCTTTCAGTGATTATTTTCACTTTGTCCCATAAACAACTTATTGGTACTTAGTGATTTATGTGTTGTCTCCCCCAATAAACTCTGAGCTCTTTAACAAGAGGGTCTGTATTTTGCATGTTTGTACAGTTTGGGGCACATTGTAGGCACTCCATAAATGCCTGTTGATTGACTAACTGCTTCCCAGGAATAACTTGTGGGAAAAGGTCTTCAACATCTTTCAGGTTCCTAACAAAAGGCTTTGAGTAAATATGCAGCCATTACCAGTAATATTGTTATTGCTATTTTCATCTTTGCTATAACCTGTCCTGATGTTTTCACAGTTTAACTACATTGTCAATAATACTTAGTTTATCAAACTGGAAATCTATACATCTCTATTCTATTCCTTCACGTCACTTTAAGACTAAAGTTCTGGACAAAAAATGCTAGATATGAAAAAGTAATAATATGCTCACAAAACCTGTATCAGAAGCTTACTTAATCCAGAGCTCCCTTAGTAACAACATGGTACCAAGGAGATCTTGTATAATAGATTTAGTTACTGGAGCATAATGCTATGGAGGAAATCTTTAGGAACTGAATTCTCTCAGACTTCTACAGGCCTTTCTCCATTAAACATTCCTTCTGTCTAAAAATACCAGAAAGAACAGTAAAAGAAGTTTCTTTAATTGTTTTTATAATTTATTCTTTGATTCATTCATTATTTAGGATTTCACTGTTAAGTCTTCATTTGGATCTATGCTATTTCTGCCCCTTTACATTTATTTGTAAAATCTCTGTGCCCTTGTATGAACATGGTTCATTTTGTAAAAGTTTCAAGTGGTACTGAGACATATGTATATATTTTTTTGTAGTACCATTTAGAAGATGCTGGATGTCTTTTAACACTAATTTCTCTAGGAATCTTCAGTTCCATACTTTTCCTTTTATTTATCTTTCTGTTAGACTTCTCCAAGTCTGAGAGAGAGGATATTGAAGTCTCTACTGTGTCTTGTCTTTTTGCTAGTACAGTTAAGATACTAAAGAGTTTGGAACATATACATTTATTACCAATAGTCATCTCAATTCAATAAACATTCATTAAGAACCTACTATGGGGCAGCTAGGTGGCGTAGTGGATAAAGCACCAGCCTTGGAGTCAGGAGTACCTGGGTTCAAATCCGGTCTCAGACACTTGATAATTACCTAGCTGTGTGGCTTTGGGCAAGCCACTTAACCCCATTTGCCTTGCCAAAAACCTAAAAAAAAAAAAAAAAAAAAGAACCCACTATGGTTCAAACACTTTGCAAAGCACTATAGACATGAATAAGAAAAAAAGAACTCCTACCTTCAAGAAGTTTACGATCTAATTGGGGAAGAAAACACACAAAAGAAAATTGAAAAGCAGTGGTACTGGAAGTGGTACCAAGGGCTACATTCATCAATGATGTTCTATGGAATGGAAACCAAAAACTATTGTTAGAAAATGAAGAGTTAATATTGACTTGTTCTTTTCAGTATAAAGTGATTTTCTTGCTAATTTCTTTTGTAACTTTTAGGTATTTGCTTTTATTTTGTTAGATAACATGATTAGAACTCCTGCTGTTTCTGAGATTCACTTGATGCAAAGTACATTTTTTCCCATTCTTTAAGTATTATTTTTTATATCCTTGATTTTTTAAATGTGTTTCTTATAAGCAACAAATTATAGGGCTTTGATTTCTTGTCCAAACTTGTCAGTCTTTTTCATTTTATTGGTTTGTTTAATCCATTCACATATAAACTTAGGAGAGGTTTATATTTTTCTCCATTTTTCACTACTATTTTTTTCAAGTTCTTATTTTTCTCTTTTCTGCTGTAGACAACGCACTATGTTCTTTCGATTATTTTAACTTTATTATTTTTTAAACAGATTATTCCTATTTCCACTGACTCTCTTCTCATCACCAATCCCCACCTCATATCTGTTACCATTTTCAATATGAGATTTTGCTTATTAATTCCTTTTTTCTTATTTGATCTTATCTATTTATTTAATTTTTCCTTCCCACCATCCCCTTTCCCTCTCAATCAAGTAAACAGCCTTCCTTTGTTTTCTTTCAACTAGTCCTATTAATTACCTTTCCAGAAAGTTTTTTAACTGTCTTCATTAGCCATCCTCTTTTTCTGTCTACTTTACACAATCATTCTGTTTCATGTTCCCTATAATTATTTTCTCTCTCTCTCTCTCTCTCTCTCTCTCTCTCTCTCTCTCTCTCTCTCTCTCTCTCTCTCTCTCCCCCATATTTCTTAAGGAATCAAAATATTCAGGATATCTACTCTAGACTCCCCTCCCCATGAATTTCCCACTTCCCTCATGGATTCCTTTTTTCCATTTTGTCTCACTCCCAAAACAAAGCCAAATCCTTCAGGTAACAGAAACGATATTGCCTCACCACCATCATCATCTCCATGATCATGAATTATCCTTGATTATAACTGAACTAGCCTGAGATGGGTGTTAACTTCTTTCTCTTAGGTTTAGTGGAATACCACACAGTCCCTTACACACGCAGGGTATCTCATCCCAAAGCCCTATCATGCTTCCTTTAGTCCTCAGTTCTCTGGTTCAGGACTGGTAATTCAGAAATCTGCCAAACTGGTGCTACAGGGTTAATTTCTGTAGTTTGAGTCTTTAAGACTCTGGTAGGAGAGAAGTGTGTGGGGTAGTGTTCTATTTCAAGCCTAGACATGTGTCCTGCCTACTCTCCTGCAGAGATCTTTTAAAGCAAAGGATGCTGCTGCTGCTGCAGCACTCACTGTCTGTCATTCCTGAAAAAAAATTTACATTACCTGGAACCTAGAAATCCATGGCATTGCAAAGACGAAAGAGGGACCAGGGCTTAGCTTGGATTTTCTTCCAAGTTCATGTCTTGAATCCTTGAGTCATCTCATGCAGCCTCGCTATCAGTCAGCCACATGGTGGGCAGGAGCAGGGGGATTCTTAGTGAGGTAAAAGTAGAGATCAGTTCATGATTTCTTTTAACTGCATGTATTTTAGACTATTGAGAAAAATGAAATCATTTTATCTTTGGCAGATAATTTCTGTTTTGGAGAGGTTTGAGAGGTCATGGGATCAGAAAAATGTCTAGTCTTCCATCCTTTTCATCATGTAACACAGAAGCACACTTCAACCTCTTTATCAATCCATTACTATCAAGTAGTGGCATCTTTGGACTCTTCAGACAAAACTAGGTATTAAGTCAGTTACTGATCTTGGCTGTTCGTCTTAGTTGAACCCTTTCATATTTAAATACATCAGTTGATAGCAATTAACTTCCCACTCCCTTTCTTCCTTCCTCTCCTTTCTTTTCACTCTCCCTCTCCCTTCTTCTCTTCTCCCTTTTCTGCCTATACCATTCAAACTTTCTCTTCTTTCTCACCAATTGCACATAGTTCTCCTCCTCTCATCCCAAATCAGGGTCATTCAGAGACCAAAGTCCCTTTGGATGCTTGGGAGTCTAGATAGAAGGGAATTCTATACCTACCTTGAATAAAATGAAGTGTGTGTGTGTGTGTGTGTGTGTGTGTGTGTGTGTGTGTGTGTGTCTGTGTGTGTCTGTGTGTGTCTGTGTGTGTCTGTGTGTGTGTGCATATGTATAATAATTTAGAGATTAAATTTTCACTGCTGATACAGATAAGATTTATTCTATAATTTATAGTCTTAGACAGCTGTCTGGGGCATTCCAAAAGTAAGTGACTTGTCCAGAGTCAAACAGTTTATGTCTGACAAAGGCAGGACTAGAACTCAATTCTTGTTTGAAAATCCAACACTTCATCCACTATGTTAAAATTCCTTTCCCAGAATATAATACATAAAATCATAAAATGTTAAAGCTGGGTGAATGCCAATGATGACCTCCTTCCAATTTTCTCACTTTATAAATGAGGAAATTCAGGCCCAGGCAATTTAAATTACTCACCCAAGGTCACAGAGCTTTTTATTAAAAATAGCATCTCTTGATTTTAGGGCCAGTGTTTTATTTTGTTGGGTTTTTGTTTTGTTTTTACTACACATAGAGAATAGAATCAACAAAAAGTAATACTAGACTCCATCTGAGGACTGGAATTTTTAAGAATAGAGTAAACATGAATGAATTAAAGAACCAGAAAAACTAGAAGGGGTACATTTTTAAGAGTGATTTTAATTTAAGCAGTATAAACATGGTCTGGGTAGTATTAAATTTCTCTGGCAAGGGAGCTCTATGTGACTCATTGTTCATTGTCTATTAATTGAAGGAATTTAAAGGGTGAGGATACAAAAAAAGGTGAAATAGCCAGAAGGTTTGATTTATGTGGATAGGTTAAGAAATAATTCTATTTCACTTGGCAAAGAGAAGGCAATAGAGACCGCCACTGACCAGGATATACCTCAGTAGACTGGTAGTATGTCTTGAAGGAAAGAAAGGACTGGGTCCTAGAAAAGGTAGCCTTTAAGTACACAGCAGATGGGATACAGCAAGATCCTTCTACCCAGGGGTTCTTAACCCATTGTCTGTGAATTTTTAATATATATATATATTTTGATAATTATATTTCAATATACTTAGTTTCTTTTGTATTCCCTTTTATGTATTTTAAAATATTAACTTGAGAAGGGGTCCACAGACTTCACCAGTTGACCAATGGCAATCAGGAAACAAAAAGGTTTAACCCCACCACCACCACCAATTAGATGCCAATTTACACAGAGAAACAGAAGGAGAATCTTGGATTTTTCCATTATATGCAGTAGTATTAATTATGGTTGCACTTATATTAGAATGCAAATATTACTTCCACTCTGTTTATTCTCTCTGAGGATGAATAGGGTGATGAGTTCTTACTCTTAATAGCTCTTCTTCCTCCATCTGGTTCTATATAGACCTTCTTCTTTTATCATGCCACACAGGGTTATTCAGGATTGGCAAAGGGGGTAAGGTATTGGATTAGAAAGATATAATTTTTGCTCTATGAGGGTTGAAGGTTGATGAGAATATTTGGCTTAAAGAGAGCTAACTTCAAATACTTATAGATTAGCATATGCTTGGCCCCAGAAAAAAAAGGGAAAGGATTAATGAGTGGAAATTACAAGGAATCTGATATCATCTCCACCTAAGGGAAACTTTCTCAATAGTTAGAGCTATTCCAAATTATAATAAAATATCTCTGAGGTCTCCTTGTCACTGGAGGACTATGTGAAAAGACTGAGTCCTCACTTACTGAGTATATTGTAGTCAGGATTCAAGATATGGGTGAAAATTAGAAGGGGTAATTTTTGAGACCCTCTAAACCTCAAATTTATGGCATGGCATGATGCCTTTCTCCTCATGGCTCCCATCCAGGGGTGTGTTTGGAGAACCAGTTTGAACATTCATGAAAACTGATAGTTAAATTTTCAGTGTGAGCTCTTTGCGAAAATTAGTAAACACTATAATTGAGGGCATGATTTATTGTTTTGTTGATTAGACTTAAGAGAGTGATGGAGAAAATGACAGTGATATAGATTAAACTTAAAAATATCTTATGAAAGAGGCAGCTAGGAAGTGTAGTGGATAGAGCACCAGTTCTGCAGCCAGGGAGGTTTGAGTTCAAACCTGGTCCCAGACGCTTACTAGCTGTGTGACCGTGGGCAAGTCTCTTTACATGTAATTGGGAAAATATGACTATCACCTAAATGTTCCTCAAAGTGGAGGGGGAAAAGTGAAGTCAAAAAAGTATAGATAGGGCGGCTAGGTGGTGCAGTGGATAAAATACTAGCCCTGGAATCAGGACGACCTGAGTTCAAATCCGGTCTCAGACACTTAATAATGACCTAGCTGTGTGGCCTTGGGCATGCCACTTAACCCCATTTGCCTTGCAAAAACCTAAAAAAAATTATATGCTGAATTTCTTATGTATTTTTAAAAGAAAAGCAAGTTCTATATAATAAAAATTCCATTTCACCTACAATTTTTTTTTATTGGTAAGAAAGTTGTCATTTATTTGATGTCTGCTCAGATTTAAAAAAATTAATACAAATGCATCAGCATCATATTTTCTTTTAAAGAATACATTAACTTACAGGAGAAAAGACTGAATCAAATACATCTAGGCCTTGAAAACTAAATCATCTTTGTTAAATTTCAAACTTAACTAAAGTTTGTGAGTCTGCAAATTTATGAGAATATTGCCACATAAGACCAGAAGGTTAACACACTGAAAACCCTCAAAAAGCTCCCATAAAAAACATAAGTAAATATGAAATAAACACAGAGGTATTTCAAATCAAGGACAGAACTCTAATATCAAGGTCAGTTTGTTAAAAATGAAAGGGGGATTCCAGGGGGCCCAATGAAAGGATAATGAAGTTAGAGACCTGAGAGAGATGGGCTGACATGGATTGGTATGAGGGAACAGGCAGTGGAGATCAGAATCATGATCAAGGTCATAATTATAAGGATTACAAGGAAAACTGTAGGTTGGGAGATTGTCACACCCATTCTAGGAGCAAATAACTATTTTGTCATTATTTTTAAAAATTATCCTTTGAAAAATTATTATTATAAATTATTATCCTTTGAAAAACAAGTGTACATCTAGGGAAGAGGGATGAAGGAGGATAATCAAGACACAGGAATGATGTCCAGTGTGCAGTCCTTCCTATCAATCAAATCAGAGGCCAGTGAAAGCATGTAGCACCTCCAATATGTATGAGAACAGCACCCAGGAATCCTGTCAAGTGGCTATGACTGAACCACCAGATTGGAAAGGGAAAAAATGCAATATTTCATGGGTTATCCTGTATCTGGGCAATAATCAGGGCTCCAAGTCTTGCCCTTGAATCATCCCATTTACCACTTGGACTGAGAGACAGGTTATAGTTCCTGTGGCCAGAGATATTTGAAAGGAGATGGCCTAGAAGGGAGCCTGAGTAGCAGGCAGTGAACATGAGTTTTTAGAGATTCAAACTGTGCTAATTAACTATCTGTCTGTCCATGGGTCATTCATCATGTAACATCTCTGATCTTCAATTCATCAAGGTCCCTGCCAGCTATAAAATTCAAATTTTATTCCTAATTTTTCCGTTCTTTATGACATCAGATAATATCTCACTTCTTGTTAAATATTTTTATTTCATATACATACAACTTCTATAAAGAAATATTCATTTTTACAAAATATGATTTTATCTTACATTTATTACAAATATAAATACATATTACATTGACATGTTAATGAAAAATATATAACATTATTATATGTATCATACAACATAATCACTTCATAATATGATGATAAGCCATAAACTATATATATGTAATAATATTTAACAATATGATACAAATGGATGCTATATTAAATATGATGACAATTTATTATTAATTAATTATTTTCATGAATCAATTAATTAGTAAAATATTATAAATTATAATTATTTTAAACTTTTTTTAGGTTTCTGCAAGGTAAATGGGTTAAGTGGCTTGCCCAAGGCCACACAGCTAGGTAATTATTAAGTGCCTGAGGTTGGATTTGAACTCAGGTCCTCCTGACTCCAGGGCCGGTGTTCTATCCACTGGCCACCTAGCTGCCCCATAACACATTTTCAATTCAAGAGAAAGGCAGTCTTTTGTAATAGGTAGAGAACTGCCCTTGGGGTCAGATAGATCTGAGTTCAAGGACTGACTGTGCCACAGATCTTCTCTGTCCCTCTACCTGCTCTCCAATCCAGAGGCACTGGCCTCCTTGCTGTGCCTCAAGGACAAAGCTCCATCTTTCAACCATGGACGTTTTCACTGGTGTCTCCCTCTTCACTGCCCCATCGTGACTTCCCTAAATTCTTTCTGGTTTTATCTAACATCTGAGCCTCTACAGGGAGTCTTTCCTGAATCTTCCAGGTCAATTCCCTCTGTTGATTATCTCTACTATATCCTTTCAATAGCATGTTTGTCTATGTTCATTTTCCTATTTTTTCACCCATTAGACTTCAAACTCCTTGAGAGAATGGGCTATCACCTTTCTTTGAACTCCCAGGCTGGCACATGGTAGGGTCTTAATAAATACTTGCTGAAGACTCTGTGGTTCTGGTTGAGTCTCCTAATTTCTCAGTGCCTCGAGGTAACCTTCTAAGGACAGAAAGAAGATAGAGAGCGCTGTTTCTTCTGAGGAACTCCCCTCTACTAGTGAAATTTCAGGACCAGTCTCTATCCCTATCACCTTACCTAGGAGAAAATACACACACACACACACACACACACACACACACACACACACACACACACACACAGACAAAGGATTGTTGGTATTAGTTCATCAGTTTAAGCATATGAAGCTAATTAATTTCATTAGTTATATTGCCATTTTTGTCCTTTAGCTGAGAACTATGCCTTGAGGAAATGGGACCCAGATGAGGGACATATTGATGGACAAAGGGTCTTGAACTTGGGCACATCCCTCTGAATTAAGGACTAGTTAGAAGTCTTGAATTACCCTCTGTATATTTGTAGTTTGCTTCTCTTTGTTTTTCCTGTACTCACTTACTGTTTATGCAGACAGTAAAATTCCTGCCCAGGCTCTCAGAATAAACAGCCCTTCTCTTCCACCTCCTCATGTGTGGTTTGGCAGCCTTGCCTGACTGATCTCCAATTGTTACTTTCCTGCCCTGGCTGGTCCTTTTAGTTTCTATTTTGTCTTCCTGTCTGGTAGGTGGGAATGGTGGGGAAATAACACAGGGCAAGAAAAGAAAAATAAGAGAATCAAAATGAATTTGACTGGGAATAAAGGAGAGAAAACTACGATTTAAATTAACAGCATTAAACTCTGGCTCTGACAGGATTGAGATAATAGAGACAAAGGAAAGAGATTCCATTTTGACACCTCCTGGCAAAATTTGTAGTTCTGCCTTCAAAACAAATCAATCAATATAAAAGTATTGATTAGTTACTGGGCTAGGTACTAGGCAGATTAGTAAAAAGAATGAAGTAATTCCTTCTCACAATAAGCTTACTATAGAAGAGAAGACAGGTGTATATCCAAATATACACAACATAAATATACAAATATTGGTCATCCCCAAAGACTTATAGCAATTAGAGACTTTGGGAACACCCTGCACAAATACATAAAGGGCAAAAGCCAGAATCCTACAATATATTGTTTATAAGAAACACTTTTTTAAAAATTTAAGACAATGGGGTTAAGTGGCTTGCCCAAGGTCACACAACTAGGCAATTATTAAGTGTCTGAGGTCAGATTTGAACTCAGGTACTCCCGACTTCAGGGCCGGTGCTCAATCCACTGCTCCACCTAGCTGCCCCTATAACAAACACTTTTGAAGCAGAAAGATAGACATAGGGTAAAGATCAGAGACTGGAGCTAAATATATTATGCTATCAGGGTAGCAATCCTGATTTCCGACAAAGCAAAAGCAAAAGCAAAAATAGATCTCATTAAAGATCCATAGATCTGACAGGCAAACTACTCCTTGTTCTCCTAACTGATTTATAATATTACTTCTTGTGTCTAAATTCTGCACCCATTTCGACCTTATCTTGGGATAGGGTATGCAATGGTCTATGCTTAGTTTCTGCCATATTCTCTTCTAGTTTTCCCAGCAGTTTTTGTTGAAGAGTAAATTTTTATTCCAGAAACTGGAATTTTTGATGACTGCTGCTTTATAATATAATTTTAGATCTGGTATGGCTAGGTAGATTAAAAATTAATTAGAAATAAATAACCTAATTTTAAAGTATGAGTGGATCAAACTACAAGTCTTAGAAATAATAATTTCATCCAAGACAATGACAATAATGAGACAACATACCAAAACTTGTGAAATACAGTCAAAGCAGTTATTAGGGAAATTTTATATCTCTAAATGCTTGCATGAATAAAATAGAGAAAGAGGAGATCAATGAATTGGGTATACAATTAAAAAAATTAGAAAAAGAATAAATTTAAAATCCCCAGTTAAATACAAAAATAGACATTTTTAAAATCCAAGGAGAAATTAAGAAAATTGAAAGTAAGAAAATTATAGAAGGAACAAATAAAACTGAGTTGGTTTTATGTTAAAAAATCAACAAAATAAATGTCTTTGATTAATTTGATTTAAAAAAAGAAGAAAACAAAATTAATAGAAAATGAAAAGGGTGAATTAACCAAGAATGAGGAGGAAATTAAAGTAATAATTTGGAGTTATTTTGTGCAGATGCATAAATAAATCTAACAATCTAAGTGAAATAGATGATATAAAACATCCATCTATCCATCCATCAAAAATAAAAATTTCCCAGATTAACAGAATTAATAACTATTTATTATTTCTAGGATTTGTTGTCTGATTCACTCATACTTTAAAATTAGGTTATTTAGTTTTTAATTAATATTTAATCAATCTTTCCATGTACTTTTATTACATTGATTTCTATTGTATCATTATCTGAAAATGAAATATTTAATATTTCTGCCTTTCTGCATAACCCTATTTTTAAGAAAAAATTGAAGGAACCATCAATAAACTCCCTAAGAAAGAATCTCCAGGACCAGATGAATTTATAAGTGACTTCTACCAAGCTTTTAAAGAACAATTAATTTCCATTCGATATAAACTATTTGAAAAACTAGGTGAAGGAGTTCTGCCAAATTCCTTCTTTGGCACCAGTATGGTACTGATACCTAAACCAGGAAGACTCAAAACAGAAAGAAAATTATAGACCAATTTCCTTAATGAATATTGATGAAAAATTTTAAATAAAATATTAGCAAAATATTGCAGCAAGTTATCACTAGGATAATATTCTATGATTACATAGAATTTATGCCAGAAATGCAGGATTAGTTCAATATTGGGAAAACTATCAGCATAATTGACAATATCAATAACAAAACCAACAGAAATCATATGATTATCTTAATAAATACTGAAGAAGCTTTTTTACAAAACATAGCACCTATTTCTATTAAAAACTCTAGAGAGCTCAGGAATAAATGGAATTTTCCATAAAATGATAAGCAGTATCTATCCAAAACCAAGATAAGATTAAAATGGGTGCAGAATTTAGACATAAAATGTGATATCATAAACTACTGAGGAGAACAAGAAATAGTTGATCTGTCATCATTTTGATTACATTAAATTGAAAACATTTTGCACAAATAAAATGAATGCATCCAAGCCTAAAAGGAATGCAGTAAGTTGGGAAGCATTTTTTACAGATAGTATTACTAATAAAGGACTCATTTCTAAAATATATCAAGAGCTGAATCATATTACTAAGAATACAAGTGATTCCCCAATTGATAAATGATCAAAGGATGTGAAGAGGCCATTAAAGTTATCTATAGTTATATGAAAAAATTCTCAAAATCATTACTGTTTAAAGACACACAAATTAAAACAATTCTGAGGTACCATTTCAAACCTATCAGATTAGTGTATAAAGAAGGGAAATGATCAATGTTGAAGGGAATGTGGGTAAACTGAGACATTAAACATTGTTGGTGGAGTTATGAACTGATCCAGTCATCCTGATTCATATCCGGCCACTGGACCCAGAGGGCTCCAGAAGAGAAAGTGAGGCTGGTGACTTAATACGGCACCTCCCTCCTTCAAATCTACTTCATGTGCTTGTTATGGCATCACCTCCCTCATGTCATGGTCTTCTTCAAGAACAAAGGACAAACATCATCATCATCATCATCATCATCATCATCAACAACATCATCATCATCATCATCATCATCATCATCATCATCATACCATAACTTATCTTCCTTAGTTCACAACTGGTCTCAGATATTTACTAGCTGTGTGAGCCTGTGCAAGTCACTTCACCCTGTTTGCCTCAGTTGTTCATCTATAAAATGAACTGGAGAAGGAAATGTCAAACCACTCCAGCATCTTTACTGAGAAAATTCAAATGAGTTTTACATGATTAAACAACCAAAGAATTTGTATATCACTCAGTTTTAGAACTCTACAGAAAGCAGATACTAGTCAAATCAACAAAGCACTGAGTATATAAGTCACAGGTAGCTGGTGGTCCAGTAGATAGAACATTGAACCTAGAATCAGGAAGAGCTGAGCTTAAATCCATTCCCAGATACTTAGTAATTATGTGATCCTGTCACTTCTACCCGTTTACTTCAATTTCCTCACCTCTAAAATAAACTAGAGAATGAAATGACAAACAATTCCCATATCTTTGCCAAGAAAACCCCAAAATGAGACCATAAAGTCAGATGTGATGTAATCAATTTGACAGTGGTGGAATTGGGGCAGCTAGGTGGCATAGTGGATAAAGCACCGGCCTTGGAGTCAGGAGTACCTGAGTTCAAATCCGACCTCAGACACTTAATAATTACCTAGCTGTGTGGCCTTGGGCAAGCCACTTAACCCCATTGGCCTTGCAAAAACCTAAAAAAAAAAAAAAACAGTGGTGGAATTATCCTAAGAAGGTGGCCTAGACAAGGTTGTTAAAGGTTTTAGATATCAAATAGAGGAGTTTGTGTTTGATCCTAGAGGCAGAAAGGACACAAATTTATTGAATAGGGGAATGGCATAGTCAGGTAAATCACTTTGGTTAATGTGTGAAGGTTGGATTGGAGAGGGAAGCGAATAGAAGCAGAAAGGCCAATCAGAAGGTTATTTCAATAGGCCAAGCAAAAGGGAATGAAAGTCATTATGTGATTGAAGAAAAGGGGATGGAGACAAGAATGTTGTGAAAATAGAATGAATAAGAGGGAAGATGGGACCCACAAAACTAGTCAGAATTGTAAGAATCAGACCTAAAATTACCAGTTTGATTTTTATTATGTAAGTGGGGGAATTTCTAAAGAAATGTGATTCAGGGAATAAAGCCAAATCATATGAGATGGTGCAGTTAAATTGAATTCATTCAAGTTAGAAGATAAAACAGGAGGAGAGGGATATATGTGACAGCAGGAGGGATATAGTAATCCAAATCCACAGGATGGAATTCAGGAAGGGAAGAAAAACTCAAAATATCAAGGGATCTGATCTGAAAAAAATCACTCAGATTTAGTTTTCTCCTCTGTTTCTATCTTTCCCAGCTATATAGATATATCTATGTGCACATTCCCAATACATGCATCAGTGAGTCTGGATGGGAACTAAGTCCAAGGAGAGTCCAGGCTGCTGAGTGAAGATTCCCAGGGTTCCCTTTTTTATTAACAAAAGAGTTAAACCAAAGGACTGAGATTCCTATTCTACTGATTGGTCTTTTAGGCTTCTGTCTTCCTTCTCAATGCCCTCAATTCAATGCAATTTACTTCCGATTGAAGAGAATTGTGGGGAGTAGATACAGGTGAGGGAGTAGTTAGCTAAACATGACAGAGTCCTTGACCTTCCGGGCTTACAGGTCTCCCGAGACATGTCTCATGACTGTGGATTCTGTTACTGGAGACTCATTATTGAGGTGTCCTTGCTGGTTCCCCTGTGATTATTCTCCATCTCTTTCCCCCTCTCCTTCTCTCATTGACTGTGGCTGTCCCAGGGATGCCCCCTTCTTCTTGTGGTATCTCTGTCTGACCCGCTTTTCTTGGCTCTCAGGTAGCTTTAGTTACATCCTTGTACTCCACCACTCCCATTCTTCAGTAGTATAGGAGTGAGATAAGGAATTGGAAGGATAAAGTAACGCTCCAGAGGATTAAGGAAGGAAACACTGCGGATTACCTCTCTTTCATGACAGTCCCTCCATCCTATTATAGACAGCAATTTGGTGTAGTTGATAGAATCTAGGAACTAGAGTCAGAAAGACCTGAATTAAAATCTTGCCTTAGACACCTACTACCTGTGTGACCCTGAGCAAATCAGTTGACCCCTATTTGCCTCAATTTCCTCAGCTGTGTAATGAGAATAATAATAGCCCTTACCTCCCAGGGTATTATGAAGTTTATCCCTGTGACTTATATTATCTTCACAAATATCCCATTGATTTCATGGCTTCAAATATCAAATCTATGCTGATGAGTAAACTTTTAGCTCTGAATGCATATCTAGGCCCAAGCTTACTTTTTCAATGCCTACTAGATATATTGGCATCCTTTTCCCACCAGCAGCTCAAACTCAAAATATCCTAAATCAAACTTATCATCTTCCCTTGCAAACCAGTTTTCTCTCCTTTCCCCTTATTTCTGTTATAGGTCCCAGGATCTTCTCAGACTCTCTCTCCAAACTTCCAATTTCATCTTTGATTCCACTCATTTGTCATTCCCTGGACTCCAGTTCAGGTTGAGGTCCTGTCAAACCTACCTTCATGGATCTCTTAAATTCTTCCTCTTATGTCCATCCCTCTATCATCTAGTTCAGTCATTCATCACATTTTGAATATACTATCATAAAAGGTTCCTAACTATTTTTGCCTTTGCAATTCATCCTGAATATTGAAACCAGAGTAATACACTCAAATCACAGTTTTGATTTCATTATTCCTCTGTCCAGATTCCTTTTGTGATTTCTCGTTGTTGGCAATAAAGTCCAAATTACTTGTGATAATTTCCATGGCCCTCCATAATGAGACAGCAATCTACCACTGTGCATTTCTCGTCCATGATTTCCCATCATTAATGTAATGGTGATTTTCTTGAACATACCCAGATCACCCTGCTTCTAGGAAATGACATTTTACATTTATATATCATGTGCATGGCTTTAGCCTCTTTCAATTGACTGTGTATTCAGAAGAGGTTGCATCTTTAAAACTGTTAGGGGGGGAGGGGATAATTTTGTTCTCTCTTTTATCCAAAGATGGTGATGGTCCTTTTCACCTATAGCTCATTGAACTGACTAAGTAGGGGGAAAGACCCTTTACCTCCTCCTCCCCTTTTAACCCATGGCCCTGAGAAACAGCTCTGGGTTAGGGTTTTGTTTTGGTCTGTTTGGTCCTCCTTGTCAGTTCTAAGTATGAATGTTTGAAATCCTTACCAGGCCTGAATATGATCCATGGTGACCTTGGATGTCAAATGTTGAGCCAACTCTTGAAAGGAAGCCTTTAGAAGCCAGCGTGTCTGAGACTCGAGCCCAGTTAGGGCTTTGGACTGGAAGCATAATGGGACTGTGCTCTTATAACTAGTTAAGCTATGAATCGAATCTTCTTTCCCTATAATTACTAGTTAAGCTATGAGTTGAATTCTCTTTTCCTTACCAAACTTTGAGATGGTATAGAATAGAGTTATGTTCCCACATGTTGGGGACATATGTTTCAATGTTTGTTTTTATTATATTTTTGAAGTTAATATTCCTTTGTAAAGGTTTATCTGATTTGCGAAGTGGTTAAATGGAATTATGATTGAGGCAGCACCATTGATGGGAGTGTGAGCCAATGGCAGAGTCATTTAAAATATTAAAAAAACCCTTAAAGAAGATATTAAAGAACTCTGGTGAGGGGTGAAATGTAATACACCTGACCTTCAGGCAGTATGGGCCAGAGTTATCACTGTAATATTAAAATATATTACACTGAACATATTTTTGCAGCATTAAAGTTCTGCTGCTTGCAGAGCATTCTGCTAGGAGGAGATATAAAGTTTGATTTAGATAAGACATGGTCCTTTCTCTTCTGGGGTTTATAGTCTAGAGAGATGTCACATATAATGCACATGGTGAGTCCACTAGGGAGATGCCAACACCAAAGTATCCAAGCAAGACCATGTAATATTCTGTAAGAAAGGCATTATGGTGGAAGCAGTAGATCAGAAGTGAGAAAGAAGACATTTACTAGCCGTACGACTCATGGCAAATCACTTAATCGGAGCTTCATTTTTCTCTTCTCTTAAACAGGGTGATACTATATTCATTACCTACCTTAGGGCTGTGTAGAAGGCATTTTTATGAATCTTAAGATGCTATATAAATGTGAGTTATTTCCTGATTCTATGCATTTGCTCATACTCCTACCTTGAGAGCCTTTCCCATCCAAAACATACATCCTTCCCTCTATGTTCTCATTTTCTTCATGTTTAAAAAAAATACTTACCCTTCAAAGACCAAAAAATATGTCACCTCCTTCATCAAGGTTTCCATGTTCCTCTATGCCTAGAAGGGCAATTTGTTTCCATTAATTCTGTGTTTTTCATGGCCTGTAGTACTGGGTCTTGGAAAAGAAAATGGCAAACCATTTCAGTATCTTTGCCAAGAAAAACCCAAATAGGATCCCAAAGAGTTGAAAAGGATTAACATAGCACTGAGTCAAAAATCAAGAAGGTCTGAGTTTAAATTCATTCTGAGATACTAGCCATGTGACAATGATCAAGTTATTATCTATCTCAGTTTCAATTGAAAAATGGGAATAATTATAGTACCTACCTCCCAGAATTGTTGTGAGAATTAAAGCACGTAGTGTAGTGCCTTACATTTAGTAGATGCTTAATGAATACCTGTTTCCTTAATCCTTTTCTCCATATGAATGCCATTTATGCATCTTTCTATCCTCCATAATACCTTGTACACAGTAGGTATTCAATAAATATTTACTGAAGTTGATCAAATGTAATAAATTGAGGATTTGGGGGAATGCCAAAGGAATTCATCTCTGGGGGAGCATTGAGAAGATAGGACTTAGAAATATTTCAATAGTAAAGGGAAGGGTAATAGAACTTTTTTTTTTGCCTTCAGTACTAACATGGTTTCTAATCAGCAGGTTCTCAATAGAATCATTATGGAATGCTATGTGATTTCTCTCCTCTATTTGTTCTCCTCATTAGCAAAGAGATGGGAAGAATAGCAATTGCAAAATAAAAAAAAAGTTCAGATCATTGACTTTTATAGTAGAAGTCATGCGACAATTTGATTTTGAAATGTGCAATTACCTTCTTAGTCTCATCTGAAAACAATCACCTTTTCAGCAGAGTGATTGTGGGGTCTCTTGTTGAGAGTTTCAATTAATAACTCTTATTCCAAATTTTTTAAAATGCCATCTGCCAAAGTTATTTTGAATTGACATTTTTGAAAAAGCATGGGTATTACACAGGTTAACTTAAATCACAAAAAGTTAAGATGCATTTCTTTCTGTTACCACAAATTGTGTGTGTGTGTGTGTATGTTTAATCTCAGTCTAATAACTACCTTCCAAGTAAAAAATGTTTCCACCAACTTTGTCCTAATGACTAGTCCCTCACTGTGCAGCTTCTGTACTGAAACCAGTTCTACTCATATTCTTTTTTTGGTTTCATTTAATAGCATTTTATTTTTTCCAATTACATGTAAAGAAAATTTTCAGCATTTTTTTTGCAAGGCAATGGGATTAAGTGACTTACCCAAGGTTACACAACTAAGCAAGCATTGGCATCTGAGGCTGGATTTGAACTCAGGTCCTCTTGACTCCAGGGTCAGTGTCCTATCTACTGCATCACCTAGCTACCCCTCAACATTCATTCTTTTTATTTTTTAGGTTTTTTACAAGGCAATGGGGTTAAGTGTTTTGCCCAAGGCCATATAGCTAGGTAATTATTAAGTGTCTGAGGCTGGATTTGAACTCAGGTGCTCCTGACTCCAGAGCTGGTGCTCTATCCACTGTGCCACCTAGCCGCCTCCATTCATTCTTTTTTGAAAGATTTTGAGTGCCAAATTTTTCTTCCCCCCTCATATGGGAAGCAATCAAATATAATCTAACTATATTAAAAATTATGCTTCTTTTTCCTTTCAGCAGCAACTCATCTTCTCTCCCTCTCTCTAAACTCCTGCCCCCATGGAAAAGCAAGTCCCTTGTTACAAATAGGTATAGTCAAGCAAAGCAAAGTTTTGGACTGGTCATGTTCCAAAAAATATAAGCTGTCATTGTGTACTAAGTTGTCTTCTTTAAGGGGACAAGCTGGGACATAGGTAGCACAGTTCACCATTAGTTCTCTGGAATCATTACACTTATACTCTTAACATGTGAGCAAAACAGCTTTGATTCTGAGAAGGGGTTGCCAGTGCCAACCCATTGAGAACCTTATGAACCAAGAGACTGGCTTTTCAAGTCAACAATACTCTGAGCTATCCATTACGGACACAGGAAAAAGCATTCTGGTTGGTGTATTGTTTTGAAAGGCAAAATAACTTGACTCTGCTTTTACTTCAGATCATCAGAGGACCAAGATGAAGTCCCGAATGTAAAATAAATCTGTTCACTTATCTCCTTTGCACATTTCTTTAATTCAAAGCATACAGGATGAGTACTGGGGAAATGATGCTTAGATACGTTATGGTCCACCTGTCCTCAAGGAGCTGTTACATACAACTTACATAAGGTTTTTTTGTTGGGGTTTTTTGGGCAAGGCAATGGGGTTAAGTGACTTGCCCAAGACCACACAACTAGGTAATTATTAAGTGTTTGAGGTTGGATTTGAACTCAGGTGCTCCTGACTCCAGGGCCGGTGCTCTATCCACTGTGCCACCTAGCTGCCCCAATAGTTTTTTTTTTAATATTTTAAAACTGTGGAATTAAATTGAGCAGACAGAAGGCAACCAATCCTCCTGCCCTTAATCTTTGACCCCAATATGTTAATATAAAAATATTTTTAAATATTCACATCTTTTGATTTTTTACTTCACTATAATTTACCTTATTATCCTTACCCCTCCCCACACTCAGAGAGTATAAATAACAAAGAAGAAGAAAAAAGAGAGAGAAAGGAGGGGAGGAATCAACATAACTGATCAATATATCAAACAGTCATACTTCTGTCAAGTAATTGAATAAGGATGTTTCACCATTTATTGTTTGGGTCACACTTTTTATTTAGAATTTTGCAAGATTTGAAAAGTAAAAAGTGTTCCCACAAACTTAGTTCTATTGACTAATCCCTTAACTGTGTAGCTTCTGTACTGAAACCAGTTCTACCCATATTATTTTTTTTGATGGGGGCCTAATTTGGTAGTATTTTATGTGGTCATTCTTTTATTTAAATTGTTCTAGTTACCTTGTATGTTATGTTCTTGGCTCTGCTTACTTCACTCAGCATCAGGTAGATTATCTTTCCATGTTTCTCTGTATTCATCATATCAATAATTTCTTATAGCATGGTAGTATCCCACTGCATTCATGTACCATGATTCGTTTAGCCATTTCCCAGAAAATCTTTATTTGAAAGTCTTCATTATCACAAAAAAAGTGTTCTATATCAGCACTTAAATAGATGTAGGTAATTCTTTCAAATAATATCCATCTTTGGGTATATATCAGTAATAGAATTTGTGGTTTAAATGAATGGATATTTTATTGGACAATTACTTGTATAAATCCAAATAACTTTCAAAACTGTTTGTACCTCTCCATGGTTCTACTAATAGTGCAATAGTGTGACTATCTTCCTTCAACTCTTCCAACATTGATGATTGCCATCTTTTATCAACTTTGTCAAGTTTGTGTGGTGAAACTTCAACATGGTTTTAATTTACATTTCTCTTATTATTAATGATTTGAGTCTTCCTTCATGTGATTGTTATGTTTGGTATTCTTTTGGAAATTGTTTTTTCATATCCTTTGACCACTTATCTACTGGGGAATGACTTTTGATCATATAGAGCTGTTAATCTTTATTCACATTTATATACAAGTGTGTGTACATTTGTCTTTCTTATCAGGGAAATTTGTCATAAAAATTTCTCCCCATTAAACTGCTTTCCTTTGTATCTAGATGGATTAATTTTGTTCATACAGAAGTTTTCAGTTTCCTATAATCAAGGAAACCTCATTTAACTTTTACTTTCCCTTCTTTGGTCAAAAAAAAATCTCCTACCCATAGCTGTGAGAAGTAATAGATCTACTTCTCTGTTAATTCTTTTACAGTATAATGTATAATATGAGCATCATGTATCCATTTTGGGTGAAGCAAGGTGGCACAATTAAACAAAGCACAGGGCTTGGCATCAGAAAAACACATCTTCCTTGGTTCAAATCTGGCCTGCGACACTTATTAGCGGAGTGACTCTGGTCATTTTGTTTTCTTTGGTTTCCTAATCTGTAAACTGAACTAGAGAAGGAAATGGCAAACTTCTCCAGTATCTTTGCCAAGAAAATCCCAGATGAAGTCACCAAGAGTAAAACATGATTGAAATGGTTCAACTATTATAAACTTTGTCTAACCCTAGTGGTTTGTAACCAACTCTGCAAAAATGCACAACCCACTTTTAGATTTAATTTTCATTGGAAACATTTCCTTCATCATTCTTTTAAGTCTAGAAACAATTAATTAACAAAATACTAAATCAAATCTGATGTCTTGTGATTTCTGAAGTATTAAAATGTTCACTAAAAATGTATCCATTGCCTCTTGCAGGGTCAGTGTGAACTGGTTTCAGTAAACTGTCTAGCTGCCATCTAATACAAATGAACATATTTCTAAGTCCAGGTGGAATTTGAACTAAGGTAGAAGGTAACCTCTTTGATGATTGTGCCTGTTAGCTAAAAAATAAATTTTAAAGAAGTAACACTAGTGTTACACACACACAGTAGGTGCTTAATAGATGTTTATGATTGAATTAATGGAGAACATCAAATTGTGCAGTATTCCAATCTATTTTACTATCCTATTAAGAAAAAACCACTTCCATTTCTAATATCCACCATTCTCATAAAGTTTTAACCACTGGTAAACTTTTTTTCTGTGAATATTTCCATCTTAAAAATATGTTGCAATCTGTTATTAATTTTGTTTTAACAAATGCCCAAGAAAAACTAAAGCAAACACTGACTTTCATCACCTACTAAATATATCTGTCACAACCACCTTCCATTTCCCTGGGACATTTTCTTCTTTGATGCTTAAACCAGATAACACTAGAAGCATTTTAGGTGGTTAAGTAAATGGGCTGCCTTTCTTCTGAATTTTATGGATCTATTTACTTCTGTGAATTGTTAAAGGGAATGATTTAAGGTTTTACTCTAAGAACAGAATTTTTTCAATCCAACACATGGAAAACACTGGGGAAAGAAAACCTCTAGAATTCTTCTGCCTAGGAAGTAAAATATAGTCATTAACATATTGGGGTCACTTCTTCAAGGGCAGAATGATTGGTTGCCTTCCGTCTGTTCAATTTAATTTCAGAAACATTCTCTCAGGGCCTACTATGTACAAGACTCTTTTGGGCCTTGGGGATACAAAAGAAAAACAACACAGACTTTGCTCTTACCTAGGTTACATTTTAATAGGAAGGGGTATGCTGGAGCCAACTCAAATAAGCTAGAGAAATCTGATTTTGTTAAAAATTTTCTGGGGGAGCATTTACACCTTGGAAATTGCCAAAAGTTCTAAATTAGAGTTGGATTGTTCCTGTTAATTGCCTAGACTTAAAAAAAGTGATGAGAAAATGGGAATAAGGCAGATTAAACTTAAAAATTATGTTTTAGATACTTTTTTGGTGATCTAGTGGTTAAATATTTTAAAAATATATCCTAGGATATTGGAAAACATATCCAGTTGTCATTCAGTCATGTCAGACTTTTTGTGATATCATGGTCCATGAGGTTTACGTGATAAATAAACTGGAGTGGATTGTCATTTTCTTCTCCAATGGATCATGGCAAACGTGGTTAAGTGACTTGACCAGGGTCATACAACCAGCAAGTGTGTGAGGTTGTATTTTTACTCAGCTCCTCCTAACTCCAGGTCCACTGAGCAATCTAGTTGCCTCAGATATCCAACCCATATACACAAATAAGCATGGTAAAAGGTAAAATATGATGGGGACAGAGGAGAGAGTCAGACCATATGTTCTAATAGAATTTGAGGAACGAGAATATTTTTTATTAGGGAAGATCAGGCATGACTTAATGAAAGATTTGGCACTTGACATAGAACTTGAAAGAAGAGAAGGTGAAAATGAGAAGGGAGTGCATTCCAGAAATAGGCATCTGTCTTCACAAGGCAGGAGTTAACTTGTCAAACTCAGGAAACAGCTAATAGTCTATTTTGGTTAGGAAAGAGAGGATGCGAAAAGGGATTAATGTGAAATGAGACCAGAAAATGTGTTGGGAGCCAGAGGGAAGATCCTTAAACTGCAGATTAAGATGTTAGTATTTCATTAATAGACAACTGGGAGCCAATGAAAATTTTTGAGCTGAGGAATAGCCTGGTCAGTTCTATGAGTTAATACTTTAGCAGATATATAAAGGAAGTACTGGGGGGGAAAAGAGAAGTAGAAGAAGGGGGAGATCTCAGTAGTAGCTTCTCCACTCTCAAAACAAAGGGACCCAAATCCCCTTACCAGTCCTGAGTGAGTTAGAATATCAACTAACTACCAATTTTCCCTTTCTTCCCATCCTTTCTCAATCAAAAGCAGAGTTGCGTCGTGCTGGCTTAGAGAAGAGCTGATTATTAAATTTTTAGTGTGAGCATTTACACCTCAAAAATCTGCAAAAGTCACAAATCAGAACTTGATTTATTGCCTTGTTGATTGTCGACTAAAAAAGTGATGGAGGAAATAATAATAATTTGGAACAAACTTAAGAGTATATTATCTGCACTTTTTGTATATTTTTCTATCAGTATCATGAAACAGTCCTCAGGTGCAGGCCATGATCCCCCTGCAATGTCCTCCAATACAAAAATCCATCAGATTCTGCTGGCTTGGAGTACCCAGATCTCATCTGACCTGTTTTGACCATACTCCCTGACTACCCTCCTTATTGTAAGTATTTAACCTCAAAAAAGCTGACTTGTTGTATTACTTGTTGAATGCTACATTTCCTTGTTATATTCTGAATCTTCCTAAATTTGTATCAAGATAAATGTTATTACTTGTTTTATTATTAGTTATTTGTTATTCTATATATAATTACCTGTGTTTTTGTTTGTCATTTCAATCATATCTGACTCTTTGTAACTGAATTTTTTGAGTTTTCTTGGCAGAAATATTGGAATGGTTTGCCATTTCCTTCCACAGATGAGGAAACTGAGGCAAACAGAGTTAAGTGAGTTGCCCAAGATCACCCAGTCAATTCTAAGGTCAGTGTTCTATCCATCAGCACCTACCAGCTGTTCCAGATGCAATTATAAGAGTATAAAAAAGATGTGATAGGAGCCTGAGATGTCAAAGAATGTGAAGAGATTTTATGAAGATAAAATTGACAGAGCTTAGCAATTGGTTGGATGGAGGGGACAGTGCAAGGGAAAGGAAATTTTGAGTTAAGGCAAGTGGAAATGTGAGGACACCAACAGAAGGAGGAAAGTTGTCCAGAGGGACAGATTAGGGAGGAAAATTGCTAATTTTCTTTCAGTCTGGTAGACAGGCTACAGGGGCTAATGGCTATAGTCACTGAACCAGCGTGAAGTAAACAAGGATTTGTGTGACCATAGACAAGTCATTTAACCTGAGAATAATTTTGAAAATGGTGCATCTATATCAAAAGGTTATTGGGAAATTCAAAGAAGATGATGGAGGCCAACTACTTTTCAAATGTTGGAATGCTATATAAAAATGAAATATTATAATTATGTTAAGTTTAAGGGCTGACAAAATGTACAGGATTTGGCAGTCGATTCGAGTCAAAGATATTGAGGAGGTAGTCAGAAAAGTGGAATCAGAACTCGGAGGCAAGACTCTAGCTGCATATATAGATTTGAACACCACCGAGGGAAAGATACTGATGAAAGACATGGGACCAGATGGGAAGGACAAAGACAAGGGAAGGGGGAGAGAGGAAGAAGGTGGAGAAGGAGGAAGGGGGAGGAGAAGAAAGAGGGAGGGAGGAGGAATACTTGCTTTGGGAGCTCTAAACATGGTAAGCCTGCTTTTAGCCTTGCCAGATGACATTGAATTCAGGGGGCTCAGTTCTTCACTTCAGAACAGAGGAAGTTTCCTGTAACTGTTTCCAGTCAGTTTACAATATAGTGAAGACAATCTTTTTGGTTCAGTAAATTCAATTCATTAAATATTTAGTAAGTGTCTAATATGTGCTAAGCATTGCAGTGAGGGGTTGAACAAAAATTATGTAAACCCAAAAGTCGAGTCAGTCTCTCTTTCCTGGGACTGATGGAGACGAGAACTCCTGATGAGGAGAGAGGTTGTGTCAGTGACATCAGCCTCTTCTTCCCACTCAGACTCATACATGATAGTGAAAAAACTCTTCTTTTGTAGTTGGTTGCCACTTTGAGCACTTTCAATGGTCAGGAGAGCCATTAGGGTGCAAGAATTAGAGTCCATATCAGAGTTTGAAGTCAGCTGAGCCCAGAGAGATGACAACACAAGGTCTAAAAGTGACCTAGTTGACCCAATTCAATCATAAATTGACTTGACAGCTAGGAGATACTGTTTTCTTTATGGAAGAGATAAAGTTCATCCATCAGCTATGCCAAATTTGGGGATGAAATTGGTGCAGTGAATGTTTTGTATAAATAACGTTAAATTAGAGTCTATTCTTCCCAGAGATCAAAGTGAAATGGGGGGGTGGAAATGTGGTTCAAGTCTGGGGAAAATATGTTTGCATAGCTATTCTTGCTATATATTCTCAGTAAATATCTCTTAATAGCATTGCTTAAATGATACCAGGGTGCTAAACATGGGGTCAATCAATGACAGAAAGGAGATACTATTTGTAACAGGCCAAGTTGGTGGTACAATGGAAAGAGCACTGAGTTGGGAATCAAAAAAAGATGTATCTTCCTGAGTTCAAATCTGGCCTCAGACACTTAGTAGATGTGTGACTCTTTGAATGCCTATTAATTGTTTGCCTCAGTTTCTCATCTGTAAAATTAACTGGAGAAAAAAATGGCAAACCATCCCAGTATCTTTGCCAAGAAAACCCCAAGTGAGGTCACAAAGGATTGGACACAACTGAAATGATTAAACAATAAAAATTGTTAACAGTGATTGATATTGGGGAAAACAAGCCAGAATGGGAGCTCGAGTCAATAGAAATACCCTAATTTCTCAGGGTTATCCGCAGAACACAAAGGGACAGATGGAGTTAGCTTTAAGTCAATTGTCATAGTAGAAATTCAAATAGGGAATGCTAGAATCTACCATAGGTTACAGAAGAAAAATGTATTGGAGCTTGAAGTAATATAAATATTACAACTACATGAAATTATTCTTTTCTATTTTGGTGTTTACAAGATGAACAATTTCTGATTGGCACACTATGCTGTTGGTGGACCATATTAACCATGTTGTTGAGTCCACTGCTGCTATTTTGGATCATGCTTTTCCTCATTTTTGAGCTTTTTCTCTCCTCATCCTTTTAAGTACCATTTTCTCAGACTGACACCCAGTCTCAGACAAGTGAAGAAAGGAAAAATAATTGCTAAGCTACTCTAGAGTATAGTTTATTTGTGAAGGAGGGTGGGGATGTTTGTTTTAATTGTCTAAGACTAGAAGAAGCTTCTGCTCAGTTGAACAAAGAAATAATCACTTGATGAGCATTTTTTTTAATACTCTGAGTGAGTTACAGAAATCATTTATTTTCACTTTTGATTGTTTCCAATTATATGTAAAGACAATTTTCAACATTCACTTTTTGAAGGATTTTGAATTCCAAATTTTATCCCTCCCTCTTTCGTCCCTCCCCAGAGCAGCAAGCAATCTGATATAGGCTATACCTGTGCAATCATGTTAAACATATTTCCACATTAGTCATGTTAGGAAAGAGGAAAAAAACAATAGGGGAAAACCACGAAAAAAACCCAAAGTGAAAAGAGTATGCCATGATCTGCATTCAGACACCATCCATTTTTTTCTCTATATGTAGATAGCATTTTCCGTCATGCAGTTGTCTTAGATCATTGTATTGCTGCAGAAATTATAAAAAGTTTTGAAAAATAATTCAATCTAATTCATCTTGGAAGCTTATAAACAGATATCCTCAATCATGATTAAGTCAATGTTCATTTCTCCTACTGAGTTAAGGGAGTAATAAAGTCAAGTAGCAAAGTCAACCTATCTGTGGTTTCCCTATGCTGGTTCATTTGCCTGAACCACCCTAATTTCTTTCATTAGAAAGAAGGAGGTATTCCCTCATATTGAAATCCTGCCAGTGCCCAGAGCAGTGTGACTGTTATAAATCAACTCAATATACTAATTTCCCAGGCAGACTATCATTGTTGGGCAAACTTTGACCTCTGAGGACCAGTCTGAGAATAGCATTTGAAATCTTTGAATCGTCCAATTTCTTTAAGACAGACTTGGAAAATCTTTCTCATGTGTTTGAGCTCATATAAGCACAATGAGCTGACAGTAGTCATACTAGTGAATGCCTACTGCTGTTATGCTGTACAAAAATGGTTTCATCAACAAGATATGATCACCACACAATAAAGAAAATTAAGGAGGGGTCTTAGATTATACATCCTTTGGAAAGTTGAAAGTTGTTCCAGGCAAGGGCACCTAATTAAAGTGATGTCATTTCCCTTACCAGGTCCCCTGCATCTACAGAAGAAAACTACACAATGTACATTAGCTAATAATTAGCAATGCACAATTATACATACATTCTTAGCACTCGCCATCACAGCATCTGATGATCATGACCTGTATATGTATATACAGTTGAAGAAACTGAACAGTATGCATTTCAACAATTTATCTGAGTGTCAGCACTGATGTAATCAGTTCTTACTCATTCAGAAGCTACTGTTTCACTGCCTGAATGATTCATGGTCTTTGGGTTTTGATGCCTTGTTTTGTTTTGTTTGATCTTTTGTCCATTTCCATACGATTAGCATGAGATTGGACTAACAAAAGGAAAATTAGCTAAGACTAAAATAAATGAAACTAAACTAGATTCCAATAATGAGACAGATTAGAGGCAAATATTTCTGTGTTAAAGTACTGACCAATTGGCAATCTTCACCTTAGGATGGACAAGAGAAGGGAAACAAGGCAGGATTCGAATCAAGTCATTTGCTCTTTGTTAATAGCTCTGGTCTGTATGGCAGGTTGAAAAAAAAATCCTCTTTGTTTTGATATACTCAATATACTCCATATTCTTCATTAGCGGAAAATTTCAAACAATACCCAAGTGTTTTTGATAACCCTACCCTCATCTTATGCCTAATCACTAGATAACTCAACCTCTGATAATATTTTTCTTTCATGCTTTTCCAAATGAGGATGTTGGAAATTGAAAGCAAGTCTGGTTCAGCCTCAAAGGTATTTACAAGTTAATGCAGGCAGTAGCACAAACCCAAACACCCACACACTCTTGATATTTTGATAAAGACAAGGGCCCACTTGAGTCAGCCTCTTCTTAGGCTTAAATTATCAGTGGGAAAACTGTCCTATTTAAATATTCAGTATTTTGATAATTTTACGGATTGAGAATTGGAAAAGACTTAGATGTTATCTTTCCCAACCCTCTCAGTTTTAGTAATGGGAAACGCAATCCCATTGAGGTAAAGTAACTTCACAGTAACAAAATGGGATGGTAGATTTGGAATTGAAGATTCATTTTCCTGAGTTCAAATCTAGTCTCAGACACATAATAGCTGTGTGATCCTGGGCAAGTGACTTAATCCTGTCTACCTCAGTTAACTCTCTCATAAAATGCACTAGAGAAGGAAATGGCAAACTTGTCTAGTATCTTTACCAAAACAAAGGTAACCAAAACAAATGGGGTCAGGAAGAGTTGGGCATGACAAAAAATGACTGAATAATAACACAGCATTATAGAATCACAGATCTAGAGCTGCAAGGAATCTCAGAAGTCTAGCCCCCTCATTTCACAGATGAAGAAACCAAAGTCCAGTGACTTGTCCAAGGTCAAGGCTAGAAAACACTAAAGGAAAGACTTGAACCCAGATCCTATGACTTCAAGGTTTGTATAGTACAGTGGTAGAGTCAGGATTCAAGTCCAAGTCCTCTGATTCCAGCTTTTTCTTTATTGCTGCTATTTTTGGCCGTCATTCTAACTTCAGGTACATGTCAGTTTCTTCATTTGTAAAATGGAAAATAGGGAAAGGGTTAGACTAGATGGATTCCATGGTGTCTTCTAGATTTAGATTTAAGTTGCAAGATCAAAATGAGAAGAGGAAAGAGGAGGAGAAGAATAGAAGAAAAGAAGAAAGAAGACAAGAAGGAGGAGAAGGAAGAGAAAGAGAAGGAGAAGGAGAAGGAGAAGGAGAAGGAGGAGAAGGAGAAGGAGAAGGAGAAGGAGAAGGAGAAGGAGAAGGAGAAGGAGAAGGAGAAGGAGGAGAAGGAGGAGAGGGAGGAGAGGGAGAGGGATGGGGAGAGGGAGAGGGAGAGGGAGATGACAAAGAAGAACATGACAGTATGACTCTGGGCAAGTCACTTAACCTCTTAAGTATTCTAAATGCAATAGACCTCCCTTTGTCCTCACCACACCCCTTCACACACACTCATGCTCTGTCACATGTAACACACTCATGATTTTATTGGTTTTCCTCCTTTACTCCTAGGGCTGCTAACAAATTTGTGAGTTTCTTGTCAAGGTGTGGTAAGAGTTTCTCTCATGCTGATGGGCTGATGGCCCTATGGGCTCACTCTCCCACTGTCCTAGCCATCATTCCATACCACATTCCAGAACCTTGAGCAAATTCTGCTTCTGGAATTGGCTACTCTCCAAGTCTACAGGAATACAATGTGTGGGATAAGGAGTTAAAACAGACTTAAATAACACCATGTTTCTTGGAGAAGTTTTATGTCAACTTTGGATTTCAATACCACTTATTTAAATACCACTTTTCATCTGAAGATTGTTGGACAGTAGACAGTATTTCCTCACAAAATGTCTGGGAGTGGGGCAGCTAGGTGGTGCAGTGGATAGAACACTGGCCCTGAAATCAGAAGGACCTGAGTTCAAATCTGAACTCAGACACTTAATAATTACCTAGCAATGTGACCACAGGCAAGTCACTTAACCCCATTGCTTTGCAAAAATCCCCCCCCCCCCAAATAACTGGGAGCTCTGTGATACCTTCCAACAAATAAGTCACCAACTTACCAATGTTTCTACAAGAAAATTGTCAAAAAGAAACAGAAGCCAGCTTTAAATGTAGAATCCAATTGACCCTGGATTTTATCAGTTAGAAATTTGCTCTAAGACAAGAAGTTGCATGCCCTCATTTTTTAAATTATTAACTACTTACAAACTATTTGACATTCAGAGCCCTTTAAAACCTGGACCTAATCCCATCTCAGCCAAAAGTATGTTATTCTCTGTCACACCCTTTGTAGTCCATCTGACCTGGACTTCTTGCTGTTCCACACATACAACATTCCATCTTCCATCACTGTTGCCTTGTGTAGACTGCCTGCAATGCCCTCCGTAGTCACTTCTGTTTCTTAGAATCCCTAGTTTCCTTCCTTGTTCTTGGTGAGTCATTTCAGTTGAGTCTGACTCTTCATGACTCCTATTGGGTCATACTGGAGGAGTTTACCATTTCCTTCTCTAGTTCATTTTACAAAGGAGAAAACTGAGGCCAAAAAGAGCTAGGTAACTTGTTCAAGGTTATCCAGCTAGTAAGAGTCTCAGGCAGGATCCTCTTGAGTCCAGGCCCAACACTCTACCCACTGTACCACCTAGTTGCCTGGTTTCCCTCATGGCTTATCTTAAATATTCTTTCTTATTTTTCTTGACTTCCCCAGTTACTAATGCTTCCCTCTTGATCTTGATCATGATGACTTTTCAGGGTCTGAAACCAAATATATATATATATAAACATGTACATACAAACTTATGTGTATATATGCATATATGTGTATGTGTCTATATAAATATTATATATGAATTTTTACGAATATATATACATATATATATACATACATATATATATATATATATATATATATATATATATATATATATATGCCTATTGGCATTCCCAAAGAATAATGATCATCATCCTATTGGTGAGAAGTAATACAAGGCTATCACCTGTACCTATGCATTCTCTATTACAGTGATACTCAAAGTGTGGCCCCGTCTAATAATTTCTAGAGCTTTGGAGTCCAGTTAACCAATTAACATCAGTTAGCTTTAACACAGTGTTTATTTGAGGACATATCAGCATTCTCACACAGTGTGATGCCTATGCTGCCAATGAGTTTCTGAGCAAAGTCAACAAAGAGTTTCCTTCTAGTCCCTTGTTCCCAGCCTTTACCTCCCACCTAAGGTCAACACCTTTGTTTGCTTAAGGCTTTGCAGGTGAGGCTAGGAATGGGACTGAAAATAATACAGCAAACCAAAAAGGTTTTGCTGCCATGAGAGTCATGCCTAGAAGATGGCACAGGATTTATGTGGATTTGTGAAGCTGTTCCTATGTTTGATTCCAGTTCAAGGTGTCTGTCTCACATTGTTACTCAACAAAACGATTAGTGAATTGAAAGAAAGTGGAGCACACCAACAGGAGGCAAGGTGAAAAACACTGGCTTTGAAATCACAACCTTGGTTTAAATAATTTGGCTCTGCAGTTTACGATCTTAGATAAGTCCTTTTTGCATTTTGTGTGTTCATTTCTTTATCTATAAAATGAGAAAACTCACTGCATTATCTCTTAGGCCACTTTCAGCTTTCATTGCTATGAACGTAT
Organism: Macrotis lagotis; assembly: GCF_037893015.1. Classification (NCBI taxonomy): domain Eukaryota; kingdom Metazoa; phylum Chordata; class Mammalia; order Peramelemorphia; family Peramelidae; genus Macrotis; species Macrotis lagotis. Next base: position 38,952,928 of record NC_133660.1, on the reverse strand, counting down.
CATTTTTCTAAAGATCCTAGAACAAGATAGAAGAAATGATGAGTAGGATGACTTCATAAAAACCTGGAAAGACTTACAAGAAGAGATACAAAGTGAAGGGAAAAGAACCAGGAGAACAGTACATAATAACAGTAATATTGTATGATGATCAGCTATGAATGACTTAGCTATTCTCAGCAATACAATGATTCAAGACAATTCCAAAGTCCACAGGATGAAGAATACTATCCACACCCAGAGAAAGAATTGATGGAGTCTGAATCCAAATCAAAGCATATTACTTTTACACTTTATTTTGTGGGGTTTTTCTTTTGGTCCATGTGTTCTTTCACAATATAACTAATATGAATTATATTTTAAATGTTTAAGCTATATCAAATTGCTTACTATCTCAAGGAAAGGAAAAGAAAGGATGAGGAAAGAAAGAGAAAAATTGGGAACTCAAATTTTTTTAAATGCATGTTAAAAATTGGCTTTCATGTAATTGGGGAGAAAATAAAATATTATTAAAAAAGTGAAGTGAAACCCCATATCCATTCATTCCATCAGCATCTGAATGAGAACTCTCAACTGATTCTAATACTCTGCTAGTTAGAGTGAAGGAATATACAAGGAATCTCTACCCTAAAAAATTTCTTATCCCATTACCTGGTCTGCACTACAATTGAGAGTCCTGATAAGTGCAAATAATGTATCTCCTGAAAGGGTTGTGTGTTTGAATTTGCACTATTTGAAGTTATATCTTATGTAAAATTTGATAATTGGTTCCAGCCCTTTGAAAATGTGCCATATGATTTTGGATAATATGATCACTTGCAGGGGAGGGAAGGGAATTCATTATTCACACTAGTAAGACCTAGCTGTAGATTTTAAAAATGTATGTCAATATTCAATACCATGGGTCCATAACCAACATTCTGGAAAGAACCATACTGGAAAGTCAAGTCAAAAAAAAAAAAGCCTTGGGCAACCACATGCTAGGGATGCAAATAAAAAGCAAAAAGAAAGTCAGTTCTTGCCTTTGAAAAGTTTACAATCTAATGATGGAAGGCAATACGGAAAAAAAAACTGAAAAGGAAGGGCACTGGTGCATGATGGGAAAAGAAACTAGAGAATCAAGAATTGGGTGCAGGGAAGAATGAAGATGTGATCACAGCTGGCCCTTCTTTAGAGTGGAGACTTCCAGAAGAAATCCCCAATCATTATATTCTGTTCTGATTGAAGACAATAATGAATGAGGGTGCTGCTGCAAGTTCCGCAAAAGGTGGAAAACTTTGCAATTTTTATTTTGGTGAAATCAAAGGAAAATGACCTCTCATAGAGATGTCCAAAAAACTTGAGCCTTGATTTGGAGTTTCCACATAAGCAACAGACAACAAAGACTGATTTGTCCCCAAAACTTGCTTTTTCTACTATAATCTCACCTCAACTTTCAATAATCATCCCTGACCACCTCTCCCCCCACTGAAATAGAATTTTCCTTCAAATCCTGTTTTTGTAAATCTCTTCCATTCTAATTGATTTTTCACTGAGATATGACATCTCTTTTCTCTAAGGCCATATCAAGAAGAAAAAGAGAGTGGTAATTATATTTTTTAAATTAAATAACTACAATTCTTGAGGAATTCAACTCATATTTTTTTCTACTTAGAGGACAGATAGCAGTCAATATCAGGAAATCTCTGCTATTCTGCAAGAAAAGTTTACAGGGCCAATACCGTAATGCCTTTCACATAAGGAAGAATTCCACAAGTAGATGCTGAATGTAAATTAAAAGAATAAACAAAGAATGAAGCAGTGTTGGGCAACTAAAATGACTGAGGTGGGGTTTTTTTTTTTCTGAAGAGGATAAGAGAAAATTCACTTCCCTCCCTTTTTTCAGAGATGGGGCGTTGTAGGTGTAAAACATTACAATGTATATATATATACATATATATATATATATATATATATATATATGCATATAGTCAACCTTGGCATTAGTTTTGTAGAGCTGTTTTTCCCCTTCACTTTCTTTATTTTCTTATTACATAGAATGGCCTGTAAAGAAGAAGGAAAGCTATATTCATATAAAAATGTAAGTGATATAAAAAGATTATATATACATATATATATATATATATATATATATATATATATATATATATAAAAAACTGTGTGGTTCTGGGCAATTCATTGAACCCTGTTTGCCTCAGTTCTTCATCTGTAAAATGAGCTACAGAAATCAGTGGCTAATGACTATAGTGTCTTTGACAAGAAAACCCCAATTAGATCATGGAGACTCAGACATAACTGAAATGAATGAATGAAAATATGGAGAGGGGTGTGTGTGAGTGAGTGTGTGTGTGTGTGTGTGTGTGTGTGTGTGTGTGTGTTTGTGTGTTGAATGAAAGAAATTAGCCATTACCACAGACCTTTACTGTTCTAACCAAAAAGTCACCATCTGGGACCACTCAATGTGCTACTGCTGGCTTTCTTCAGATATTTTTGACATAAAGAAGGTGCCAAAGCAGTAAGCAGACTATCCAACAGTTTCTCTCTTCTTTTGTGACTGGCTCATTTTTAAAATACTTTTCCCTATTGACATCCTTATTCTCTATTAATTTCTTAGTTCTTTATTTGTTGTGTATAAGCCTGCTCATGTCGCTCTCCAAGTACCTTCAAGTAATAGTCATTTTTAATGTTTCAAGGATTGTAATATTCTATAACCTGTAGTCATGTAACATCACTAGACTGTGGTACTGACAAATATCATTAGCATTTCTTATATAGAACTAAGAAAAATCAGGAGGAAACACTAAGAAATATTTGTAAATATAAGCATAATGAAAAATACAAAAAATATCTAGAAGTCAACAAACCATTATGCAAGATTTTAGTATGTCAATCCAACTAAAAAATTATTCTTTTTTGGTTTTGTCTTTTTTTGCAAAGCAATGGAGTTAAATGATTTGTCCAAGGTCACACAGTTAAGTAATTATTAAGTGTCTGAGGCTGGATTTGAATTCAGGTTCTCCTGAATC